>NC_133769.1:71351579-71438033 GCF_003597395.2 Chelonoidis abingdonii | reverse complement strand
AGGAACCAGATTTTTCAAAGCTCAGGAGGGAATGTGTTTGGTGTGTGTCCCTTTGTCTGGATTGGTCCTCTGGTCAGGTGTTTGGTTCCCTTTGTTAACCCTTTACAGGTAAAAGAAACATTAACCCTTAGCTATCTGTTTATGACAACATAGGGACCAGCACTTGAAGAAGAAATGGAGGTTACTCACCTATAATTGGAGGTACTTTGAGATGTGTGGTACATGTCTGTATTCCAATATCTGCTCTCCTTCTCTTCTGCTTCAGATCTTGATCTATACTTAGAAGAGAACTGGAGAGGCATCTGTCCAAAGCACCCCGTATAAAAGCAGTCTTGGTTTGGAGCACAAGGAAAGTAACTGCACAGGTTCAGACCAACAGACACTACTTGCTAGAAATCTGTAATCTCAGGCACATAAGATGTACATGTGTACCCACATGTGGAATACACAGGCACAACACATCTTGAAGAATCTCCAGTTACAAGTGAGTAACCTCCATTTCTGCAGCCACTGCTTATCATCCCAAACCTGCATCACCATGCAATCCCACCAGTCAGTGCTCATTTCTTGGGCCCAGAAGCAGCATTCTACTGTCTACAACTTCTCTATGAATGCCATCAGTAACCCTGAATTGTTTTTTGCTATGTCCCTCAGCAAACTGTTCTTGAAGAAATAGCCATCTCTGTAATGGAATGCTAAGCTACATTATACAGTTCAGCCATTAGCTAGCACTGTGTATAAAATGTTTATTTAAAGCTAACCTTAACCATAACTGGAAGAGCATTAAAGGATCGTATGATGAACACATGTGGTGTGTATAAGCAAGCTCTATGACCAGTCCATGTCAGGTATAGGAACAAGATAATGTCACCCTGTGATGGTGTGTCCACCCCACCCTGGACTGAAAGGTGTTAAGATGGTCAGGCAGAGGAGAATCCAGGGATCAGGGAATTGATTGGAAGCAAGCTCAGATGGTGGCACATGGCGTACTGGGATATCAACCCATCTATCCACCACACTTTATATTAATACAATCACTTCTAGAGGATACTTGCAGTGCTGAGACAAGCAGCCAAATATGCATGTGCCCAAGCAATATACAAGCTTCAGCAGCTGTACACCAACCTAACTTGTGTCAACCGCAGTTTGTAGCATAGCCATGGCCTAACATTGGTTGTCTCATCTCCATATGCCTGTGAGTGTCTCTGCTAGAAATCAAACTCTTCATAAGAGGCTTTTCCTGTCAGCGGCTGTGAGGATGTGTTACTTCAATCATAATCAACTAAACACTGCAGGAAAAATACAAAGAACTAACAGCAGAAGATCATTGAAGTCCTGGATATGTCTGTTATTAGGCATTGCATTCTATTTTATTCCCACCAAAGAGAGAGAAACAAAATAAAATTGGGAGGACTATGAATAAGTAGAGAGACAGGAAAGGACAAGAAAACAAGGTAATGGTACTGAAACATATTCAAGTACAGAGAGTAAAAAAATAAGTGGGGAAAAAAAAAGATAAAAACAGCTATAAATTTGTAAGGCTGTAGATATGAAATCAGTCTGATCTGGTTCTCTTGGGCTAGTGAAAGCAGCAGATAAGCTGCAAAAAGTGTGAAATTGGTGAGATCAAGTTAGGTTCTGCAAATAGTGAAGTGAGAAAATTCAATGTTTTAGTTCTCACAGGAACCAGACCTATTAAGATCTATTAATAAAGTACATTCCAAGTCTTTCATGAGGCATCAGATGCTTTTTAATTACTGTGATGTACTTCCCTGGGGTGCAACCTGGAAGTGAGGTACCGCTGAGACCTCTGTACTACCAGCCTGAGCTCCCTCTCACATTATGATGCTGTGACAGGTTGCAGACCCCTCCAGATCCTGCACTCACAGAAACATTCAGACAGAGACACACTCAGCTATGTTACATGAGTGCTTTCTTTAGCTACCCGTGAACCAACAATAAAGAGGCTCCAGCCAATTCTGCCTCGGTCTGCAGCCTAGGACCCCAGACCTGTACCATCTTGCGCTGGTCAAAAGCCTGACCAGTGTAAGTTGTGACCCAGTCCGTCCTTCCCTCAATGTGCAAAGGACAATGCACCAGCCCCTGTTCCTGAGCAGATTTTCCTTTGCACTTCAGACAACACACTGTCTTAGGTAAAATAAATAAATATATATATATTGTGATACAGCATGGCCAGAAGGCAGCATAAGAGTGTTAGCAGGGGGCCTTATTCCCTGCCAAGGAAGGAAGGTTTGCTTTAGATTAACTAGAACAGCTGTGACTCCACTTAGAGCACCTGACTCCAGTCATGGGATATAAACCCCTGCTTCAGTCAGACAGGGGTGGTAGTTGAAGGAGAAAGGTTGGATTTGAGCAGAGTGCAGATTGCAGAAGAGAAGAGTTTGTCCAGAGAGAAATAGAAGGTTTGGAGGAGTGCTGCGGTGGATTGTGGGAAGCCCAACAGAAACCCTAGGTAAGGGGCACCAGGCTTGTATAGAGAGAGGCGAGAAGCCCTTCACAAGCTGACGGGTATGAGAGGAATAAGCCAGGGAAGAAACCGCTGAGTCAAGTGATTCACCACCCCCAGGGCTCCTGGGTTGACCTGGAGTAGAGGCGGCCCAGTTCTCTCCCTCTCCACTCCCTCCTCCAAAGGACACTAGGGGAGTGATTTAAGAACTGGTTCAGAGGCAAGCATAGCGCCCTGAACCTCCCCAAGAAAGAGAAAAGCTCGAGACCGAGAACATACCGCAATTTGCCACAAATTAACAATATATAGCGACTGGATAGCGTAGTGGTAGAGCGCCGCCCTTTGATACGGGAGCACCGCCTCTTTGATACGAGAGACCGGGTGTTCAATCCCGGTTCGGGTATTTCCGCCAACTTTCCAGTAGGGGTTCCTTGGGCCAAAAGACCCGCCATACGCTTCACCTGCCTACCTCAATATGAGAGTGACACGAACTAGGCAGAGTCATGCCGGCTCGGAACTTCGCCCCGGATTAACAAGGTCCGCGCCAGATGTTGATGGAACAAGGCAATCTGACGATAAATGGCTACTGAACAAACCATTCATGGACGACGACAGAGAACTGGAATTGATGAATGCTACACAACAGTAGACACTAATGAGAGGGGTATATGAATGTTATGAGGGGCATGTGAATGGATAAAAGACCTACATCCACACTTACTGAGAACAAGCTAGTTACCAACGCTGTTACACCAAATAGTACAAGGAGGAAGCTGCTCTCACAGCCTTGAGATAGACCTAACTCCACAATTACATCCCAGACTCAAGAAGACCTGGAAGAACAAGTGGAATGTGCAGCCCACCTGAAGCTGAAACTTCACTGTCACCCCCTCCATTAGCAGAGCCACAGCAGCTGATATGAGGGCATAAAGATCAATGGAAAAACTACTAACAGTCAATCTCTCGAGACCGAATACCAGCCAGTGGGAAGTACCATCAGATAGTATGTTAGAAGATGCCAACTAGAGCCCTCATTCACAATACCTACTCACCATAAACAAACCAATGAACGGTATACCGCCTACAGCCTCTGCTATCTGGAGATTGCTTGGCTACACGATCAGAAGAAACAAACAGTATTGTACCCACCCTGAAAATGAGGTGAAGGATAAGATCAAGGCGACTCGGTAGAGAAGTTAGTCAGCTGGTGGAACTACAGAAGGTGTAGAGATTTTAGGATAAGACTCGGCTTACTGAAAAAATACAAGGGCCGGACTCCATCTGAAGTCCAGAGACTGCTAAACAAAGGCTCACAGCACTAGCTACTAGGCTAAGAGATACACTAGAGAAGCAGCAGGCCAAAAAAGTAAATGCCTGTTCTCAAGGAACCATCCAAGAGTGTACTCCAAACTGCAGTGCACAACATAACAGCAGAGCCACCAGCGCAAAACTGAACAGTACTGAAGAACATATGGAGAAAGAGAAGACTCATAACACCCAGTGCAAAGTGGCTGCAGGACCCTGAGAACAGAGCACAGCAATCTTCCCAGAAACAGAACCAGTCACCATCACAGTAGAAAGACATCAGCAGCGGGTCAAAAAAACATGAGAGCTGGACAGCGCACCCCTGGGGGAACCCCCCAAAGAAACATGGGATTCCCCCCCACACCTACTGACTAAAGAAACTACAGCGGTGCAATGGAACGCTAGCAGCACAGATGAACAGCTGCTAGCAGCAGGCTCCCACCCAACTGGCTAAAACAAGGAAGGACAGTGCTGATCATGAAAGACCCGCCAAGGGGACAGAACCGGCCAACTACCGGCCAATAACCTGCCTCCCCCACATGGAAATTCTTATCAGGGCATCAAGCTGCCAAGCTACAGACCACATGGGCAGTACATGAGCACAGCTCCGAAGGGGCATGGGAACAAACACCAGTTTCTCATAGATAGAGCAGTCGCCCAAGGCTCAAGGTCTAGACAGACCAATCTGAGCACAGCCTGGATGACTACAGGAAAAGCTATGTGACTCAATGCCGCACACGTGGATCTGTGCTGTCTGCGCGCTATACAAAAGTCAACAGGACACTAAGACCTATCCTCAGAATCATGGGACTATGGAAGACAACACTAGAAGTCAACCTAGGCAGCTTGCACAAGTGGCCACATGTGGCATTTATACCAAGGTGATGCACTGTTCCCCGCTGCTGTTCTGCATAGGCTAAACCCTCAGCCAGATAATCACAAGGGACTGGCACGGTTACAGGTCAGGAGTGGAACTACCATCAGCCACCTCCTCTACATGGATGACATCAAGCTGTATGCTAAGAATGAACGAAGACATCGACTCGCTAATCCACTGACGGATCTTACAGTGAGGATATCGGAGATGTCATTCGGGATGGCAGAAGTGTGGCCGGATGTAGTGAAGAGAGGGAAGTTAGTCAAAGGATGATGGGGGGCGGAACTACCAGCGGGCCACATAGGCGACATACAGACCAGCTACCAAGTACCTTGGGCATCACGCAGTACATGGAAACCACGATGAGGAAGCCAAGGAAACAGCAACATCAAGTTATCACCAAAGGCATAAGACAGGTGCCCGAAGAGCCAGCTCAGTGGGAAGAACAAGATCCACGCCATCAACGGATACGCCCTGCCGGTCATCAGATACCCTGCCGTATAGTGAGCTGGCCCAAAGGAGGACATGGAGGCTGCCGATGTGAACCCGGAAGCTTCCTCACAATGCACGGAGGTACCACCCCAAGTCCAAACACACAGAGACTGTAACCATCCGGAAAGAAGGCTGGCGGGGCTGGTTGAGCGGTCCAAGGCCACTGTTCCTGGATGAAACCCGGAAACATCCAGGTAGTACATCAGTAAGCATGGCCCCCAAAAGAGAGCTGCTGAGGAGAAATGCCTGATGGCACAGCGACATGGGATGGAAGACCAATGCAGAAGAATGCCATGGAAGACAAGCCCTGCTGGATGTACCATCGACAGATAGCTGAGGGTGGCTGACTTGGGAAATCCTACCAGTGGCTTGGAAAGGGCTGGACTAAAAGACAGCACTGAGGCACTGATCACTAGGCAGGACAGGAACAGGCCATGAGCACCAGATCCATATAGGCAGGGTTCTACACACTAGAGAGGACCCAAGGTGCAGATGTGCCAGAGATGCTTCATGAGACAGTCCAAATATAGGCAGGATGTAAGATGGCAGGCGGAACAAGCATACACTGAAACAGCACACCCAAGTGGCTGCATTGTGTACAGGAACATCTGCACAAGCGTATGGGCTAGACCCTCCCAAGACCAGATGGGAGATTCCCGCAGAAGGTTGTGGAGAATAGCAGGCTAGATTCTGTGGACTTCCAGATCCAGACGGACGGCAGGTATGGCCAATCAACCAGCCACTCGTCTGGTTAATAGACAAGGAGCAGAAAGCAGCGGGTGGTGATAGTATAGCATTGCACAAGTGACAGCAAACATCAGGAAGAAGGAATATGAGAAGCTGGAGAAAGTACCAAGGGCCTTGAAAGAGGAACTAGATGAGCGATGGTGGAAAGTGAAGGCCAAAGTGGTCCAGTGCGTGGTAGGAGCACTCGGGCTGTTACTCCAAAGCTGGGTGAGTGGCTCCAACAATCCCCAGGAACAACATCAGAGCTCTCTGTCCAGAAGAGTGCAGTGCTAGGAACAGCTAAGATACTGCGCAGAACCCTCAAACTCCCAGGCCTCTGGTAGAGGACCCGAGGTTGAGGAAGACACATACCACCCATAGGGGTGAGAGGGGAATTTTTTTTTATATATATATTATATATATATATGAAGATTTATTAACTACAGAAAGATAGATTTTAAGTGATTATAAGTAATAGCTTACAGATCAAAGTTGGCTGCCTAAGAAATAAAACAAAATCACAATCTAGACATAATTTGAATCAAGCAGTGTCTGACCCTGGTGGTACAAACAGTCCACCGATCTTCCATACACAGGGTAGAAATCCTTCCATCCTGGGACCACCTCCCTAATCCAGTCTTTGTTCCTGAGATGTTTCCAGGTGTTGAGTTGTGGGGGGATTTTTGTTTGAATAAGCACTATTTTTCTTCTTTTTTCTTTTGTCACCAAATTGTCCTTCATCTTTATCATTTCTTTTTTTGACAGGGTTCATGTAAACTCCATTTGAGGTTGACTCGCCTCTTTAAAACAACTCCCTGTGACAGGCTCTATCTGAAGCTTTGTAATTTTAGTGGAAACTTTGTATCATCTTTCACAGACTTAGTAGGTGATAAATATCTATCTAGCACATCAGCCTTTCAGAGTTTCAGCCAAAAATATATTTTATAAAGGCTTTCTGTTCAGCAAAACCAGTGCTGAGGTGCTTCGCTCAAAGCATGCAGCTGGAATCCTCACTTCACTAATCATTGCTTCAACAAAATATTGAGTTTTTCCATTTTTCTAATAAAAATGACAGGTCTTGTAAACCATGTAAAATTCCACAAAGAAAAATTACTTGTTGAAAGGAATTAAGAATGATGAAGCATGACATCCCTCATCAACATAAACCTTAAAAAGGCAAGGAAATGCCAGTTTATGGGACACAACCAAACCATATCCTACAGCCCACTCAGCATGTTTCCACAGACAGTGACAAACTCAGCATCTTCAAAATGAATTTCCTTCTGCCTCCAACCGATAAGAAAACACATTAATTTCCTCCACAGAATAATGCTAAACCTTGATTACAGTCTCAGCATATTAGCAAATAATTAGTATTCACATGTGTGCTGTCTTGTTATAAGTTGGTAAGGATTGGAAAGTATAAGACTTGCCATTGACTTCAATGGGTTTTGAATCATGATTCATTTGAAGGGCATACTCTCCATAAGCTATTGCTTGAACATATTATAGATGTTAATGCTTACTACTACTTAAATATAACAACTTTCAACTTTTCAGTCCATACATTTAATCCTTCTGACAGCCACAGGTAAATATCTTTTTGAAAGTCTTGCAAGAAGAAATGTCAGTTTTTCACACTCCCACACGTTATCTTGAAATAGCTTGAGCAAATTAAAGATGGCTTAAATATTGACTAAGGCTCCAGACTACTATTTACTGCATGTCATCTCTTATTGAAAAGAGCAGGTGTGTGGGGAAAGCACATTTGTCCCCCCCTCAGCTGCATGTTTTGAAAGACTCTATGCCCAGCCATGCATAGAAATGGAAAGAGAAAATTAAATTAGAGACAGAACATGCAACTTTGTGTTGACATGTAAGTGCATACCCTAAAATGCTGTAGATACAATCAAGTTGGACACGATAACTATGATGGTGGCTTTGTTGGAATTTAATAGGACTATAGTAGAATGTTTTAGGGATCCCACTGAAAAATATACACACTGAATGGTGCATCACTGCAAAATATAAATGCCAATAAACACACTTTGAGGGTTAAAAGCTTCTTGACTGCTCTCCTCCTATTGCCCCTCCACTTGCTCCAGTGACTGCATTTCAATCCATAGCCTTATCTCCCTTGCATCCACTTTCATGCCTTCCTTACTCTTCCACACTGACTCTTTCCTCTCAAGCACTTCAAGTATCTTCAAAACAAAACGCACACTCTTGGTCGCACTTCCCTTTCCTACTACCACTCCATCTCCCTTTCATCCCTAAACTCCTTAGATGCCATGTTTACAGTTAGTATCTGCACTTCCTCTCCTCCAGATCCATCCTAAAAGCAGCAAAGAATCCTGTGGCACCTTATAGACTAACAGACGTTTTGGAGCATGAGCTTTCGTGGGTAAATACCCACTTCGTCGGATGCATGTAGTGGAAATTTAATGTAGTGGAAATGTTCTAGCAGTTGAAGTGTGAAAACCAAGCATATTCTCACCAGTAACTGCACCACCGCCACAAGTAACCTTATAGCTCAGAACCAATCCATGCAACAAACCTCAATGTCACCATCTGCCCACATATCTCCAAGCGACACATCACAGGACCTAACTCAGATCAGCCACACTCTCACCGGTCTCATTCACTGCACATCCACCAATGTAATATACACCATCATATGCCAGCAATTGCCCTCTGCTTGTACATCGGCCAAACTGGACATCTCTACGGGAAAGGATAAATGGACACAAATTAGATATAGGAATGGCAATATACAAAACCTGTAGGTCAGAACACTTCAACCTCCTGGCCACACAATAGCAAGATCTTAGGTGGCCATACTGCAGCAAAAAAAACTTCAGGACCGACTTCAAAGAGAAACTGCCTGAGCTTCCAGTCATTCTGCAAATTGACACCATCAGCCTCAGGATTTTAAACAAAGAAACTGTGAATGGCTTGCCAACCACAAAAACCAGTTTCTCCTCCCTTTGGTTTTCACACCTCAACTGCCTAGAAGAGGGCCTCATCCTCCCTGATTGAATTAACCTCGTTATCTCTACCGGTTGCTTCTTGCTTGCATATATAACCTGCCCCTGGAAATTTCCACTACATGCATCCGACGAAGTGGGTATTCACCCACGAAAGCTCATGCTTCAAAACATCTGTTAGTCTATAAGGTGCCACAAGACTCTTTGCCGCTTTTACAGATCCAGACTAACACGGCTACCCCTCTGATACTTGACACCAGATCCATCCTAGACTCTCTCTGGTCTAGAGACTTTGGCAAGAATGGTCCAATGACCTCTTCCTAACCAAAACTCAGAACCAGTACTCCATCCTTATCCTCCTTGATCTGTTACTTTGACTCCATTGACTATACTCTTCTTGAAATCTTATCCTCCCTAAGCTTCTGTGACTGTCCTCTCCTGGTTCTCCTCCTACCATTCTGATTGCTCCCTCAGTATGTCGTTTGAAGTCTATGTATAGGCATAACTGATTGTTTTATGTCTTTGTGGTTACCATTGAAACACAAGTAAAATACTACCAACATTAGCACTTATGCTCCCACAGTGACAAATGCCGATGATGAGAAAGAGACATTCTATAGTGACTTAGACAAACTCATCCTGTCTGCACCAGCATCAGATAAACTGATCATCCTGGGGGACTTTAATGCAAGGGTTGGAAGTAATGTGATAACCTGGCAGCATGCCATAAAACAACATGGGATTGGGGGAAAAGAATAGCATGGGATTCTGCAACTCAGTGAATATGTGAAGTGACAACTAGTGATCATGGATACCTTTTTCCACCTACCAGACAAAAAAAAATGTCATGGATGCACCTAAGATCAAACAATGGCATCATATTGACTACATCCTCAGGCCGCAAGATCAACAGGACGTACAAATCACTGCAGCCAGGCATATGGCAGACTGTTAGATTATTGCATTATCCACTCCAAACTGTTATTGCTAATATGGCCAATGCATTGCAGGTCATCATCTAAATCAATTGAATGTAGAGTGATTACAAGATGAAACTATATGAGCACAGCTCTACTACAATATTGCAGTAGTTCTGTCTGGTCATGCTAGTTTGACCTCTAGTACTAATGTTCACAGTGAATGGGTAACTTTTCATGATGCTATTTATCAAGTTGCTCTCGCCACCTTGGATATAATAAAACAAAATCACCAAGATTGGTTCGACAAGAGTGACCCAGAAATCCAACAGCTACTCACTAAAAAACATGAGATACACTGCTAAATTCTTGCAACCCATGTCTCTGTAGGCACAGTAGCAACATACAGGAATCTGTGTCATGACTTCCAGTTTAAGCTTAGAGACATGCAGGATCAATGGTAGAATGCCTTGGCAGATGAAATCCAGAGGTATGCTGACTGTCATGAGACCGAACACTTCTATGCTGCTTTGAAAGACATATATGGTCCTACCCCCACCATTACAGTGCCTTTGAAGTGTGAGGACTGCCTAACATTGATCACTGATAAAGAAGAAATCCTTCAGAGGTGGCAGCAGCATTTCAGTGATCTTCTGAACACACCATCCAACATCATAGATGTGGCACTAATAAGAATAATGGATCAGCCAACGTGTAATAACAAAGTGGACACAGTTCCTTCCCTTGACAGAAGTCATGTGCAATGAAGAACTGCAGGGTCCCCAGATCTGATGGCATTCCTGCAGAAATATTAACGTATGGAAGTGAGACCTTGCTGAGGCAACTTCATGGACTCTTTCTCTAAAGATATACTACAAAACTTTGAAGATAACACCACTGTCACCATATCCAAGAAGAAACGTGAAAAGTCTTACTGTGACAGCTATAGTGGTTACTCTCCATTACTGGAAAGATTTTGGCCAAAGTACTTTTGATGGTCTGCTACACAACATCACTAATCATGTGCTATTGGAGTTGCAGTGCTGTTTCAGGCCAACGTGAGGAATGGCAGACATGATATTTGTAACTCATCAGTTGCAGGAGAAAAGCAGAGGATAGCAACAGGACCTTTACATTGTCTTCACTGACCTCGCATTTGACACCATCAGTAGAATTGGACTTTGGCAACTATTAGGTTTGGTTGTCCAGAAAAATTCATCAACATTTTGAGGCTATTTCATGATGGAATGCTTGGACAAGTGTGTAGATGTTCTGTCTGACCCATTTCCTAATACTAATGGTATTAAGCAAGGCTATGTATCTGGTCCAATATTGTTCAATCTCTCCTCTGCAGCAATACTCAATAACTCTACAAGAGACCTGAATGCCTGTGTCAGAGTACCTTTCCCATCCTCTGAAAAATTATTCAACCTGAACAGGCTGCAATCTTCCATGACGGTCTTTGAGGCAATTGTCCATGAGCTGTTGTATGCTGATGACAGTGCTATGGAGACACATACTCTAGAACAGTGGTTCCCAAACTTTAACAACTTGTGAACCCCTTTCACCAAAATGACAAGTCTTCTTGAACGTCCTCCTAAAAATGAATATTTCCAGGGATTTTCTCCTTTACTTGAGTATAAATTATAAAAAGCAGTGATCTTGGAAATATAAAATTTGTTTTTATGACATGCTTATTACAAGCTATTTATTATTATTTATCATTACACTATTTCTCTTACATTATGAAAACAGCAACACTGTTCCAAGATCTCACTTTTGTAGCTTGTATCACTTTGAAGAAGCCTGTTACAAGACAAGGCTCCTATGTTTCATCAAGGAGTATCAGATGTGAAACAGCATAAAGGTATTTAAGAAGCCAACTCAAAGATTTCCTCCAACCCAAGCATTCGGGTCTTGAGCAGTCCAGGCAAACAACGCACATTACAACAAAGCTTAAACTTGCTATTCATAATAATTTTAAAAACAATACTAGCTGCCTATTTAATTTTAAAAACAGCAAAAAATATCCACATCCATTTCCATTTCTTATAAGAAGTCTTGAAGTTTAAATCTCCTCAGTGTGATAGATATGCTTGCTTTGATCTGCTTAGCCCCATGCTGCCCAGGATCCCTAGGGACAGCTCTGTCCACCATTAGGGAATTTTTTCCCCCCCGAGAGTCCCCTGTAACATTTTGTGAACCCCCAGGGGTTCAAGAACCCCAGTTTGGGAACCACTGCTCTAGAAAATGTATATTTGATTATAAACAGATCTTCAGTGCATGCAAAACAGTATGGGCTGACAATCAGTCTGAAAGAGACAGAAGTCATCTTTCAATTTGCATCAGGGAAACCCTATACAAAACCAAAGTCACCATCAGCAATACACAGCTGTAAGCTATTACAGACTTCTTCTATATTGGCAGCGTACTGTTGAATGATGCTACTGTAGACAAGGAGCTGATAAGTCACATCAACAAAACCAGTTTATCATCTGGCAGACTATCAGGCAGAGTCTAGCAGTGACAAGGTATTAAACTTCAAACAAAATTAAAAGTCTTGTACATATTAAAAGCCTAGTACATATCGATTTCTTTGTTAAATTGACAAACTCATACAAGCTTGCAGCGTCCAGTGGGCATAACTGGACACTGCAAGACAGAGGTTCCTAGGGTTATATCTGGGACTGGAGATATTGGCTAGTGTTATTTGGTTGCAAGTAGCTGGGAGCACCTTACATGCCAGAGGCTGTGTGTGAACAGCCCAGGAGTGGGGTTTCTCCCAGCAGAGCAGGCTAAGGCTGGCTCCCAGAATCAAGGACTGGAGTTACCTAGCAGATCACAGGTCCAGATAACACCAGAGAGAAATTTCACAGCCAGTTCCTTCAGGGTGTTGTAAACCTCAGTAACTTGGTACCTCACTGGCCTCACACTGTCAATGTGGATCTCCCAGTTTAGCAGCTTCACGGTCAGATTTGTAACATTATCCGTGAGGCTCTTCCACCTGATAATTGATTCAGAAAACAAGATGTATGTCCTTTGCAGTACTCCGAAGAGAGACAGAGAATCTAAAGAAGACGATGATGCATCTGACACAGCCAGGCTGAGTAAACGGCAACCACAAGGCATGAAGAAAGCTCTTGGATTCAGTGCAAGGATCCTTGTTTGTCGTAGCCTTGGCCACAGCAGTCCTGAAGCTTTATTTTATTCTCATTCAAAACATTCAAAAACAGTTCTGTTAGGCCTTTTCCAGTAGAGTCGTGCACAGACTGGAAATAGATAAAGTTTTCCTTTACTTAGATACGGCCATCCTCGTCGTCAACAATTCTTACTGTAAATGACATCATTTCACTGTCACTAATGTCGGGAGTGTAGCACAGGTGACAACTTTCCTTGGCGCCAGTGGGTGCTCGCACCTCCCCAGGCCTCTCCAACTCCCTTCTTCTATTGGACCCATCCCCAAATCCTAGCTCCGGCCCCACCTCTTCCCTGAGTGCGCTGCATTCCTCCTCCTCTCCCCCACCCCCCCACTTGCCGCACAAAACAACTGTTTCATGGTGCAAGTACTGGGAGAAAGGAGGGAGAAGCAGGACTCAGCGGCGCATTCAGGGGAGGAGGCAGAGGTGAGCTGGGGATGGGGGTGTTGGAGAGCTGCCGGTGGGTGCAGAGCACCCACCAATTTTTCCCCGTGGGTGCTCCAGCCCCGGAGCACTCATGGAATTGGGACCTATGGAGTGGGGTCCATTACTACTTCAACATAGAGTGACCAGATGTCCCATTTTTAAAGGGACAGTCTCATTTTTGCGGACTTTTGCTTATATAGGCACCTCTTACCCTCCACTCCCTGCCCCATTTTTTCACAGTTGCTATCTGGTAACCCTACTTCATCAATATGTTATCAAGCACCTTCCTTGCCATAAGGTTAATCAATTCGTTTTGAATTATTTTGCTGTGGTAGTTGTAATAGCTACTTTATGAACTATGCAGTGTAGGTGACCACACATGACATCATCGTATTTCTCAAGTACCTCTATCAAATTGAGGAAATTACCATTATGTTCAGTGAACAACTTATCCAGCAAGCACTGGAAAGCCAAATTATTCTTTGCAAGGAAGAGGGTAATTGAGATCAGACGCTCAAAAACATTTCACCAGTGCTGGGTTTCTACATTAATAATACACTGGTTTTCTGCATCTAGGCATTTATTCAGCTTTAGCCTGGATTTGACCTCCATTCATTTGGAGTATGCCATAAAATGGCCAGGTGACTTTTTATGTTGCTTCAGAGCATCAGCATTTAGGCTAGTAATTGTACCCGGGTAGGGCAACCAATGGTCTGGAATTCTTGTCAAATATTTTACAACAAAAACAGAACAGTTTGTCAGTTGATTTTGAGTAAACTAGCCAATGCTGATTCAGTTTCTCACCATTCTTGAGGCCTCTTTCGCAGTGCCACTTCGAGAAGTGCCACATCTGCTCATTTACTGGAAATGTCATATACTCAATTTTATCTGGCCTGTTCAAAATTGTATGATCAATATCAACAGACTTTAGAATCATTGGCCATAAAGCAGGATCTGATGTATCGATTTGTGGTGTGCAGTTTTTCTCAGTGCTGTTTCTGTCATCATGCAAGGCCGATTCTTCTTTATCATTTATCTCCTTTTCATGTAAACCAGATTTTTATTTGTCATTGCTCTCCCTTTTCATGTGAGTCACATTCTTTTTTATCATCACTCTACTTTACACCATCAAGAAAACCTGACAATTCTCTATCACTTTCTTCACATTTGCATTCCTTATCTTCAGGTAAATCTGCTAATTCCTTAGTAATAAGACTTCCATTATTTACACTTCACTCCTCAATTTCTTCTGCACTAGGACAATCGCTACTGCCTAAGCCTGATCTGTGTTGTTCTGTTTTAGATATTTCCCCATCAGATTTTCCCCTTGTTGCAAACTAGATTGCAATTGAGCTTTTCGCTTCCTACACTTTGTTCCTGAAGGCTTCCTCAGGGTCATCTTTTATTTTCTCTGGGGGAAAACAGGCAGTATTAGGGAGAACAAAAGTCTATGTTCCACAGTCTTAGAAAGTCATCAAACTTTATGTGTTAAGCCCAGATAGGGGTTTGATAGATGTCTCTGGTGTCATTAAATATGCCTTTTATTAGTCACTACTTACATGTCCTCAAGTCTTAAAACACAAGTGCACTTTCACAATTACACAATAAAACACGATTCACAATATAGCAGCTAGGCTCTCACTTCACTTCAGTTTGTCCTTATATCTCACTGTCTGACTGGCAATACCCAGCCCCTTATAAACCCATGAGATGGCTGACATCTTTCTAGGAAGCTTGAGGAAAATGTAGTTCTCAGAAAGTCTGGAAGGTTCCACGAGATTCTATAAAGGTCCAGAACATTCTAAGAAGTTAGTGAAAAATGAATACACATACAGAATACCTGAAACATTTTTCTTCAAACATTTTATTTTCCTTTTTGCCACTAACAATAAAATCAGCACCCAAGTCTGGCACCCCCTCCCACCAAAAGCCTGGCACCCCCCAGGCTGGGTTGCCAGCCCCTAACTCTGGCCCCTATGATAGGGTTGCTCAGTTTGAGATTGATCACCATATGGATCTTGAGGCACAGAGGCTAAGTCATAAACAGCGCAGATTCGGCAGACACAGACTGTAATCTCTTCCTCAGTATCAAGCTACATATGCATTCAGTGCAGACAGGACTGTCACTCGTGCATTGGCCTTTCTATCCACACTCATATTCACAAGACATAATACTATCATCAGTGTCATCTTCGGTCACAAAGGACAACAATGTACATATACCTTACTCAGCCAAACTCCTATGAAAGCTGTTGGTTCTGCCTGAGTGAGGACTGTAGAGTAGGCTCTAATTATGGAAGCATACTGCTGCAGTTTAGGTGACCTTTAAGTAGTTATGTGAAGTGGCTTTACAGAGAATCTCACTTTGTCAATAGAAGAACTGATAACATAGTTAGAGCCATAATCTGTTAGGCTTTATTTAATAACATATATGAAGCCTTCATCTCCTTGAATTCCCTGAGCAGTAAAACACAGAGGAAAGCCCACAAAAAGGAAAGCTATTTGCAAGTAAACATTAAGCTTCCTCTATGCAGCCACAACAGGGAGCAGCAGTAGGCTAGGGCTACCTGGAGTAGCTGGCAAGTAACTGGAAGATTAGGGGATAAATCCTGCTCACATTACTCATGCAAATAGCCCTATTAGCCTGAATGCAAGAAAAGTAAGATAATATGACTTCAACTCATAGAGTAAAGCAGAGGTAGTCAGTTATTTTTGTCAAGGTCCAAATTTCTTGGTCAAGGTAGAGTCAAGGTCCAGACTTTAGAGAAAATGTTAATCAACAACGATAATAAGTAAATAAGAAGATTTTGGGGTCTGTTCAAAAGTGTCTGGTGGTCCGGATTTGGCCCACGGTCCACCTATTAACTGCTCCTGGAGTAAAGTATGAATTTGTCTCTAATCCTGATGTAAATTTTTGTGGGCTTCTCACTCCGCCTTTCTATCTTTCCATGTGTTTGGGGTGTGTGAATATTTTTTTTTTAAAAAAAAAAAAGATGTTTGGGTATTTCCATGATTTTCTGAATTAATTGATTCACGTTTGGTCTAAATACAGATACTCTCCTAATTAGAACATTTATGTAATGATATTCTCATGGAAGTGACAACACTGTAGTCAATAGGATTATTCGCCTGCACAAAAATGTTCAGGATTGTGTCCTAAACAGACCATAAATTGACAACCAATCAAACACAGAGCTTGATCCCAAGAGAAGATGAGCTCTCTCTACTCTCAGAGCCACCACTCCCCCTGCCCCACCGCCGCCTCATGGACAGGTGGAGTTGGGAAGCAGGTGGGATTGTTGCCCTGGGCTCAAATGCAATAAGAGGCTCAGGAAAAAAGAAGCCAGCCTGAGCACCAAGTGTTGATTTCTTCCTACGTCCCTAGATCCCTCCCCAGACCCTAACCCCAGCATGAATCAGGCCAGCAGGGAACGATAAAGGTATGCAAGCATCAGCAGAGAATTAAACATGCCTGCCAGGCTTTGCTGCTGATCTAACTTTTACAAGGAGAGGAGAGGAATGAAGAACAATCCTTCCACCTTTGCCTAGCCATTAGGGGTGGAGACCGTAAGAGACACTAGCCTCTGGGACTAGGGAGATTCCTTCACTCTGGTTGATTTGTCCTTCCCTTGCTGCAAGAACTGGGAGATGAAAATCCTTGCAATCCCTAAGAAAGGACATACACATTGCAGAGTCCTGAGCTGGGCAGGCATAGCGTACTAGGGCCTAGTGGTGTAAACCCCCGGCTAAGCCCTCTGCGCTCTGCTGCCACAGGCAGGGGCAGCAGGGACAGTGAAAAGTACAACACATAAAACCAAGCTTAAGGGAGGGAATAACTAGAACCCCCAGCACTATAAAATCGTTTGCATAGTGTTTGTAATTGGGACATATTGGGATGTGCGAGGCACAAAGGGAATACATGAGACAGTGACATTTTCTTTTCTTTTTTTTTTAAGTGTGTGTGTTGTTTCAAATATCACTTGCGTAACTATAATGCTAAGTTAACCAAAAAACACACATTTTTGGATAAGAATATGAATTAATAATAGAACTCGGAGTTTAAAAGGCATCAGAGAATTACATGGTCTGGCGCTGGCTGATGAGACAACTTCATTAGTTCATAACAGAATTTTATGTCTGGAATGGCTTATTCACATAGATTTATAATGCCTCTATTTGAGTGGGACAGGGAAGTGATTTTTAATACCAGAGTACTAAAGTGACATGCTCTGAATTTGCCAATCAGGGAATGTTGCATGGTTGCATCAGCCTCCACAGAGACTAGAGGGATGGGAAGTGATCCTGTGAGTGGTGACAAAACAGAGGCTGATGTGTTGCTCACTGACTGGCAAATGGCAATATTGCCAAATCTGAGGATTCAAAAGCAGAAGACAAATAAAAATAAGCCCATCCCCAGTGCACATGCACTACAGCACTATTGCAATTAGCAATATTTCCTGGAAAAAGCAGAAAATGTACAGGACAATTACTGTAGGATGGGGATAGTCACTGCTGTACTCCTTACTTACCATTCAGAAAGCACCACTTATGAATTGGCCATGTTACAAACTGCTGCCTCTTCCATCAGTGACCCTTCCTCCAGCCCACCTTCAGATCCACCTCAGAGTTCTCTATTTTTTTCTAGCCAGGCTGCTACCCTGAGCCACCCAGCCTGTTATTAATAATAATAATTTGTATTGTGGTAGTGGCTAAAAGTCCAGTCAAGGTTCAGAGACCCATTTGGCTAGGTACTGTGCATATATAATGAAAAGATGGCCCATGCTCTAGAACTGTTACAATCTAAATATACTTTAAAACTTCTTCAAGCCTGGATAATGCACCCACTTCCCTGACCAACAGGGGCTGGTCTCATGGTCCAGCAGTGTATTGTGGCTGCTGTAATGTCAGAACACATTGTCTTCTGGGATAAGGATCTCCCACAAAGTAAGATTAGCTGTGCTGAATGCTTTGCTGCCTCTTGCTAGGTGAGATTCCAACCCATAACTATGATTACAGGATGTCATTCAAAAAAACACATTTGCTGAAATATAGAAATGTAAATGGGATAGTGACCGTGTGTGGGAAGAAGTTGGTAAAACAAATTTGCAAAGGATCCTTTTAACATGCCGACAGACCAAACAACTCTCTTCATGTTTTTACTGTGGCACTCATTAACAAGAGAGAATGAAAGGACCAGACAGTGCCAGAAATAGCCCAAGCTTCCACCACACTGCCCTGCTAGCACACTCCTATTCTCACATCAGCTGTCCTAGCCAATTCCTAGGTTTTCTTGTGCAGACGCTTTCAATGGCTCAGTGTTCACAAATGTCCATTAGTGACTTAATCAGGATTTGAACAGAAATCACTGGACTTAAAAATCCAGGCCTGGGCCTTGGTTCCTCCAGACCTTTTGTGCCGCTTCAGTGGTACACATATGCCCATTTTACACCACCCTGACAGAGCAGGGTAGTGTAAAATGGGCATATGTGGCTCTCTACCACCTGCTTCTTTCCATACCCCATGAGGCATCGGGGACTTTTCTGGGTAACATGGTCAGGTGAGGGAGGTTGAGCTGCACTCTGGGGATGCCCAGCCTGTGGTACAGTCTTGAGGGGGCTGTTTTAAGTAACTGATATAATTTAGAACAATCCGTCAGCTGCTCTGAGTTCTGCCAGGGCTGGTTTGGCCCTTTAGAGCCACTGTCTGCCCCAGCACGGGTCCTGTGCTGAGTGCAGTTCTGAGGGACCCAAAGTCTGGCCCCATATTTGTCACATGTGCATTAAAAAGAGTTACAGTCTCACCAGCGATCGTCTGTTGCTCTTTCAGCAAATCTTATTTTGTCCAAGTTCTACTTTTTCTCTGCTCTAATAATTCCAGGATTGGCTGCATTTCAGACTGTTCATCACTGACTGAGTTTTGTGGCTTGCTATCCTTCATATTGTACGATAATGCTTCTCAGTCATAGGCAGGGTGCTTTAGACTCTTCTGTTCGATTTTCTTTTATCGATCTTCAGTACACTAATGGTGTCCCATCTATTGATCCACACTACCTTGTATTAAGAGTGTGGTTTCTGAATATTTTTTTCACCTCTTGTATTTGGCGTTGAATGAATAGCAGTCATACTAAAGATGATCTTTAATCTTGTTTCCCTTTCTGTTTGATTGATAGGTTAGTAGTCCTTGGAGTTTTTCACAGAATCGACTCCAGTTAAAAATGTTGTTGAATAAAACATTTGACCTGAAAGGTTTTCAGAATTCTAGCCGCAGTGATATATTGGGAAAGTGAAGGTTTTGTGACGTACTATATTTATGAGGGTATCATTTCTAGTTTCCTGTGCTTTCCAATTTCCAAATGGAATCCTTCTACAAGACCTGACATTACCACTTTGGCTAATGTGTTGTTTGAAGTATTGCGTCTTTTTCATTTACTCTTCCTACTGTGGTACCTTTTTTTTTTTTTTCAATTGCTTAAAAGAAAAATATGAATCAAACAGCCTTATTCAAAAGAAATACAATTAAACATTCCACAACTACACACATGAAAACAAAACAATATAAAAACCTTATGTCTTATCCCTGTACTTACAAATGGGAAACAGAAGATTAGAAACTTGAAGTAGAAAGATCCCTCTCAGAGCCGAGAGAGACTAGACAGGCGAGAGAGACAAAGGACACACCCAAAACTTCCCCCGAGCTTTGAAAAATTCCGTTTCCTGATTGGGTCCTCTGGTCAGGTGTTTGGTTCCTCTGTTAACCCTTTACAGGTAAAGAAACATAAGAGTAACAGTATTTCATTTATATTGTTGCGCAGATAGGGTTGATAGATTCGTCTGGTGTCATTAAATAATGCCTTTATTAGTCACTACTTACATGTCCTCAAGTCTTAAAACACAAGTGCCACTTCACAATTACACCAATAAAACACGATTTCACAATAATAGCAGCTAGACTCTCACTTCACTCTCAGTTTGTCCTTATATCTCACTGTCTGGACTGGCAATAACCCAGCCCCTTATTAAACCCATGAGATGGCTGACATCTTTCTAGGAACTTGAGGAAAATGTATTCTCAGAAAGTCTGGAAGGTTCACGAGATTCTATAAAGGTCCAGAACATTCTAGAAGTTAGTGAAAGAGTGAATACATCATCAGAATACCTGAAACATTTTTCTTCAAACATTTATTTTCCTTTTTGCCACTAACAATAAATCAGCACCAAGTCTGGCACCCTCCCACCAAAAGCCTGGCACCCCAGGCTGGGTTGCCAGCCCCTAACTGGCCCTATGATAGGGTTGCTCAGTTGAGATTGATCACCATATGGATCTGAGGCACAGAGGCTAAGATCATAACAGCGCAGAGGTCGGCAGACACAGACTGTAATCTCTTCCTCAGTAGATCAAGCTACATGATCATTCAGTGCAGACAGGACTGTCACTCGTGCATGGCCTTTCTATCCACACTCAATTCACAAGACATAATACTAGCATCAGTGTCATCTTCGGTCACAAAGGACAACAATTACATATACCCTTACTCAGCCAACTCCTATGAAAGCTGTTGTTCTGCCTGAGTGAGGACTGTAGAGTAGGCTCTAATTATGGAAGCATACTGCTGCAGTTTAGGTGACCTTAAGTAGTTAGTGAAGTGGCTTTACAGAGAATCTCACTTTGTCATAGAAGAACTGATAACATAGTTAGCGCCTAATCTGTTAGGCTTTATTTAATAACATATATGAAGCCTCATCTCTTGAATTCCCTGAGCAGTAAAACACAGAGAAAGCCCACAAAAAGGAAGCTATTTGCAGTAACATTAACTTCCTCTATGCAGCCACACAGGGAGCAGCGTAGGCTAGGGCTACCTGGAGTAGCTGGCAAGTAACTGGAGATTAGGGATAATCCTGCTCACATTACTCATGCAAATAGCCCTATTAGCCTGAATGCAAGAAAAGAAGATAATATGACTTCAACATAGAGTAAGCAGAGTAGTCAGTTATTTTTGTCAAGGTCCAAATTTCTTGGTCAAGGTAGATGTCAAGGCCAGACTTTAGAGAAAATGTTACTCAACAACGATAATAAGTAAATAAGAAATTTTGGGGTCGTTCAAAAGTGTCTGGTGGTCCGGATTTGGCCCCGGTCCACCTATTAACTGCTCCTGGAAAAGTATGATTTGTCTACTAATCCTGATGTAAATTTTTGTGGGCTTCTCACTCCGCCTTCTATTCTTTCCATGTGTTTGGGTGTGTGAATATTTTTTTTAAAAAAAAAAAAAAGATGTTTGGGTATTTCCATGATTTTCTGAATTAATTGATTCACGTTTGGTTAAATACAGATACTCTCCTAATTAGAACATTTATGTAATGATATCTCATGGAATGACAACACTGTAGTCAATAGGATTATTCGCCTGCACAAAAATGTTTCAGGATTGTGTCCTAAACAGACCATAAATTGACAACCAATCAAACACAGAGCTTGATCCAGAGAAGATGAGCTCTCTCTACTCTCAGAGCCACCACTCCCCTGCCCCACCGCCGCCTCATGGACAGGTGAGTGGGAAGCAGGTGGATTGTTGCCCTGGGCTCAAATGCAATAAGAGGCTCAGGAAAAAAGACGCCAGCCTGAGCCACCAAGTGTTGATTTCTTCCTACTCCTAGATCCCTCCCCAGACCCTAACCCAGCATGAATCAGGCCAGCAGGGAACGATAAAGGTATGCAAGCATCAGCAGAGAAATAACATGGCCTGCCGGCTTTGCTGCTGATCTAACTTTTACAAGGAGAGGAGAGGAATGAAGAACAATCCTTCCACTTTGCCTAGCCATTAGGGGTGAGACCGTAAGAGACACTAGCCTCTGGGACTAGGGAGATTCCTTCACTCTGTTTGATTTGTCCTTCCCTGCTGCAAGAACTGGGAGATGAAAAATCCTTGCAATCCCTAAGAAAGGACATACACTGCAGAGTCCTGAGCTGGGCAGGCATAGCGTACTAGGGCCTAGTGGTGTAACCCCCGCTAAGCCCTCTGCGCTCTGGCTGCCACAGGCAGGGGCAGCAGGGACAGTGAAAAGTACAACACATAAAACCAACGCTAAGGAGGGAATAACTAGAACCCCCAGCACTATAAAATCGTTTGCATAGTGTTTGTAATTGGGACATATTGGGATGTGCGAGGCACAAAGGGAATCATGAGACAGTGGACATTTTCTTTCTTTTTTTTTAAGTGTGTGTGTTGTTTCAATTTAAAAAAGAAAAGCTTTTAATAAAAGAAAGAAAAAAGTAAAAAATTATCTCTGTAAATTCAAGATGGAAATATACAGGGTCTTGTAGCTTATAGACACTGGCAATACCCTCCCAGCCTAAGTATACAAATACAGATTAGAATCCTTCAGCAAAATACACATTTGCAAATACAGAAAACAATCAAAAGACTAAAACCGCCTTTCTACTTAATACTCACTATTCTGAACATATAAGAGAGCCTGTAGGTACGTCTGGTCACTCTCAGATTCCAGAGAGAACACCCAAAGAAAACACACACACAAACAAATACTTCCCTCCACCGAGATTTTAAAGTATCTTGTCTCCTGATTGGTCCTCTGGTCAAGTGTTCCAGGTTCACTGTTTGTAACCCTTTATAGGTAAAAGAGACATTAACCCTTAACCATCTGTTTATGACAGTGTTGTACAAGTTTTGCCACACATCTTTGCTGCTAAATCAGTTCATTCTTGACCTGCAGACCCTGACTAGTCTAGTCCTCAGTCTTTTCTAAGACGGGTAGTATGGCAATTTAGTAATGTGGACAGATATTCTGTAAGGACGCAGAGGAGACCCCCCAAACTAATTTCATCAAAGGTGATCTTTAGTAGTAATCATGAGGGTCTGATTATCAGAGCTGTGGAACACAAGGTGGTGTGGGGGGCGGGGGCGGGGGACAGCTTAATGCCACCTTGCAGTCCCTCAATTATAGCGGTGGCTAGGGCCCAGTTCTGGCCCTATCATAAGTTAAAGCAGCCTCAAGGCTGCTTAGACTTACACCTGGCTGCTAGCAACCAAAAGGGGCTATTACAATAACCAGTAACAGTATGAGCAGAGGGACTACCACCTTTTCCTTGGCCATGCTCCTTACGCTGGCAGCTGTGAATGGAAGTGGTGTGGAGCCCTCTGTACACTACCCATGGATTCTCCTACATGGTGCAATTTCCAGATGCACTAGCTTTATGGCCAGCTTGTACTGGCAGAGGGTCTATAGTCTGATGGAAAAATCAGGGCCTGAATTTTCAACCAAGCGCTGGTTCACTCCTCCAGCCAGGTCAAATATGATGGAACTATAGAGCTGGATGTCAGTTAGCCTACTGTATGCATTGCAACTCATGGCTATCTACTAATCTTCTCAATGGGCTCATATCTTCATTGCAAAAGAGGGATGACATTATAGGCACCCGCAGGAGAGAGCAATCAGGGCAAGGCAAATCATAATTGCTATTTCAATTCTCTCCACTCCTGCTTAGGTCTAAAATATTATGATTAGCCCTCTCAAAAGCTGCTGACAAATCTAAAATATTCATTTATTGGTAGAGGAGATCATCAGCTAGTGCTGTTTCTAGCCTGTAACCAGGTGTATAATCCAAATGACTAAAATCAAGGACATGTAAGGATATTAAGTGTAGTGAGCCCAAGGGTAGAAGGGACTATTTAGCATAATAATAGGGGTGGAAGATACAGGCTGAAACCAAGGTCTAGTGTGAGGCTGGCCCTGCATGAATGCACAAAGTGGAGAGGAGAGGTTCTTTATTTCCATACCCCTTCACCATCCCTGTTCTGGGATCAGCCACAGCGTGTTTCAGGAGTGCAGGTAAAGCACTGGGCTCCCTGCAAAGGGAGTGAGGAGGAGAACCCCACATTTCCCAGTAGCCAGCAGAGCGGTCTGGGTACAGGCAGGTGAGGAGTTCATGCTGTATCCATTTAACAAGTGACAGAGCCTCCCTCTAATGTGCATTCACAACACAATGCTATGTCTTAAAAGCACAATCTAATCCTGTCAAAGGGGGAAAATAGGCTGAATTAGAGAAAAATCCTTCCTGATAATGAGTGTAGTCACCCATGGGGAAATGGTGGGAAGATACATCACTCAGAAAATATAAACGAAAGCAGGATTTGGGAGCTCTTTGGGGCAGGGACCATCTGTGTGTTCTGTGTTTGTGCAGCACAAAGTCCTGGGCTATGACTGGGACTCCATGGCGCTACAGCAATACAAATAAATTATAATAATTAGCTTTTTAGGAATTCTCATTCTGACAAATGAGGGAAGTCATCCTACGCTTTGCGAGGAAGAAGCTAGGGCCCAGATCCACAAAGGCACGTACGTCCCAGTTTTGGCTCCACTGCGGTGCACAAAACTTCAGCCAAACCCAGTTAGTGCCTAAACTCACTCAGTGCCTGTTTTCAGTGCAAAAGTTCCCTTAGCAGTTATGTTTCTGCCTCTGGGCACTTGCACTGCTGGCTCCCTCTAGGCATCCAGACACTTACCTCCAGTCTACACCACAGAGCAATTCACAAGCCAGGGGAAGACAGGCATTCAGCTGCCTAAGTCACATGTGAGGCCAGATCCAGGAAGCATGCTCAGAAGCCACATATTGAACTGGGTCCCTTTCAAAATTTCACCAGAGAAGGCAGTAGTGCCAACCTTCTAACTTTGAGCCAAATGGTTTGACTACTCACCTGAGATGTGTGAGACCTCAATTCCTCCCTCTCTGCCAGAAAGGGTGAATAGATATGAATAGGGCTTTCACACTTCTCAGGGGCATGCTCTAACCACTGAACTACTGGATATTCTGAGATGGAGGCTCCCTCCGTCTTGCCTATTGAAGCTGTTTCACTATGGATAACTAACCAAGGAGTGATTAGAGCAAGAAGACTAGATCTGGGGGTTTCTCTCACCTCGCATGTGGGTGCTCTAACCACTAGACTACAAAGTAATTCTCATTCTTTGGCCCAATGACTGTTCCAGTGTGGCTAAATGCTTAAATGTGGTTATGGCACCCCAGGTCCAGCCACCTGCTCCAGTCATGCATTCATTATATATCCACACTGGAACAGTTTCAACAGGAGCGATAGAGCGAGCCCCACAAAATAAGTGAACTATATACATTTCACTAATGAAAGTATCATTCATCTCACAGTCTAGGCTAATCAGTTTTTAAATGTGTTGTATTGTCTCTGGAATTCTGTTCACACAGTTAATGGTTGTCTCTATCTTTGTTAAAACAATAGGTAACTCACTGAGGAGGAGTAACCTAGGACACCAATTTACAGGAGTCTACCTGAATAATCTAATTAGATGATATCCTAGTAACTCCACCAGATCCCAATAGCTCAGGAGGCTGCAGAGCCAGCTTTCCTAGCTTCAATAGCCCAGTGCCAGACCCCTCACTTGCCTATCTTATCTTTTCTCTTTCCACTCCACTTCTTCCTTCTGCTCTCATGACCTCCACCTCTCTTTTCTTCCATTCTCACTTATCTTCATCTCACTGCTGTTTAGTTTTCCTCTTCATAGCTGCAAATGACAACTATGCTACTTCTGGTCTCAAACATCCCTCTTTACCTCTTTCTTACTCTAGTCATACTAACCCTGTTACTTTTCACTGCACCATCCCATCTCTTCTGGAAACTCCATTCCATTCATAACAGCTTGTTAAATCTTCCATGACCTTTTAATGTCTTACAAAACTCCTTTTCCTCACCTGACTTGAAACCTTGGAGAGGATAAGGGTAGAAATGATTACATCTGTTTGAGAGAGGATTGAAGGTAGACGACTGGCTGACAATGAGTCAAGCAGTTAGAGTGACAGGAAAAATGTGCTGGAATAAAATAATTAATAAATGTTTTTAAATATTATAGGAAGCAAGTAACTACTCACTGAGAAAAACTGGCAAGCCAGAAGAGACTTCTAACTGCTTAATTGTCTCACTAAATACTGGAGCAAACTGCTCTAGTTTAACTTAAAAAGCTAATTACCGCCAGACATGGACTCAAGCCACAAAACTCAGATTTGGATTTCAAATGCCCCCAAGTTTGGATCTAGGGTTTCAGATAGATGCAAAATACAAATTTAGCTTTTAAATAAACATCCCCAATGTTCCTAGACATTCAGAGTTTGGTTTAAGCTCATCTCTAAGGATTACAAGTCTAAAATAATTTTGTGGGTAGGGATTTCCTCTATCTTCTTGACTCACAATCAGCCTCTCACTTTTTTTATTAAACCTCTCCTAAACATATTTTGTAGCCTAGTGGATGGCATTTTAAAAAGTTCCAAAAGATTTTTATTTTAATACATTCTAGATAGCTTGTGATAGATAATAAATTACATGGTGCAGCATAAAAGTTTTATTGACTTTGGTTTGTGGTATTTGATTTCCTCACACATAAAGCAATGAGAGGGAGCATGTAGGTCATCCCAAATGTGCACCAGTAAAACCTTCATGCAATGCTATTATGATTCTATGTATGCCACATGATTTATAGAGAAACCAATATAAAAATGCTTTACATTTTTTTTTATTCTCAGTATATGTAAGCGGGGTCTGAATGAGCTTTTCCATGACATCTAGTAATGAACTAGGGGAAAAGACTTCAGACAGACCATATTATCATGGACATACCTACTCTGCCTGGGTGTGTAACAGACTGAGCTGCCTTGCCAAAGTGATCAATTTGGGCAGATTTTGGGTGACAATTCACTTTAATATTGAATGCAGGGGTGATGAAATGTTGTTACCCTTATTGTATGAATAAAGAGCTGCAGAAGTGTACTTCGTCTGCCCTGATTGAGGGGGGGGTCACCCAGGGATAGCAATGCCCAAATCTAATGAAAAAAAGATGAGGTGAAGATGGATGTTTCTATGCAGTGGTGTAGACTTCGCTTAAAGAATCCTGGATGCTCTCCTCAGTGTTTAAACACAGCGTTGACACAGACTCAAAGGACAATCCTTGTTTCTGTTCTGTGATCACTGGAGCTAAACTTACTGATGATTAAATCTAGGGGCTAAGCCTTGGAGTTGGTGTCGGAGCAGTGAAAGACACTACAGAGATAGCACTAGCAGTGTGATTTCCAGCTACCCAGTGAGATCACTGAGATGATCTAAGAACCTCAGAATATGACACTGCAGAAGCAGCAGTGATCAGCAAGAAGCAGCAGTGATGACTAGGACCCTATCAAATTCTCAGTCCATTTTAGTCAATTTCAGTCATAAGATATAAAAAATCATAAATTTCATGATTTCAGCTACTTAAAATTGAAATGTCATGGTGTTGTAATTGTAGGGGTCCTGACCCAAAAAAGGAGTTGTGGGGTTGGGGGGGAGGGGGTTGCAAAGTTATTGCTGAGGTCAGGTTGTGGTACTGCTACCCTTACTTCTGTGCTGCTGTTGACAGTGGTGCTGCCTTCAGAGCTAGTCAGCTGGAGAGCAGTGACTGCTGGCTGGGAGCCCAGGCCTGAAGACAGACCAACAGCCTCTGCTTTCCAGCCGCCCAGTTCTGAAGGCAGCACCAAAGTAACCTTGTGAACCCCTGCAACTCTCTTTTGGGTCAGGACTCCCAATTTGAGAAACACTGGTCTCCCCTGTGAAATATGCATAATATTGGGTAGGGCCCTAGTGATGACAGAGGCAGAGCTGAGCAGCAGTAGAGGTGGCAGTGAGCAGTAGGTAGTGGCAGAGATAACAACCATAGAAAGCAGCCAACAGTGGCAAAGGAAATAGCAGCTGTCCAAGGCAACAGAGTACAGCAGCAACAGAGGCATTGCTCGATACCCCTTTTCTCCTTTTTCAGGGAAGGGAGGTGAAACCATGCGAAAGCACCTTTGAACTCTGGGTCTTCAATGACCAAGGACAACTAGCTGTGAGTGGGGTTCAGCTCATGGTAAAGGGAGTGGGGTGTTAAAGGGATATTCGTTCATCCAACTTTCACAAGGCAAAGTGGGAAACTGAAGTAAAGGACACTGCCCAATGCACTATGGGGTGGGTGTTTGCTTGTGGTTACATGCTTTTGAAAGTGGTTGTGGTGTTTTCCCAAATTAATGCCGGGTTCCCTCTCCCTTTTAATAAAAATTGTCTTTTGCTATAAACATACTCAGTGCTTGCGTGTGGGGAAGTATTGCCTCTTAGAGACACCCTGGGATGTTTAATTTTACCAGATTAGCGGTATTTTACCAGTTCTGTTTTGTATTGTTAAGAGAAACCCTACATATTGAAAAGTCCTTGCTACTGCTGACACCACTTGGCAGAAGGATTACATATATAAATACTATGTAAACTTTTACATCTGTGTCAAGATGTACTTTGGGCCAATGTGTAATTTTAAAAGTGCATACATGTACTGTGTTCTACTGGTATTATGACATTGTAAATATAATACAGGTGCATTCTAAGGTTTTATTTTGATCTTAGTTCTATTAACAGGAAATCATTCCTTTTGCGGGCATTGTTTACAATGCTTTCAAAAAATCTTCACTAAAAATGCATTATATCACATAGCTGAAGCTAGTTCTGTGAGCAATTCCTATATTAGCAACGCTAAGACGATTCTATTACTAGTTGCCCTTAAAATATTCTCCTCCTCACCTTCGTCTGTTTGGCAGGTGTCCTCCCAGTACTGTTAATCAGAAAGTCTAATTCTGGACTGGAGCTTTTCCTCATCCGTGTATTTCTTAAACGCTAAGCCAGGTTTCTGAGGGTGGGGAATCACTTTTGGCATGTTGTCCCTGCAAATGTGGCAAACAGTCCCGTTTGATTAAATGGCTAGGGCTGCATGCTGAGGTAGGAGAACTGTATGTCCCAGCCTGCTTTGTTAACCATCTGATCGCTTGCAGGAGAGAGGGAAAAATGTACTTTGCTAACAGAAGTCAAAGGAGTCTGGAAATGCTTGATTTCATAGGGCCTGGTGCTCATGTGTAAATCAACCATGCTGTAGGCCTGCAAGGGCCAGCCTGTCACAAACTGAGCCTGGGTATGAATGTTGATGACTCATACAAGTGCTGACAGTCACTTACCAAGACATATCTAGACATCACCATAGAGCAGTGGCCTGCTGCTTATATATGCAAGGCACACATTGCATGCCCTGCATGCTCAGTCAGCTGTGTGCTGTCCAACTGGTGGCCCGTGGGACAATTCTGACTGGATCCTGTGATAAATGGAGGGGGTGGGAGGTAACTTCTTTTTATGGACACCCAGCCAGCCAGTTAGCTATGAAATCCCTGTTGGCGGCTGTTCTCTACTTGCTTTGCCTGTAAAGGGTTAAAGAAGTCCACAAGTAAAGGAAGGGAGTGGGCACCTGACCAAAAGAACCAATGGGAGGGCAGAACTTTTTAAAATTGGGGAAAAACATTCCCTTTGTCAGTTGTTGTTGTTGTTCTCTGTTGAAGAGGGGAACAGGGCAGAAGTTATGATATGAGAAGTTTTAAGCCAGGTATGAAAAACCATCAGCTTATACCTAGAACTACTTATTTGAAACCCCCTAGATGTGTGAGTAGATCAGGAATGTTTAGAAAGACATGATTAGGTTTATTTCTGTTTATTTCTTATGGCTAGTATGTTACCAGATTTGCCCATTACTTTGGGGAATGCTCATTTATTCGGGTCACTTTTCTGGGGAAGGGGATTCTATAATTCTATCAATGTACTGCTTGTGTCATGTGTGTTTTCATATGGAGCTCTACTTCTCCCTTCTGCAAGTCCCCTCCCAATGGAGCTATCCTGCAGGACCTAGGTTCCCGAGGGCTGGGTTTCTCCAGCTCCAAAACTGGATGAGCACACACCCACCACACATACATTAACAGAGCAAGTCTGATTGGACCGGGTCAATCAGCATTGTCAAGCTGACCCCTTATATGTCCCTGGACTCATTGGGCTGGATGAAGCAGCACTGTCAAGCTGACTCTCTTTATATGCCCCTGGGCTCCATGGATTAGGTCAAGCAGCACTTTCAAGCTGCTACCCTCTTGTGTCCCAGATTCAGCACGTCCCTATCCCCACCTTTACAACACAATTGTACTGGCAGTAACCTACTTGATAAGCAAACCCCACAGTATTCTGGGTGCTGCAGGGTTCTTTAGCTTAGGTAAAAGAAGCGTTGCTGCAGAGTGAATGGGGGAAGCTAAAAACACAAAAGAGTAAGGTTCAGCAAGAGAGACAGAAGCAACCAGCTTAACCATACAAGTTATTTATTGAATACTGGTGATAACTACACAAGGAGGGCTAAACGAACGTAACATATATTATTAAAGGTTAATACCTAAGGTAGAAAGGAAAAATGAAAAGAGATAAAGAAGGGGGATCTCACCGCTCCCTGAAGTTTGAATTCGTCGGGGTTCCCAGATGATGCTGGTAGCCAAGGGTCCTGAGGGCAGGAAGCAGGCAGAGTCCCCAGCACAATCAGTCAGGAGAGTATGGAGTCCCAGTGGAATTGATGCAGAGTTTGGATCTGAGCATCAGAACCCTAACTGGAGGGTGAGTAGGGATTTTTGTAGAGAAAATACAACTGTTCAAGGGAGAACAATAGATTTGTTTATAGGTATGGCTGATAACTCAAGGGTTTTCTTTAGACTAGACAAAAGGAGCTGATCACTCTTGGCTATGGGTGGTGTTTTCTTCCAGGGAGCTCACAATGCAACTAGACGGCTTCACTATTTGGGTATCAATTAAGGATTCATTACTAGAACTGGTCTGATAATTGCTGAGCTGCGTGTGTGCAGACATAGGTTCATTAGCATCTGGAGCAGAGAGTCCCATGATGCAGTGCTTCCCTGCTTTTTCTGGTCCCAGAATTCAGTGTAGTTCTTGGTTCTCCATTCTGTATGCAAATTGAGATGTCTTCCTGTCCCATCTTTCATGCAGATGAGGCTAGGGGAGTTGCCTCTGCTCTCCATTCTGTATGCTAATGGAGATATCTTAATCTTGTCACTCTTGTCAGGAGGGGTCTAGGTGTGTCTCCCAACGCCCTTCACTGCACTCTGCAAGGTTTTTTTTCTTTTTTTCCTCTGATGGGTTTTGGTTTAAGCAGAGGCTGGGGGCAGGGATGTCTTTCATGAGTCAGGCTGGATACTGCACCCTGGTTCCCCAAGAACACACAGGTGTCTGGTATCAAGTAGACTCCCAAATACTTTTGTTTTGCTTGTAACCTTGAAGCTGGGCCTCAAGAAGGTTATTTTTGATGTTTAATTTTTGTAAGTGGGATTTTTAAATCTAGCAAAAGCCTAAGATCCAGATGTATTTCCTTTCTTTTTGTTTTTAATAAAATTTGTCCTTTTTAAGAACAGGATTGGAATTTTGGTATCCGAAGAAGTTTGTGCATATGTGAAGTAGCTGGTGGCAACAGCTGATTTCCTTTGTTTTCTTTCTCAGCTCTTCCCTGGAGGGGGAGTGAAGGGGCTTGAGGGTACCCCACAGAAAGGAATTCCCAAGTGTGCCTTCCTGGATCCAAAGGGGTTTTTTTAGCACTTGGGTGATGGCAACATCTACCCATCCAAGGTGAGAGAAAAGTTGTAAACTTGAGAGTTTAATACAAGCCTGGAGTGGCCAGTATTAATTTTTAGAATCCTTGCAGGCCCCCACCTTCTGCACTCGAAGTGCCAGAGTGGGGAATCAGCCTTGACAGACCGCATGGAGGATGCCATTTTGTAAGCCTTGTGCTATGTGCAAAGTCACACTGCATGGAGGATACCATTTTGAGTGAGTGGGTGCATGCCTTACTAAAATTGTCACGTGACTGTTGTAGAACTTTCCAGACCTTCGTATTTCCTCCTGTTCAGACAACCAAAGCAGAAAGATACTGTTCCTAAACCTACCAGAGACAGCAACAACTGAAGTCTGTGACACTTCTATGAAGAGGGAGGATGATGTTCTCAAGACAACTGTACTGTGTTCAGCTCCAGTCCAGGAAGTAGCTGAACTCCAGTCAGTCTTTAAGTGTCTTCTCCTAGGGTGGGATCCGCAAAGGAACGTAGGTATTGCTGTGCTCAGCATCTCAGCACTGTAGACGCATGGGAAGAGACAGACACCCTACAATGCAATCCACAAAAGCCAGTACTCTAGGCAGCACCACACTTATGTTAGCAGATGGGATATGCTGATAAGGTGTGTGCTAAGCCCTACCTGTCTCTTGGAGATAAAGGCATAAGTCTGGGCTGCAGAGACACTTGTTCCTGTACAGGAACAATTGGCACCAGAATAGGGGGGGTCAGGGGGCCATGGACCTTCCATTTTTTAAAGTGGGCAAGCCTGGCCCATCCACTTTTCACCACAGGGGACAGGCATCCCCACCTCTGCATCCCCCCAAGGCCCTGGCCATCTGGCAACTGGAGCCATGCTGCAGACCCTCCACCTGCCTGAGGTGGGGAAGCCAAGAGCAGCCTCTGGCCTGTATACCCCACCCCTGGAACCCCTCACCAGGGCAGGTGGAGGGGACATGGCTCCTCACAGCTGCCTGGCCACAAGACTCTTACCCTGGCTGGGCTGTGGCTCCAAGGCCCCATTCCCTGGCTGGAGCCAGGGTGGGGTAAGAAATGCACGGGCAGCTGTGAACCCTCCACCTGTCCCATGCAGGGGGGCCTACAGGGGAGGGACACAGGCAGGGGCTGCTCTCAGCCCACCCCCTGCCCCCATCCTAGGCTGGTGGAGGGTCCATGGCTCCTGGCCTGCTCCAGCTTGGCCAGGGACAGGACCTTGGGGACCTAGCACCCCCCACTTTTGGGAAGGCTTTGCTGGGGCAGACAGGAACCCACTGCCTGGAACTAAGCATCTTAGGCACCTAAGTTTGTTTCTCTTGCTCTCTGGCCCAATATCTATTTACATATTTATCCAATGGAATGGTCGTTAAGCAAGAGAATAATTCTGCAATCCAGCGGTTAGGTCCCCCAACTGGAAGATTGGGGACCCTGGGTCCAGTTCCCCTCCTCCAATGATTTTCATTATTAATCCAGTGGAACAGATTCAACAGGAGAAACTGAGGGAGCCCCCTATGAGAATATCCCACAGCTCACTAGTTAGAGCACTTTTCTGAGAAGTAAGAGACCCCATTTTAAATCTTCTCCCTCTCTCATAAAGAGGGAAGAATTAACCCTGAGTCTCCCACATCCCAGGGAAATACTCTAATCCTTGTTGCAAGGTCACCATCCTCCTCTGGCAGCTAGCATTTGGAGGGCTCCCAATCCAGTAGTGTAGCTGCAACAGCAACACAGTTTAGCTATGCTGAGTACAGACCCAGTGGCTTCAAGTGGGATTATACTCCACCCATTAAAGCTATGGCACCACTGCCTGCTACCACAGCTACACTATTGTTTGTACACATGCTAGTTCTCAAACTACCAGGAGCACATGTACAATAGCAAGGGAATAAACACCTCTACCTCACAGAAATCAACTGCTTCAGAAATACACTTACACAAAGGGTTTCTGGAGACACACAAGACTTGTCTGTCATAAACAGATAGCTAAGGGTTAATGTTTCTTTCACCTGTAAAGGGTTACACCAAGGGAACCAAACTCCTGACCAGAGGAGCCAATCATGAAACTGGATTTTTCAAAGCTCGGGAGGAATGGTTTGGCTCTGTGTCTTTTGTACTGCTCTCAGCTATGAGAGGGGATCTTTTCTATCTTGAAACTCTAATCTTCATTTCCAAGTTGTGAGTCCAAAGGTAGAAAAAAATAGGCTGTTTATATTTTTATTTGTATTTACATGTGGTAGTTGCTGGAATGTTAAAATTGTATCTCTTTTGTGAATAAGGCTGTTTATTCATTTCTTTTGCAATTGAACCTGTATTATTGTCAGCCTTGATACAGAGAATATTTTTGTCTTTTTCGTTTCTTTTTATATAAAAGGTTTTTTTAGAACTTGTTTGAAGATTTTTTTCTCTCTGGTAGGCTAAGTAACGAAGGGAGGAAATTCTCTTTGTGTTAGATCTACGGAGGGTGAATCTCGGCAGCACCAGGGAATTGGGTGGGAGGGAGAAGACAAAGGGGGAAGAGAGATAGATTCTTTTCTGTTTCCTGGTATTTCGTTGTCTCTTTGTGGAAGAGAGGAGACATGCTTCTTGGTATTGTGATGTAAGAGGGTCGCATCAGTACGTCTCAGGTTAGCCCAGAGAGGAAATCTGAGTTGGGAGACAGAGGGGGAAGGGAATGGGTTATTTCCTTTGTTGTAGCTCAGGGCATCTGCAGCTTGGGGGTTCCCAGGGAAGTTTGGGGAGACCAGAGTGAGACTGGCACTGTAATTCTCGTCTGGTGGCAGTGAATCAGATCTAAGCTGGTAATGTAGCTTAGAGGTTTCCTTGCAGGCACCCAGATTTCTGGACGCTAAGGCCAGATTTGGGAGATGCTTATGATATGAGTGGCAGCGGTTGGGAAAGATTAAGAATCCGAAGCCAGTAGGAGTATCATATTTTTCTTTCTCTGCTAGGGGGCTTTTAGCAGAGAGAAAGGTTGGTTTTTAAAAGTAGCCAAGAGAAAAAAAAAATTTCTGCTGCTAGGTGGCTTGCATTTTAAAGCAATGGAGGCATTACAGGTTTGACAAACGGGTCTTTTTGTTAACAATATGAAAGTCGCGATTGGGAATCAGTACCCAGCAAACACCCACAGGATAAATAAAGTGGTTTTCCTAGGTATTTGCAATGAAGGTTTAGGGGAAAAAAAGCACTGTTGCTGGGGCAGACCCCAGGAGAACCACAGAGAGCAGCAGTATCAGACAATAAACACCAGGCACCCAACACAAGAAAAACAGGAACCAGGTGTCCACAAAAACAGAAGCAGTACAGCTGGAAGCAAATGGACAAACAGATAGAATCCTAAGAACACAAATTGGCCCAGAGAATGAGCAACTCACAAAAGAGGATGGAAAAGCTACAAAAACAAGGAAGCCGCCAGACAGGCAGCCCAACCAAGAAAAGCAGACAAGATGAGCCTCCAATGAGAGAGGGAGAAACAAACAACAAGAGATGGAAAAACAGAGGGAGGCCTACAAAACAGGTCCAGGAATTGAGAAAGGCTAAGCACCGAAACCGCCAACCCTAACAACCCTCGCAATACTTTCTCAACTGGCACAAGAAATTTCCCAGCCTACAAGGCAGGTAATGACATCTGAAGGCTTCGTTAGAAAATTTTGAAAAAGCCTGCATTGGGTACAGCACTTCTGACCCAGTACATTGGTAGAACTGAGGTCACACCTCACTGGAACCTTAGCAAGGTGGCGGCTGAAATGCAAGAAAAATGAACGATTAAACTGTTTCAAACAAGGCCAGATACAGAAATGGGGATAACCTCCAGATCATGGCACAGCGTTTCAGACCCAAAAGTGGAAAACAGAGTGTGTCATTCCAGACAACGCTACTATGTTGGAAAGAATATGAGGCACGGATATCAGGAACCAATGTTCAATTCCCTGACCAACTGCAAACTCCTCATTACAAATGGACCAGTTTTTCTTGGATGATGTTCTTGAGGAACATAAACGGGTGACATACAAGATGGCAACCAAAAATCTCACTGAGGCGGGGAGATTGGAGCCACGTGGATGGAAGTGGCAGAAAGCAGAACCTACCTGTCAAGGAAGGATACGCCCAGGGGGCACAAGGCCGAAATAAATCCTACAACCGAGGGAACCCAATAAAAGACCCCCAAAATAAACCCCCCACAAACCCAAGGAAGCTACAGACACCCTATTCTTCACTTCCCCAGCTCCAGTATCACCGACCCAGTGACCGTCGTTGGAAGATGCTATAATAGTTGTAATGAACTGGGACATTAAAGGCCAACGCCCAACAGAACCCGCACCGGTGCAAGTATTGCCAACACCATCACAGTACCAAAGATCCCAGGCCAGATACCTCTCAAATCCCTTTTGAGCGAAGGAAAATTTGAGAGTGGCGGAAAAGAAGGTACGGCGTGGAGAGACAGCGGGGCACAAGTGTCAGCTGTATCCACCGAATCCTTCATGGATCCCAAACTCATCACCCACAGGCCAAAGTGACCATTGTAACCCCTCATGTCACGAGCTGTAGACTTGCCTACAGCTGAACTGCTGTCCAGTACAAAAGGCTGGTCAGGACTGTGGACTTTTTGCAGTCTGTGACAATTATTCCATCCCCATGCTACTGGGGAAAGACTTGGCCAACCAAGTGAAGCGGGCAAGAGAGTGGGAATGGTTACACGCAGCAACGAAGGCAGCTTCCAACGCCATTCCTGTTCTGCGCCATCCACAGGGAACCCCGTCTGTGTTACGCCAGAGACCCAGACCGAGGTAGTGGACTCGGATTCCCATGCAACGACTGAAAAGCCACAGCACCTCAAGTCCAGGCCCGGACTGGAACAACAACCAGCAAGCAGCACAGCATTGCAACCACATCGTCACCTCAATCGCCAGAGGGGGCCAGCGAGCCCTAACTGGCAGAAGGAACAGGACAACCATACCGAAGAGGCTCAGCCAGAGCCTGAATACCCCAGGTGCACCAGCGGAGAGCGGTTCACCGCACGGAAACAGACACCCATCAATGCTACATCGTTCCAGGGGAGCCAAGCCCAAGTCCACAGTCTCAGGAAGAACTGGTATCCCGCACCTCAAGGGAACAGTCAGACTGAGCAGGAAGCAGATGACAAGCCTTTCAGAAAGGCTTGGATGGCGGCACGGAGCACCTCACCGCCTCTCAGCTCTCTACTCGACCCGGTTTGTTATAGACCAGGACTTTTATACAAGGAAATTCTTTCTGGTGGACCCAGGAAAGAATGGCAGCGCAAAAACAGTTGGTGGTTTCCAACTAGTACCGGGGGAGAGCTCTTAAGCCCTTAGCCATGATCAATTCAGTGGCCATGCTGTGGTGAACAGAACCATCCAAGGACAGATTGGGGAAGTCCTTACTGGGAGGGGATGGCAAGACGTTGCCGAAGTATGTCTGGTCTTGTGAGATGTCAAAGAGTGGGAAAGCCCCAAGACCAGGTTAAGGACGCCTCTCCAGCCACTGCCCCATAAATTGAGGTCCCATTTCAGTGAATACTGTGGGATATCTGGGTCCTTTCCCAAGAAAGACGCCAGCAGGAAAGCGTACGTATCGACTTCCGTGGACTTTGCTACCTGATGGCCGGAAGCAGTAAGTTAGCATACACCAGGGTCATCTATCTTCAGGTGCTTAGCTGGTGTGCCAGGCTCTCTAACAAAGCACATTTTTTGCCTAGGAGTGTTGCCCTCACCGTATATCTCTACTTATTGTATTTCTAGTGATCTTATTTTCCTGGTAAGGCACCATGATAAGATCTTGTGGGAACTCATGGTGTTGAATTCACTTGGGTTGCACTTTTTTTCCACAGTTACCAATCAACCAATGGCCTGGTGGAAGGTTTAAATGGAACTTGGGGGCCATGATCCGTAAATTCGTGAATGAACACATCCATGACTGGACCTATGTGTTGCAGCAGTTGCTCTTTTGCTTACAGGGCTGTACCACAATCCCAGTTTTAGGGTTTCACCATTTGAACTTGTGTACTGGCCGAAGTTAAAGGGGCCATTACACGTTTGCAAGCAACCAATGGGAGGGCTTTAATACCCTCTCCAGAGAAACTAACATCTGGACTTTGTAAGCAACCTTACACAAGCACCTCCGACACTACTTTAGCCCTTGCTAGAGAAAAACGCTAAAGAGTCTCAGGAAAGCAAAAGGTCCTGGTAATGATAACCATACCAGGATATTTCATTACTAGGCTAGTAGAGGTCCATCTAGTCTAGTATATCCTGTCCTTGACAGAGACACATCAGTCACTTTAACTGTAGTGCAGTTTGAGATAAGTACAGTGTACGGTAAGTTTTGAGTTTACCCTTTGTAACTAGATGCTGGCTTACACACTCGTTGGAGGTTTTAAAAATCCCCGATCTCAAGTTTAAGTGTTATCCACAAAACACATAATGCTTTTCTGCACCCTGCTGAACTCAAAAACTTCGTTCCTGAATTGCAAAGGTAGAACATTCCACTTTTAATTGAATTTCATCGCAGCAGAAGGTAATTTCCATTTACTGTCTAGATGTTTGAATTTGGCCTTGCGCAGTTTTCAGCTGGTTTCGTTAGAACTGGATAAGTGCTATTAGGTATTATACTTATTGCAATAATGCTAGTACCTAACTGCAGAGCTTAATTGTACAGCAGCAATGTACTGAAGTAGAGGTCTTTTGTTCATTCTAGTTTTGAGTTGTGTTTAAAGTTGTATGTTAACACATTAAAGCAGGGTTAGGAATGTTCGGTTCAGAGACAACTGAAAAGGATCTGTACAAAAGTAATTTCAGATTCCTGCTTACAAAGGCATGGCTACACTACATTTTTGCAGCACTGGTTAGTTACAGCTGTGGTCGTGTACAGCTGTGTAGGCCCAGCGCTGCAGTGTGTCCACACTTTGCAGCAGCCGCTTTGTAGCGCAGCATTTGCAGCGCTGTTGTGAGGGGCATTGTGGCAAGCTATCCCACAGAGCAGCCTCGTCCCATTTTGGCGCTGTGGGTTGTGGGAAGGGACGGAAGGGTGCGGGGCCATTCCGCTCTGTTCAAACGATCCGTGCCTTGGCATCGCTTCCCTTTTCAGCGTTTGGTGCCATTGTGAGTCTGCCCCGTGATTTCAGTAAGAAATGGAGCCCGAGCTGCTGAGACTTTGCTGATGAATGTTGCCAGCACATAAACGTCTGACAGTTTGAGCTATTCCTTATGCCCTCCCAAAGTGACAGTGAGGAGAGCTCAGATGATTGAAAATAGAATTCGGCTGACGCGCCTGACACTAAATTGGCTTGTGGCAGTACAGTGGACCGTGCTCAGCACCGTGGAACACCGCTTTGGCTCGGCGAAACAAGCACTGGAGTCCGGCTAGTCGCTGCACCGAGTCGACGATATTACCGCATAATTTTGATTCACTCACGGTCGGCAGACGTCGTAGACCAGCCTCATAGTGCGTGTCCCGGACTTAATCCCATCCGACCGCGAACCACACCCAAAGCCGGTCTTCCACGGTGCTGCAGCACGTCCGTTACGCCACAAGCAATTTAGTGTCAGCGCGTCAGCCGAATCCTATTTCATTCATCTGAGCCCTTCACGTACTGAGATAAAAGCTCGCAACTGATGTGTACAATCTGTCAAGTCCTCACAGTCAAGTGGGTTTAACTCACCTGGCAAAATTTCTCAGCCGTAAGAGCGGTGGGATCACGTTGTCCGTGCAAGTCTGGAAATAACGAGCAGTGGGCTGCAGAAGCTTTCGGGAGAGAAAAATCCCCTTCATGGACTGTGTGGCTGAGCTCACCCCAACCCTGTCAGCGCACAGGATACTGAGAGTGCCCTGTCGGGAGAAGGCGGGTGGCTATTGGCAGTTTGGAAGCTGGCAACTCCAGACAGCTACCGATCGGTTCAACAAAACCAGTTTGGAGTGGGAAAGTCGACCATTGGTAGTGGTGATGCAAGTTTGCTAGGGCCGATTTAAATTGCAAATCCTGCTAAGAAGAACCGTGACTCTGGGGAATGTGCAGGACATTCTGGATAGGGCTTTGCACAAATGGGTTTTCCCTAACTGTGAAGGGCAATAGATGGGACGCATATTCCTATTCTGGCACCACCTCCACCTGGCATCCGAGTACAGTTAATCGGAAGGGGTATTTCTCTATGGTTCTCCAGGCACCTTGTGGATCACCGTGGGCGTTTCACTGACATTTACACAGGATGGCCTGGAAAGGTGCATGATGCACGCATCTTTCGGAACAGTGGCATGTTCAGGAAGCTGCAGGCAGGGACTTTTTTCCCAGACGGAAGATCACAGTGGGGGAACGTCGAAATGCCCATTGTGATCCTTGAGAGACCCTGCTTACCCATTAATGCCTTTGCTTCATGAAACCTGTTAATACAGGGGAAGCTTGACAGGAGCAAGGAACCGGTTCAACTACAGGCTGAGCCGGTGCAGATAATGACGTGGAGTGTTGCTTTTGGCGTTTAAAGGGGAGATGGAGAAAGTCTCTACGGGAAGCTAGACGTAGGGGGAAAGCAGCATCCCAGCGATTATAACTCGCGTGCTGTATCCCTCCATAATATTTGTGAAGGGAAGGGGTGAAACTTCCAGTGACGAATGGACCTCCGAGGTTTCAACGCCCTGGAGGCCTGAATTTGCACAGCCAGAGAGCAGGGCTACTAGAGAGGCCCAGCACAGTGCTTCAAGGATTAGGGATGCCTTAAAGGAGCAATTTGAGGCTGAAAGCCAACAGTAATGTTGGGTGCCTTCCACAGCAGTTAAAGTGCAGTGGTTGCAATGAATTTGCAGTGCCTATTTTTCACTGTTGGTAACAGTAAATGTTACACTTTCTGTAATAATAAAAACTGTTTTAAAGACAAGAAATCCTTTATTAAAAACACAGTACATAAACAGGCAGGGGGTAGGGTGATGAGCAGTAAAGTCAGAGGTTTGAATATGTCCTTTCCTTGAGTGCTGTGCAATGGCCTGCTGCACTTCAGGATTAATATGCTGCATGGTGATGTGGGGTTGAGTGATAGGGTAAGGGGTCGTAGTTACTCGAGGGCTGGTTAGGTGAACGTTATGGGTGTTGGGGGGCAGCTGGTGTGGTAAAGAACCAGGATGCTGGAGAAGGGTGTTTTTGAGGAAACAGTGGGGGCACAATGGAGTTTCGAAAAAAGCCTTTTTTTTTGGGATTTTTGGGGTTTTTTTTTTTGAGGAAGGGCATCGTAGTGGCTCTGCCTGCATGGCTTAGCATGGACTGTGATGAGGTCTGTGTGGTGGTTCCAGGATGCTTTAGCAGCCGATCTGGTTGCTTCTCTTGGTAGCCAATTTCCTTTCTCTTGGCCAGCCTTTTCCTTTCCTCTCTGGCAGCCTGTTTCCTTTTTCAATGCTTTCGCTTTCCCTCCAGTTTGTGAACTTTTTCATGAATCTGTGGAATACACAGATTCATAAACTGGCTTTCATCACCAGCTCCTCCTTATTCTTCTTGGTTTTTTTTCTGTAAGTTTTCCATAGTCTTTCAGAAGTCTGCGCTGAATGGGAGCAGTACCAAGATCACTTAAAAAAAACAGAGATATAGAATACACCATCTCAAAACAAAATCTCAAATTAAATGAACACACAAGAGAAAGAAAAAAGAATACCTTGCCATATTATTTAAGAACAAATATGTCATACTAGAATAATCGGATTCTTATCTTACATCAGCCGAGAGCAAAATGAGCACCTCAGGAGAGGCCCACCTGCGAGCCCAGCAGAGCAGAGATGGTGAGTTTCCCCAACCATTGCCCAAACCTGCAGTCATCCTGCGATCATCTTGCACAGTGGCTACGCTGGGAAGGGGGGCTGCTTGAGTCAGTGATACTGTGGTTCTGTGCGGGATACAGCTAGGGGGATACTGATGAACCCTAAAACCACAGTTGCCACAGCATGTCACTCTGGGGCCATCATAGCACAAAGCAGCTCACCTGGGAGTCGGGACGCTGCTTGAGTCAGGGACGTGGTTTCTGTGGCTGAGGAAAGCAGGTAGCAGCTAGGGGGATACTGCAGTTCGAACCCTACACACCACATCGTGCCACAGCAGTCACTCACTGGGAGCCCATCTAGCCCAAGTGTCTCATCCTGGGCGGGGGGGGCGCGGCTTGAGTCAGGCATCACTGTGGTTTCTGGGTGAATTGGGGAAGCAAAGGAGCAGCGTAGAGGCAAAATAGCAACTTTGACAAGTATCCCTGCATTTTCCCACAGAATTTTTATCCTCCCCGATATCTCACTGCTCTGTGGTACACCTGGGAAGAGCGCGGAGGCTCTTCTACAGCTATAGTGGCTTCCGCCCCCCCTTACTGCAGCTTCCCTGATGTGCAGCAAATTGTCCCCCACCACCACCCCCCTCATGGCACACTGGCGCAAGATGCGTTAGGCCTGACTGGGACAAGCGTACAACCCCCCCCCCCAATTCTGGTCTCTGCCCTTATAAGGGGACTTGCGGAAGCGCATCAATTGCACAACTGGCTGAAACTTTTGAAGTAGATTAGAGAGCTGATTTACCCGACGTGGGATAGACCAATCAATGGGCTATTCTACATCTAGGCATTGCTTGCAGGCACCAATAGCCCCCCTTCTCCCAAACATTTCCATCCTTACAATAAAAGCTTCTACTGGGACAACAGGCTCCCTCTGCTGGTTCCTCACTCACCAAGTTCAAGCCAGCCTGCCGACTGGCTAGCTTCTTTCCATGGCTGGACAAATAGCTCCTGGCTGCGATGACTCCCTGGAGAGTTCTCCAACACCTCGAGTAAGCCTCCTCTTGGTTCACTCTACACCCTCCCCCTCCTCTTCTTGCTCTGAACTGTCCATCTTGATCCCTCTGATTGGCAGGTGGGTTCACAAAGCCAAGTATCGCATTCCAGCTCCTTGTAAAAACGGCCAGGTCTGGTGGCAGCACTCCTGTCAGCTGTTTCCTCTCACGTGCTTTTGGCAGGTAGGCACTTCCACAGCCCTTTAACCTTAGCACCTGCACTGCCACGTGTCCGCGGTCATAGCCCCTCTATGCATGACTTTGATATCTGCCATATAGGTATCATAATTTCTATGGCTGGAGCGCAGCTGTGCCTGTACAGCTTCCTTAACCCAAACACTGATGAGATCCTGCAGCTCGGGAGTGCTCCATGCTGGGGCTCATTTGGGGCGTGGAGGCATGGTCACTGATTGATTGCACTCTACACCTCACTGAGCAAACAGGAAGGGGATTTTTAATAATTCCCAGGGCATTTAAAGGGTGGGTCACCTGAACCCAGGGCAGTGGAGTGCGAAAAGATGACCAGAGAGGCTGAAAAGGTATGCTGGGATACCTGCTAATACCCTGGAGGCCAATTACAGTGCTGGTGAGTGTCCACACCTGATGAGCAGTGCTGCATCACCAGCGCTGGATTCGCTACACCCATAGCAGACCAGGAGTACAGCCAGCGCTGGAGCCAGGGAGTTGCAGTGCTGGCTGAGCTTTGTAAGTATGGACACCGAGTAAGTTGCAGCGCTGTAACCCCCTCACCAGTGCTGCAACTTGCAAGTGTAGCCAAGGCCAAAGACAGGGCTTGAGGTGTTTCCTCTACACTGGAATGTGATAGTAATGAGAGACAAGTCAAAGACTTGGAAAGCTATTACAGACAGACACTGAAGAGGAGTTTCAAGTTTGTCTTCCAAAAGAAGTATACTATGAGTCAATTGAGTCATTGATGGGGACAGCAGTCAGAGCTGAAGCCAATCAGTACCACCTTTCTTCCTAAGAAAAGGAAAAGATGCTGCAGTCAGAACTGAGCTGCTGTCATATTACACAGCTATGTTCTCTGGTATATGATTATTTATGGAACTGAAACAAGATGCACAAAGAGCAAGCAGGATGGAGTTTAAAAGTTGCTATTTTTAAAATGATCCATAAATAAACCTGTTAAATTTATTCCCAACTAACTTGAGGAAAGAACAGTGACAGACCTAGAGAGACACATGTACTAGTATCAAGAGGTAACTCAGTATTTTGAGTTGCTGATATAGAATTATGTACATTTCTTTCAACACAGTAATAGTTCTGCATTGCAGCTAGTTTACATGGTCTTAACAGAATATTTGAGTCTTGTGATCAGACTTTTCATTAATGTTTTCCACAGTCATTTACAGAGGCCAAGCAATAGCATGCTATGTTTTCTTGCTAGTTAAGATGTATAAGCCATTTACACAATGTTTGAAAAGTTACTTAAGTGGATGTGTCTGTCAGGTTTAAGCCCAAGGTTGCCAAGATTGGATTGTAGAAATGTAGGTTCCTGCTTTTTTTTTTTTTACCATGAAGTACTTAAACTAAAATTCTATCATTTTGGGGCAGGGGGAAAAAAAGGAATACACTGAGGATATTCAGCACATTCTTGTTGTAGTACAAATGGATTTGCCCCCACATATACTGTATAATAGATATTCCCACAGCTTTCAGTATATTTGCAATTGCTTAAGTAAGCCTGATTCTGCCCTTCAGAAAAAGGAAAGCCAAAGAATATTCTATTTTGTCAGACACTTTTACTGTTTTTCCAAACGTGACAAACTGTGTAAAAAAAAAAAAGTCAGAGCACAACAGTTTAAGTTTTAATTGCCACCATGTGTGTTCCTGCTGCAGATTTTAAACAGATTTTAATGTTTTCAAAAATAAAGTCTGCCCAAAACCTTAAAGTAGGCTTCACTAAGCTTTACAAAAGCAGCAAAGCATGAATATAATTTAGTCCTTTCTAGTGTTCCTATAGTTACACTGCATCTTGTAAGTTTTTACATCTTACATTTATAGTCAAACCACTCAAACTCAAAAGTAATTCAAGAAAGTTAAATTTCATTTACTTGTTCACTCAAGCTTTGTAGTATGAAAAACTAATGCTCATTAAAGTTTAAAATGCTGTCTTGGAGGCAAGGATACTAATACAACTTTTCACAAACATTGTTAAGTGGCTACCAGATGGACAAGGGCTAAATTTATTTAAGATTAAGCTTCCTTGGAGACTAGGAGAGGATGAAGCAATTGCAGACTTGAGATGGCAGTGTGCTCCACTATTCATCTGAGATTCAAGTCCCTCTGGGTTAACTGGAGTTTAAGGAAGCACTCTTGCCCTGTTGCTAGAGGTGCTCTGTAGCATATTGCTACTTGCCAGGAAGAGACTTTAAGAGCTCTGTGTAACTGAATACACCAAAAAGCCACCTGTTAGGAGTCTGCAGGAAGAGCAGGTGAAGAAACAAGCAGTTTGACAAAGTACAAATGAAAAACCTGCATCTTTTCACCCATTGTTATTCACTTGACAATCACTGACTAGGATGATGTATGTATTTCTGCACCTGCACTTGTAAAAGCAGATGAAATTTAATATGTAATTTACAATGTATTTTACCAGCTTGGCATACAGAATGAATATATAGTATATCAAAGTAGTTGACAGTTATGGACTTGTAAGCCCTGCAAAAATAGTAGTTCAGTTATCTGCTAATTTAAAAAAAAAGTTTGCAGTTTAGAAGTGATACAGTTGAATCTACCACAAGACACAAACAGCTGCAAAAATGTATACTATTCCAACAATGTATATAAGTTATTAAATAATGATCTGATTTAAAAGAATATAAATGAAGCCTTTAAGTAGGTCTTTTCTACATGCATATTATTCCTCATTAAAGAAAAATATGTAAAAAGGCCATTGGTAATTGCTTTGTTAACCACTGTAGAAAATGCCAATTCTCTGGTCTCAGACTCCACTAGTTTAGCACTTGAGGTCTCTGCAGTGTTATAAGTGATTGATTTTTCAATACTGTTAATTCTATTACTCCACTGGTAAAGAATGCATGACTTGAAATATGGCAGTCTTCATGTTGAGGGGCAATAATCCACAGTTTTATACAGTTATCCAGAAGAACAGCACCCTCCACCGCTCTGTGCTTGTGGTTCATCATCAATAATCTGAACACCCCGCCTTCCAGTTCCTGACTGGCTGGAACCATTGCCTCTTGCTCTTTCATCCACTTGAGCAGTTTCTATCATTCCTGGAAAATAAGAACTCAAATCAGAATGACATTCCATTACAATTTTAAGTATTTTGAGGCTCTGAATTCAACAAGCTATTTAATCTCCATGCACACAGCGCTGTTAACATGATTACATTTAGCAATATAAGCAAACTGAAATTTTTCAACATACCAAAAAAAATCCACTTTAAATAAAAGTGATCCATAGCTGATACGACAGACCAACATTTTAAAAACAGGTTGCTACATTTCAAGTCCTAATCCCTATTTAGATCCTAGAAATTTAGAACACCCAGCAGCTCTAATTGGACTTCAATAGGACCATTTGGGTGCTTGGCAGTTGAGTTAGTAAGGCTATTTGGGCCTAAATAAATGACTTCTCTCAACCATATTAACTACTGCACTAGGACTAGTACATAGGAACAAAGGTTACCGCTGAAAATTCTACAAATAAAGGAAAGCAACAGCAGACAGCTGAATGATGCTAGATCTGTTTCCTTCCTAATTTGTCTCCTTTGAAGGTTTGAGACACAGGTGTTCAAAGAACTCATAGGTGCAGGGAGTAAGGCACCTATATTCCAATCCAGACCATTTGGAATGTGGTTTAAGATCTGTGCAATAAACTCCAAGTTGACTCTGGATAGCAAATGAATAGAGAGAACTTCAAATCAAGAAGCCAAGTTTCTGGGGAATGGAGGATTAGAAGGCAGAAACAGCAGAAGGAGAAAATAGTCATAGGGAAAATGGAAGAGGAAAGTGTGTTTGTGTACTTTTTCCTGTTTTCAACCAGCCAGTGCTCAGATAGGGTGAAGGGGAGACCTTGGACAGAGTGCAGCAGTACAAGAATGAAATTTTGAACAAATACACTTTGAAACACTATATTCCAAATAGCCTGAACAAGCCTTAAACTTGGTTTTCATTTTTACTTTGGACACTAGAGCCCCTGTTTTATTAACTAATTGAGGATTGAGTTCACAGTTGAAGATCTCAAAATTACAACAGGTACAGTACACAAGATAATGTATTAATCATTCAATGATGTGCATATCAAGTGTATGCAGTGTGCCTGATTTATCTTGGCACCAAATCTTAGTCTTTTCAAACCTGCAGCAGCTTGAATGTTGGCTCAAAGACTGAAGACATTTAACTACAGAAAGTTTGGCATCAAAAGATAGCTCACATAATCGATCATTTGTAAGACTGATCAATTACTAAATTAAACTACAGTAGATTAGATATCTGCGAAACCCATCTAAAAAGGACTTTATTCTGATGAGAGCTTTTTCCATCAACTTGTACCAATGTAAGCTCACCACAGCAAATGCAATACCTACTTTTACAGAGGTCAAGGAAGAGTTCTTCAATTCCTTTGTTTTGTTTGGCTGAAGTATGATAGTGTTTTGCTCCCACTGATTCTGCATATCTGTATATAGTGCAAATACAGAGAAAGCTTTTACTTATGAGACCACATGGAATGTTAAGTCAAAAATCCTTTCAAGCCTTCATACTTTGAAGTGTATAATATTCTCTGTAAGACAAATATCCTCCATACTTTGATTTGTATATTTACCACATTTAAAAAAAACTTTGCTATTTCAATTTGATCCCACTCCTGTATACTGTGTGCAATCAACCCAAGCCCACCTTTTAGCAAACAGATAACAGAAGCTTGGAATGATGACAGGGGACTTGATTACCTATCCTGATCATTTCCCCGAGGTACCTGATGTCGGCCATTGATGGAAGACAGGACACCGGGCTAGAGGGATCTTTGGTCTGACTTGGTATGGCCATTCTTATGTTCTTTCAATTATATTAAAAGGTTGTTACGAGGGAGAAAAAAAATTGTTCTCCTTATCCTTAACCTTCGAGGACAGGATAAGAAGCAGTGGACTTAAGTTGCAGGAAGGGTGGTTTAGATTAGACATGAGAAAAATCTTGTCGTCAGGATGGTAGTTAAGCACTGGAATAAATTACCTAGGAGATTTTTTTTTTTTTTATAACCTCACGATGGAGATTCTAAAAGCAGATTATACAAACACTTGGTCAGGAATAGTCGAGATAATACTTAGTCCTGCCATGCATGCAGGGGATTGAACTAGATGACCTCTCAAAGTCCCTTCCAATCCTATGATTCTATGAATACTGTAGATTCAGAAGTATCACTGAAAGCAATAAAGGGAGCATCTACTATTTTAAAAATGCTTCAGAAGCTAAGTTTACTACAGAATATACTGCAATTTAAGAGAGTGTTCTGTATAATTCTGAAGCTTTGTAAATCCTTGAATACATATGTGGAGTACAACATGGATGGAATGTTAGCTATAGCAGTAATTCTGGCTGATAAAACAAAAGCTATAGTAATTAGTACAACTGTTCACTAAAAGCACGACTGCTTTTTTAGTAGTGTGATCAAGGCACTAGTTACAGCAGAATTGATTTAACTAATTTGAAGTTACAGTCAAAGTTTAACAAGGAGAGGAAAAAAAAAAAAAAAAAAAAAAAAACTTACGTTTCTGCTTCTTGAACTGAAACATGCCTCTCTTTTTCCAAGTCTATTTTGTTACCTGTCAGAGAGACACTAGTCTTCAGATCTTTGCAGTGTGTGCAGAGCAGACTAAAGAAAAAAAGTCCAGAAAGTATGGATCTTTCTTCCTATCACTTTCCAAAGACCACCTTCAAACATAATCTAACATCAAGCTGGCGTTCCTTAAAAGGTTTTACATGTTAAGGGTTAGCAGTGTTTAAAGATTTTCCCCTTTCACCCAGATACTTAGGATGGGATCCAAAAAGGTACACTGGCACCCTTAAGTCCCAATTTTAGGCTCCACTGTTAAACACAAAACTCCTGCTAAACTCTGTAGGCACCAAATAAGTTTAAGTACTTAAGTTTTCAGGGTAAAAAACAGTTTTTCTAGTGTATTTTCCTGCCTTTGGTCACACACACTAGCCTTCCTCCATGTGTCCAGATACTCATCTCCAGCCTGAGCTCCAGAGAGAGTGTCCGTGAACTGAGGAAGAACATTTACCTGCCCATCTCATATGCAGAGCCTGATCCAGGATACATGCTCAGAGCTGCCTGCTGGATCACAATCCATTCAAAGTGTGACCACCAGAGGAGGGGGTGCTCACCTTATGACTTTCAGGCCAGAAGTTATAGCACTTACCTGAGAGGTGAGACACACAGCTTTGCTTAGTGACAATAAGATACTAACAGGGAAGGGGGGGAGGGGTCTCCCACCTCTCAGGAGAGAGAGAGTGAGCTGTGAGCCACTCATGTGAGAGCAGTCACTGGGAGACAAGGATGGAGTCTGTTAAAGATGTTCCACTGTGGATAAGTAATGAAAGCAACTGGAGCGTGGGAACTAAACCCTGGGACTCCCACCTCTCAGACAAGCAAACATCCTAACCACCAGGCTACAGATTCATCCCCATTCTCACCTTTCATTTATTCACAATGGAACACTCCAACAGGAGAGATGGGGGAGCCCCACATCTGAAAATCCCATAGCTTAGTGGTTAGAGCACGCAGAAGTGGGAGATCCCTGTTCAAATCTTCTCTCCCTCTGGCAGAGGGAGGGAATTTAACCTGGGTCTCCTACATGTTAGGCAAGTGCTCTAACCACTAGGCAAAAAGTTAAGACAGGCAGCCCCACCACCTCCAGACACTTTGTGGGTTAGACAGGCACCTAACTCATTCCCCCAAGAAATACCTGACGTACTTAAGCCACATGACTCCAAGAGACAGGTTCAGGTTTACCGATCATTAAGTAGAGGAAAGTACTTCCCAATGGCCCCAACTTAGGTTGCTATCTCCAACAGAGGAGCAATGCCTAGAACAACCTCCTCTCTTAAGCTAGCCAATGGGAGATGCTGAAGTGGCTCCTCACCTAGTGAGCTAGCTTTGTGGATTCCTTTCTAAGGCACCCATCTCCTCATTCGTTGTATAGGGAACCTAGGCACCTAACTCAAGGTTATGAATTGCAGTGTTGTTCCTGTAATCTTTTAGGTGCCTAAATGTTATGCACCAATGCTCAGTGTGACACCCAAGTCCATTTAATACATACTGAGGAAGCTAAAGTTAGTTTCTCTTTCCACACCAAATCTTGCATATACTTAAGAGTTTAAGTATCAATATATAGTATCTGTTGAGTTCACATTTGGTAGGAAGCTGATCTGTACTGTAAGACTATGTTCCATTATCACAAAATCAAGTAATCATGGCAATGTTTAAGTTACACATTTACAATAAGTCAAACAAGTCTCATCCACTCAAAACAGACTGTTTTAAAAAAATAAAATAGCCTTACCAACTATACATAAACAGATTTCGTTTCCCAACATTTTTCTTAATTCCTTGACCCAGTTTTTTACCTGCATACAAATATGAGAGTTAGGTGCTTCTTAAAATGAAATACATGTATCACCACTTTAAGGTCATGGATCCAAATATATAGCTTTAAGACTAAGACAGATGATATCTATGCAAGTGTCTTTATAAACTAAAAAGGATGAAGTCAGAGCAGGTGATCTGGAATCCAGAGAAGTTATGTACCTCTGAGTTGTACTAAAGGTAATCCAGCATCTGTTATCTCAGTCCCAAAGAGCAAGCTGTGTATCACATATGGGATGTAAATGCACATGAGGTTGTCTTTTAGGTCAAATCTGAATTCTGTATTGACTGCTACACAGATGGATCAGTGATAGAACACTATGCATAGTGTTCTATCAGAAGAACTGGGGCCTGCTCTGAGTATTTTACAATCCAATTTAAACATAATGGAGGACTGTTTTGGGAGGAACAGAACCAGAAAAGATTACTACTTTTGCATGTATGGTTGGAGATGGACCAATGGAAAATACTTTGTCCACACAGACTAAAATGGAGCGTATATGCTTATGAATTTCTATTTTATTATGGTGAAGGAAGGGAGGAAGTTAACTGCAAGAAAGTCAAATAAAAATTAGATCCCATGATACAAAAGTGAAAACATACAAAAACCCCAAACTTTTACATGCTAATAAAACCAAACAAAAACAAGCCACATGTTTCTCTTTAGATAGAGTACATGATGGAAAAGAACTTGATGAAAATCCTTCAGAATCTTACCAAGTAATATTCTAATAAGTAGGTCATTTAGATTTATGGACTGAACTCTGGAATATATAAGCAGTTCTATATAGACATAGAGGCTCCAAAACCTTACCTCTACTTACTGTTACAAGATATTAGTAATCAAGGGGCACATTGTTCTTGGAAACATTTTCTTTAGTGTAGTAACTTGGAAATTATGGTAAAGTAGTGCGTTCCACAAGCAAGGCATGTTACATTTCAAATAATTGAGATCTACGCAATAGGCACGTACAGTACCTAATGTTATTGTTCCATCACTACCATATTAAGCACTGTTCTTGTAAATATATAGTAGAGTAGTTCTGACCTAATTACTTCAGAAAATAAGCAGTTAAACTCTAATGACAGTGTCATAACAGCATTAATCTTGACTGTTTTACCAGGAGCAAAGGGGGAAGGAGGAAGAAAAAAAGTTGCTTAAACTGTTCCATTTTGGTAAAGTTGGAAGATTTTCTATTAGAAAGAAAAACAAATTTAGATCTTTCAAATTGAAAAGTTATAAAAATTGACTGTACTGCAGTTTTTGAAACTAAGTTAATAAGGCAGTAATTATCTAGATTAGAAAGTACATTTAGTTACTGATGAAATAGAAACTTTCAAGTTGCACACTCATACTGTAGGGAAGCTTTAAACCTATTTACTTTGAGGAGATGGATGAATTTGTCACAGTACCTTTTGAAAAGAGTCTTCATCTGTTATGTCATATACTAAAATAGCTCCATTAGAATCTCTGTAGTAAATTGGACCCAGTGCATGGAATCTTTCTTGACCTGCTGTATCCTGCATGTGGTAGACATGTGTGTTAGTGTTCATTAAGGCAAAACTCTAACAGTCAAGGAAATCTAACTATTGAACAAGAGTAACACTAGAAATAAGTATCAGAGGGGTAGCCGTGTTAGTCTGGATCTGTAAAAGCAGCAGAGAATCCTGTGGCACCTTATAGACTAACAGACGTTTTGGAGCGTGAGCTTTCGTGGGTGAATACCCACTTCGTCAGATGCAGGCGTCTGACGAAGTGGGTATTCACCCACGAAAGCTCACGCTCCAAAACGTCTGTTAGTCTATAAGGTGCCACAGGATTCTCTGCTGCTTTTACTAGAAATAAGTAAACTTAGTTCTTGGCAAGAATCCAGCCAGAATCTCAAAATGTGTATTCTTTTTATTTGTGCTTAGTATTTTAAGCAGACTTGAATTCCATTTTAAAAGTGAAAAACTGAAGTTTATAAAAAAGGAGAGTGAACAGATAAGAGGCAGATATAAAACATACCCATATTGCAAGGTTTACTCTTTTTCCTCCAATGTTTAGCTTCTTTGTTAGAAAAGATGCCTAGAACAGACATTAAAATATGTATGAAACAGTTGAGACAAGAGTCAGTTAAGTTTTACATTTATGACTAATCCAAAGAGTTGGTTATATTTGAATTACTTTTGTACTCCTGGGTTTTAAAAAGGAAAAAAATCCTGAAGCAAAAAATCTGTTCAGACCACCATTAATCAAGCTAAGGTAACCATCAGAAGGTGTGTGGAGGTGATAGACCAAGACACATAATATTGTCCAAGGCTGGGAATTAGCCTAGCTCCAAGAAACCACACTTTCAGCTTACCTTTCAGAGTATCTCCAGGCAAGTCTAGAAGAATTTTATAACGTCTCAATATTGCCTCACCATTGGGCAGCATTTAAGTAGTAACTGACATTTATTCAGTTTGGAGTGAAGGCAGGTAAGATATAATGCAAAATTCCTGAATTTGTTACAAATGATCTAGCATCCTAAGCCAATTATGTAAGATTTTAATGATAAAATCTAGTTTAATGAGAACAAATAGTTAGGTCTTAACCCATAAACAATGGACAAAGATTTGAACATTAAACAAGTTAAATCAAAACACACTAATCAGCCCTAATTAGTGTGACTATTAGCTAGCTATTATCCTTTGGCATCCATGTCCACTTCTGATCCTCCATGAGAGCATCCCTGCTTCAGAGTAGTCTGTTCCCCTTGGTCTGAATCCTAGCAGTCTGATCCTGTTGACTTTAATGAGCCGTTTAGCCACCAAAACCATAGAGAGTATGACCCTGGCGCTTCAGGGCATAAACCACATCCATAGCCGTTACAGTCTTTCGCTTGGCATGTTCTGTGTAAGTGACAGCATCGCGGATCACATTCTCCAAGAACACCTTCAGCACTCCCCGGGTCTCTTCATAGATCAAACCCGAAATACGCTTTACTCCCCCGCGTCGAGCCAAGCGACGAATCGCCAGCTTGGTAATATCTTGGATGTTATCCCAAAGCACTTTACGATGGCGCTTGGCACCCCCCTTCCCCAAACCTTTACCACCCTTACCGCAACCAGACATGCCGAACTCAAATCACACACAACTGACCGATGAAGTGAATACTCACTCATGAAAGCTTATGCTCGAATATGTCTGTCAGTCTATAAAGGTTCCACAGGACTCTTCCCTGCCCCCTCCCCCCCACACAATATACCACCTCCCATTTGGAACATACCTGGGTAACTGAGCCTGGGACAGATGTAGGTCAACTTAAAGAGTTAAGAGCTCAAGGCATGACAAGTTTTGTGGCACAGTGGCCTTAACTACCATAGTGACTGAAATCTTCCTTTGAGGGGAACTTTTTGATCAGTGGTTCTCAAACTTTTGTTCTGGTGACCCCTTTCACATAGCATGCCTGAGTACGACTCCCTGCCTTACATAAGAACTGCTATACTGGGTCCATCCAGCCCAGCATCCTGTCTGCCAGCAGTGGCCAATGACAGGTGCCCCAGAAGGAGTGAACCTAACAGGCAATGATCGAGTGATCTCTTTCTTGCCATCCACCTCCACACACTAACAGAGGGTAGGGACACCATTCCTTACCCATCCTAGCTAATAGCCATTAATGGACTTAACCACCATGTTTTAAAGAGAACTAGATAAATTCCTGTTATAGTCCTAGCCTTCACAAACTCCTTAGGCAAGCAGTTCCACAGGTTGACTGTGCGCATATAAATATAAAAAAAGTGTTTAATTTAACACCGTTATAAGTGCTGGAGGCAAAGCAGAGTTTGGGGTGGAGGCTGATAGCTTGCAACCCCCCACATAATAACCTCATGAGCCCCTGAAGGGTCCTGACCCCCAGCTTGAGAACCGGTTTTTGAGGTTTGGCAAAAAGAAATACTATGTTGCAACTTTCTCCACATAAAACAGACTGGTCCTTCTCTTTGAAGAAAGACGTTTGTGGGCAAGAAAACAGGAAACTCCCATCAGTGGCAGCTTCTTTCATAGAAAAGCTACAGAATCCAGATTCATACTACAGCAACCAATTCACATAGTTAAAATACTACAACTCCAGACTGCAGCCAAGTAAAAATCTGGAAACCATACATATTGTGAATCTACCAGATCACTTTAGCTACTATGAGGAGATAAAGGTACCCAACATTTAGATTTCAGACCAGATTGACATTCTTCAGATTCTTTTGAATTTGAAGTAATTTATTAGTCGTGGTTCTAGTTGTATCTCAGACTGGTAGAAATGGCATTTAAAGTTTGCATTAAAGCTAGGGACAAAAACTAAGCTAAAGTTAAAGCCTGAAACATTCCAAAAAAAAAAAAAAAAAGACAAGCAGCAATGTTAACAGTCACAGGAGCAAATATTTCATATAATTTACTTATGACTAAACCAAAGAAAATATGCCTGTCCCAATTTTTGATCAAATGTAAAGTCTTAGCTACTCAGTAACAAGTAATTAGAAGATTTTCCCCCAGTCTGAAGCTAAGTGAAAGCAGGCTTCAAGTTATATTTTTATGATGTATTAGACAATATGCTAGAGTTACGATGCAATGCACAGCTGCTTTACCCATGTAGCATAAGGAGTTAGGCAGCAGACGTAACTCCCTTGGTTGGTAGGCTTCATTATTGGGTTAACAGTGTTTAAGTAAATTTCTCAAGCAATGTCCCCTAGTCACTTAGGATTTCTAGCGTTTGTGACTATAAATATGCTAGTATATTCAGTGTAAGGGTATATTCTTAGAATGTACACACCAGTGCATTTTAGTCTTGGATTCTCAAGAAAAAAGCTCAACTGTAACCTGTTAGGTTTCCAGTTGCAAGAAGTCGCTTCACTTCTGTTTCATTTAACATTAAGAGTGGCAGTTATGAGAATTCTGCAATGTAACTTGAATAGATCCTTATTCATTTCAGTCCTTTTGTAGCTTTACTGAATATAAAACTTTAGTGGACTAAGGCTAGTTTAAATCTGAAAGTCATCAGTTAATTTCCAGTCATCCCTTTCAACTTTTTATTTCTATGGCAATTCTTTGGGTGTGGTTTCCAAAACATCAGATGAGCAGAAGTTATTGCCAAATAATCTCAAGCATCTCTGAAATAAACTGCAACTACTACTGTTATATTGAGTCTTGTGATATCTTTGACTTTTCAGTCCTTTATGCATTAAGAGCCTTTGATCTCCAGTGAACGCTTCAACCTACAATTTACATTAAGTTCAGTTATGCTTAACTCATTAATCTCCCTTGTTAAGAAATGGTCTTCCATCTATGGGCACACTGAAGTGTTAAATATTATTCCCTTAAAGAGCAAGAGCCTCATCCCTGCTCCAGCCCCTTTATGCTGGATAAGAGTCTAAGCAGCATAAAAGAGGCTCTAAAATCCCCAGATCCAGTTAGGAGAGGATTCTCTCAAGCCCTGATGCAGGGGGAATGCCAGGGGCATGTTGGGTGCAGGGTGTCACTGTGTGCAACACTGGAAATTCCAGATAGTGCTGCAACCTATGTGGTAATCTAGGGACGTGGTCATAACTTAGACAAGCCCCCCCCACCCCCCAAGTCTACTTAAATTACATCAGGGCTGCTCTAGCCCTGAGAGGAACCCAGAATCAGGAGGGTGCAAAGTTTACTTAAAGCTGCATTAGCCCTTCTTCATCTAGACTCTATGTGCTATGCCTCTTTGCATTTACTGTAGTTTAGATTTGAGAAATAAATTCCTGAAGACCAGAAAAAGAGAAGCTATTTCAGACAATTGTTTATCACTTCAGCTCAAGGCGGCAGATTAGCAACTTCCACCACTTCAGTGATTTTCAGTGCTTACCACTTTAGCAACAGACATGCATTATTAAACTATTTAAGAGCCAACATGAAATCAAATATGGCTGACATGACTAATTAGTACAGGCCTGCACAACAAGCAGCCTGTGTGGGTTCACTGTGTGGCGGTTGGCTGAGTAGGCAAGCAGCAGGTGAGGGAGGGAGGCTGAGGAGGTGAGCAGGTGGGCAGTGGCAGGGAAGCCAGCAGCTGCCCCAGCTCACCTCCACTCTGCCTCCTCCCCGAATGCTCTGCCCTACTTCTCCCCCTCCCCTCTGCTTCCAGTGAGTCAGCTGTTCGTGCAGGAAGCCTGAGAAGCAATGTGGCAGCTTTGCACTCAGGCCCAGAGAGATGAAGATGGAGCAGAGGGATGAGAGGAGGGCTGCCTGTGCCACAGCAGGTAACCTGTGAGGGGGGCGCACAGGGAAACTGCTCCCTGCTCCAGCTCACCTCTGCTCTGCCTCCACCTCCCTGGGCCTAAGCCTGAAGCCACTGCCTGCTTCTCAGCCCTCCCAGGCTTCCTGTGTGAACAGCTGATTTGCAGGAAGGTGGGGGACTGTGAACTTGGCCTGACCCAGTGCTCTAGGCACTGCGGGGCAGTGGTATGGCCTGGCTCCAGCCAAGTGGTGCAGCTGTAGTGCCGCCAGCCACCTCCAGGGAACACGGTAAGGGGGCAGGGGGGTGGATAGGGGTCAGGATGGTCAGAGGGCAGGGAACAGGGGTGTTGAATGGGGGCAAGGGTCCCACTGGGGGGGGGTCATCAGGAATGAGAGGAGGGGCTGGATGGGGTGGAAGGGAGTGTTTCGGCAGGATGGTGCTGGGGAAGCAGGGTTTGTTTCTGTGGGGTGGTGGCACTTTGAGAGGTTGCTTCTGCAGAGCAGGCAGTGCTGGGGAGGCTGGGTAGCGCTGGGGGGGGAGGATTGGCCCTCAGCTATTTTCTTTGGAGTAATATGGCCCTTGCTGCTTTACAAGTTGTGCGGGCCTGAATTAGCATATACCCATGTACTAGCAGCATCCTAATGCCAGAGTCCTGGGGAAGTTTCACCTAGAATGGACGTTTTGCCCATCAGAGTTCTCCCTGTGGTTTCCAATAAAAAAATTCCTTTCACAGTTTAAAACAAAAAATCTTGCTAAATTCTGCTAGTACAGAAAGACTACACTGCAGTGAGTGAATCTGTGTATGAAGTAGCACTGAAGGACTATGGGACTCTGAGATGGGATGAGCGGGATACATGTAATGTAGCAGATCAAACAGGTCTGAGGATTTTAGCTACAGGAAGAGTATTGCAATGTTAGTTTAGTGATTAGTTCATACTGATGAATTTATCAAGGCTGAACTAGATTTATTCCTTGTCTGGGAAGCACTAGGTAAGGAAAATTTAAGAAGCCTGTCTCCATCCATAAAGAGTGGGCACAGCTCATCTTCCAATGCTAAGGAGGGAGCCAGTTCTGCAAACAGGGCTAGCTGGCCCCATTGAAGGCATTTCTGGACAGGCTAATGCCTCACCACCCTCCTGCATGCTAGAATAGCTCTAACTTTTCAAGAGAGTTTAGCAAGAGCCACATTGCATGGTCTTTCTCCCCTCTTATCCCATGGCAAAGGGTAACTTTTAAAGAAAGCAACAATGCTTCCTGGCTCATCATTAACTTCAGAGGGAACTACCCATATGCTTAGGTACCTTGCTGACTGGAGCCATAATGCAGAACTGAGTCCTTACTGAATTAAATTAGACTACAAACATTTTTTACAAAGAAATCTGCATAAACAATTTAAACCACACCATTTCATTGCTTGATATGTTTCAGGATAAATGAGAATACATTCTTAAAGTCACTGCCAGTTTCACTGTCAAGTCATAACCAGCTGAGCTTGAGGCCTTGTCTAATGTGGTAACTGATCTGATGCACCATTCAAAATTCATAATGTTTCAGAGAATGTTCTAGGCATCAGTTACCAGAACTCTACTGGGGGGGGGTGGGAACGGAAAAGAGATCAGAAAACGAAGAGTGGGAAAAAAATAAGACACATGGAGCCCTGCCATCTATTTCATGCAGTCGCAGCTTCAAGCACTTCTCCAATTGTCTTTAAAAACAAACTGTTTTTACAGCACCCATTAATATCCCTATCTCATCTTGCTTATCCTTCCAACAACATTTAACATACTGACACACTGAAAACGAAGGACTCATCTACACTTAAATTTTATATCAGCATACCTATGTCAGAGGTCTGAAAAAACCCACACCTCAAACCAACATAACTGTGCCAATAAGACATCTGGTGCAGATGAAGCTATGCCAACATGAATGTTTCTATTGGCACAAATAATATCAGGGAGGTGTTGTTCCTATATTGGCAGAGGCTCTGCAGTATAGATATAGCCTTCCCTGCCAGACAAATATGATCAGAACAATGGTCCAGCTAACTTAGTATCCTGTCTGACAGTGACCAGTGCCGTATGCTTCTGAGAGAGTGAACAGAACAGGGCAATTTACTGAGGATTCTAATGTGTTGTCCACTCTCAGCTTCTAGCAGTCAGAGGTTTAGAGACACCCAGACTGTGAGGCTGCCTCTCAGACCATCTTGGCTAATAGGCACATCAATGGCTATCCTTCATGAATTTATCTAAATTTTTTTGAGCCCAGTTATACTTTTGACCTTCACAATGAGTTCCACAGGTTGACTGTGCTGGGTCAAGTACTTCCTTATGTTTTAAGCCAGCTGCCTATTAATTTCATTGTGTGCCCCTTGGTTTGTGTGTAATGTTAAGCTGTAAACAACAACTTCCTTATTCACCTTCTCCACACCATTCAGGATTTTTTAGGTTTCCATCATATCCTCTGTCGCCTCTTTCCTCAGATGAAGAATCCGAGTCTTTTTAAATCTCTCCTCATATGGAAGTTGTTCTATACTACTAATCATTTGTGTTCCCCTTTTCTGTATCTTTTCCAATTCCAACAGATTTGATTTTATTTATCAGTATTTTTAGAGGGGTCAAAAAGAACTGCACAGTATCAAGGTGTGGACATACCATGGATTTACGTACAGACATGATATTTTCTGTCTTATCTACCTCTTCCCTAATCCTAGGAACCACTGTTAACTTTGACTGCTACTGCACACTGAGCAGATGTTTTCAGAGAACTATCCACAAAGACTCCAAGACTTCTTGAGTGGTAACAGCCAATTTAGATCATTTTTATGTATAGCTGATACTGTTTTCCAATGTGCATTAATTATTTTCATTTAACACTGAATTATGTCGCTATTTTGTCTTCCACCCAGTTGTGAGATCCCTTTGTAACTGTCTGCTTCATACTTATCTTGAATAATTTTGTATCGTCTGCCAATTTTGCTACCTCACTGTTTACCCCCTTTTCCAGATCATTTATGAAAATGTTCAACAGCACTGGTCCTATTACAGATCCTTGGGGGACCCTTCTATTTACCTCTCTCCACTGTAAAAAACACCTGGCCATTTATTCCTATCCATTAATCAGTTACTGATCCATGAGAGCACCTTCCCTCTTATCCCATGACTCCTTACTTTGCTTTAGAGCTTTTGGTGAGGGACATTGTCAAAGGCTTTGAGGATCCAAATACACCATATCCACTGGAATCACTTGTCCACATGTTTGTTGACCCCCACTCAAAGAATTCTAATAGATTGGCTTCTGTGAAGGAAAATCATGCTTCACCAGATTGACTCATCCTCAACATGTTGTGCTCGTCTATGTGTCTGATAATTCTGTTTTTTTAAATTATAGTTGCAACCCAGTTTGCCTGGTACAGTAACTCCTCACTTAAAGTCATCCCAGTTAACATTTTGTTGTTACATTGCTGATCAAATAGGGAACACGCTCAGTTAAAGTTGTGTAATATGTTCCCTTCCAACTTGTTTGGGAGCTGTCTGCTTTGTCTACTGCTTGCAGGAAGAGCAGCCTATTGCAGCTAGCTGGTGGGAGCTTGGAACCAGGGTGGATCAGCAGCACCCCCCCTCCTCCCCGCCAACCCCTGCTCCCTGTACAACAGCTGTCCCTCAGCTCACTGCCATGTGCTGCTCCTGCCCTCTGCTGTGGAGCTGCTCCCCGAGACTCCTGTTTGCTGTGCGGGAGGGGAGAGGGAAGGAAGAAGGGGGGCTAATGTCAGTGTCCCCCTCTTCCCTGCTCCTGCACCCTGCTTACCACCCCCCCCCCCATCTTCCACAGATCAGGGGGACACACCAGCGCTCAGGATGGAGGGAGCTTGCAGCAGCTGCAGTCTCAGCAAGCTGATTTAATTAAAAAGGGTGTATACTTAAGGGGAAATGCGCATATCTCCCCCCATTCCTGCTGTATTGTAGAGTGAGAGTTAACCCTTGGGAGCTCAGCCAATTGCTAGATCATTTAGTAGTAGGAGACATATCCCAACCTGACTCCTCCACCTCAACCAAGTTTCACAATCATCACTTTCCCTGGAACCTAATCCCCTCATTTACATTAATTCTTATGGGGAAATTGGATTAGCTTGAAGTTGCATTTTTCAGGAACATAACATTGTAGTTAAGTGAGGAGCTACTGTACTGATGTTAACTAATATGAAACCTATCTGGTACAGAGGCTGATTTAAGCAATACAATACCCACCATAGCTGGTAAGTATTTGTGCAATATATTTGAGTTCCTTCAAAAACTCTTGCGTGAATACCATCTGGTCCTGGGGATTTACAATTGTTTAGTTTACTAATTTGTTAATAGAAGAGATTTTGGAACAAATACAGTTCATCAGATTTGTTACCTAAAAATAATGGCTCATGTGGGAATCTCCCTCACATCCTCTGCAGTGAAGACAAACACAAATAATTCATTTAGCTTCTCCACAACAACCTTGACTTTGAGTACACCTTGATTATCCAGCAAGTTAAATACATTGGCAGGCTTCCAGCTTCTGATCTACTTTTTGCTAGCTGCACTTTAAATTATTTTGCCTGCCTAATTATGTTTTATATTTGACTTGCCAGCGTTTGTTCCTTTCTATTTTCCTCAGTAAGATGGGACTTGCAGTTAGAGACAAAAAGGCATCCTTTAAAAACGGAATCTTCTACTCTGTTTAGCCACAGTGGTGATTTTTGGTACCCTTCCTATTTTTAATTTTGGTGTATACATATACTTTTAAAAAAAGACTCAAAGTATTTCCTTCTTGTGACTGTTCCTTTTAATTTCCATTTAAGGAGCCTCCTCCTTTGTGCAGTTCCCTTTTTGAAGTTAAGCCCATCACAGTAGAATTTCTTTGATATTCTCCCCTGCCCCCAGGACATTAAGTTTAAGTTACATTATAGTCACTATTACTGAGTGATTCAGCTATAATAATCTCTTCAATCCAATCCCATGCAGCATTTAGGACTAAAAATCAAGAATTGTGTCTCCTTGTGGATTTCAGGCATAGCTGCTCCAATAAGCAGTTATTAATGGTGTCAAGAAATTCTCTCTGCATCCTGTCCTCAGGTGGCATGTCCCCAACTATGTTACTAAAATCCCAAATTACTGGGTATTCTGTAGCTTCCCTCATCTCCCTGAGCCTGTACTGACCTGGATGGTGATTGTGAGATTGAATAATCATGTAGTAGAAGGAACAAACATGGAATTTGTATCCCTAGAAATTAAGATAAAAAATTCTATGAATCAAACTTTTACTATGACTACGCTTTTTCACATTTACACCACTTTCCCCCGTGCAACCTACTCAGTCATTCCTATAATAGTGGGGGAAGCAGGACTGGGTACATGTAGGCATGCAGTACAGGGATGGGAGCACAGGAGAAGCTGAGGGATGCTAGTCTGTGGAGGGAGACATGGAAACAGGAACAGAGCCCCTGCCATGTGGGAAAATAGAAAATGCCGGAATGGGAGGAGACAGAATGGAGGCACAGAATCCCTGGCAGGAGGAAAATGGAGGGTGTTGCAGAGCATCCCTGAACTAGAGGATGCAAGGGTGGCACATAGGGAGTTTCTGGGGGGAAAGTGGAGGGACATAAGGAACCCCTGGTATATGCAACAAGTTTAGTCTTCAGAAACCAGGAAGTGTGCGACCCCTTAGTTTAATCCACATGCTGACCATATATGGTAGTAAAATACTTTAAAATAGGATACAGGAAAGCAACTATAATAAGTAGTAGTTTTGAAATGTGAACTGTTCACACAGTAAGTTTCAACACTAAGCTGCAAGGTCAGTTGATGTTTTTAGAACTTAGGGGTCAGTATGTTGGAAAGAGAGAAGAACCTCACTGCAGAGAGGATATGTAGTAGGATTGACTGAAGATAAGAGGTACATTTCTGGACCTGACCCCTCAGCAGCGGATGCAGGGATACAATTTCTAGACACCATTAATGACTACTTCTTGGAGCAGCTAGTCCTGGAACCCACTGGGGGAGTCAGGGGGGGAAGAGAAGAGACAGAGACAATTCTTAATTTAGTCTTAAGTGGCACAAAGTATCCGTTTAAGAGATGATGATATCAAAACCCATAAGTGAGTCAGCTAAGCCTAGTGATGGTACAGCCCTATAAAGATATTTTTCTATATACAAGGACTAAGGATAGAGTGCCATCCCTTTTCATGTGAAAAGGAAGTGCATTCTCCCCCATAAGTCCCTACTCCAAAAGCTTGTTTACAGGAGGTAAAAAAAGTTTCCTTTAAAAGCAATAAATCCACAGAGGAAAAATTCATTCTTTTGGTTTTATTTTTAAAATTGAATTGTGGTGGACCTGTAGCTTCCCTCACTCTGTTTTCCCCCAATATTCACAGAGTATTGATTCAATTCACTTTAACCTCAAGAAGTGCCTGAATTTCAATTTCCAACTACAGATTACACTAACATGCTTGGCTGAAACCGAGATACATCAGATGACAAGGCTATTAATAGTCTTAATGTCACAGCCTTTAGTAGATAACTAAGTTCCGATAATGTAAAACCAGAGGCACAGGGCTTGTTTACACTTGCAGTGCTACCACGGGGCAGCTGCAGTGCTTGGGGAGACCCTACCAATGCTGCAGAGAAAGCTTCTCCCACTGGCACAGATAATCCACTTCCCCAAGTGTTCATAGCTATGCAGACAAGAGAAGTCCTCCCATTGACAGAACTGTCCACACCAGGGATTAGATCGGTATAACTACATTTCAGGGAGATTGGGGGGGCGGGGGGGAGGCACAGATTTTCTAGGACACAGGTCTGGATCAGGGTTGCCCTGGGGCAAAGCAAGGTAGCTGCGGCACTCGCACCCATCTGGCGGCAGTCCAGGTCTTTGGCAGCATTTCGGTGCCACCGAAGACCTGGACAGCCACCAGGCCAGGACTCATGGGGCCTCTGCGGAACCTGGGGCAAACTGCCCCACTTGCGCCCCCTGCCCCCCAGCGGTCCTGGTGTGGATTAGGCTAGTTCTAAAGTAGTGTCATACACTTTGTCCTTATTACATCTGAAGTGGTGCTACCATGGTTCTACTACAACTGACTCCATTGCAGACATCTGCTGTCAGCAAGTAAAGGAGTATTTAGTCACAGTTTAAATTCTTCATTAACACCTCTCTAGAGCGGAAAAACTTGGGAAGAAACGTTCATTAAAGAATCAACCCCAAGCCATGCACCTTCAATTAAGGTGAGCAAGCTCACACCTCAGACTCTCAGGAAGTGCTCCAGGAAAAAAAAATTTTATTTATATATATAGAAGAAGATCAGACTATTTTCATGGTTATGAAGGGTTTAAAATACTTCAAGCCCTTATGATAAGGAAGGAAAAACCTAAATACTTTACAGTTACCATTCTGGTCTCCACTACAGTAATATCATACACACCTCAATATTTGGGGGAGGGGATAGCTGAGTGGTTTGAGCATTGACCTGCTAAACCTAGGGTTGTGAATTCAATCCTTGAGGGGGCCATTTGGGAAATTGGTCCTGCTTTGAGCAGGGGGTTGGACTAGATGATCTCCTGAGGTCCCTTCCAACCTTAATAATCTATGATTTAGAGGTGTAAATTTTCTTCAGACTTGATTGAGAAAGAAATTTAAGTTTTTCTTGAAACACAATGCACAACTTGCTTGCAGTTCCACTCTATGTTGTCATCCCTAAATAGTTTGTTCTCACTCCAAAATAGCATATCTTGAACTGTGGTTCACAGAGCAGTGGGACACAAGAAATTAAAAAGCAGTTCCAGACTCTTAGGGTATGTCTGCACAGCAACTAGACACTCGCAGCTAGCGTAGGTCAACCAACTCAGGGCTTGCAGGGTTGTTTCATTACTGTGTAGACTTCCAGGCTTGCGCTCCAGCACAGGCTGTAAGACCTTGTGAAGTTGGAGGGTACTAGAACTCAGGCTCCAGCCAGAGCCTAGATGTCTCACAACACCAACCAACCCTGCAGCCCAAGCCCTGTGAGCCCAAGTCTAGTTGCTGTGTAGACACACCCAAAGAGTCTGAGAATCACTGGTCCTAAGAGTTTATACGTGATATATAAGCTTGTACATGCACTTCAATACAGGTCAAATAAATTTACAGTGATTTACAGGATTTTGGTGTTGCAAATCTGGGGCCAATAATTTAGACAGGATTTATTCTCAAACATTTTAGCTGTCATGAACAGTTACATGGAGTGGCTCTTTCAATAATTAGGATGTTACCCAAAACTGGCTTAGTCCTCATATTGCAAGAAGGCTAAATTAGAAAGTTTGGAGAATTTAGCACATATTTACTAGAAGTTGTACTCAAAATTCTTGATGTTTGTTTACAGTGAGTTTTTCAAAAACCTAAAGGCAAAATAAGAAGGCACTCACAATTTCTTTGAAGATATTGGCTTTCCTCAATACTTAGCAGCTTAACTTTCACCACTTAGAACATTAACCACAGTAACTAAAGCTGGAATTTGCACATAACACTTAGTCATCAGGCCACTAATGTTGCCTGGTTAGTGAGCAGGAATTAACACTTTCAGATCATGTCTCCCCATACCAGGCCTGCAAAGGCCCACATGCAGAAAGCTAAGAGCTTGAACACGTCATGGAAATCAGAGACGATAGATAAGTATTTAAAGCCAAACCCCGGCCATTTGGGGTATAAACAGAACTACAGAACTCCCTTAAACCAGGAAGCAGCCAACAAGGAACAAGCCTGGCCCCTTAAAACCAACAATCAAGAAGGCAGGAAGAGGGAGAAATAATTAACACACGCATGCCAGTCTTCACCCAAGGAAGAGATGATGGTACCAGGCTGGACCTCACAACAGCAGCAACGACAGTATCAGAAAGTGACAGAGCCATCTGAACAGGACTCAGCCCTGAGACGAGACCAGAGACACAGATGTGGACTGACACCAAAGGGGCGGCATATAATTAGTATGCTGGGAATAGACAGCTCAACAGCCAGACTGTCCTCCCTATATCCATAGAGAGACACACACCTCGGCCCCCGGCACCGCCCCCCGCCCGGCCTCGGGGCCCGTCCCCCCGCACCTGCAGGGTGGTGATGTGCTTGTCGTTGAACTTGTTCTCGCAGTAGCGCAGCACCAGGGAGGTTTTCCCCACGCAGCCCTCCCCGAGGAGCACCACCTTGAAGGAGAAACTCCGGCCGCCTCCCCCCGCGCCGGAACCCGCCGCCGCCATCCGCAGCGAACCCGCCCGCTCGCCGGGCCGCGGCTTCACATCAGCGACGCAGCGGCCGCAGGGCACAGCCGGATACCGAGCCCGGCCGGGAGCCGCCGCGTGGAGAGCCTGGGGATGCGGGGACCGAAGGAGGCAGCCGCGCGGAGAGCCCGGGGACGGAACCAGGGCACTTGTCACGGCGCTGGCCCCGCTCCCTCTAATGGCGTCTTCTTCCTCCTACGTCACGCTCCCCTCGGTCACGCGACATGTTGGCGGCCAACGGGAGGGGCAGAAGCTGCGGGTGCCTAGGCCCCGCCCATAGTCCCAGGAGTGAGGGGGAGGGCGGGGCCTAGCGAGCTTCCCAAGGGGCGGGGCTAGATGAGATTCCGGAGGGGGAGGGGAGGAGTCTGACCCTCCGTGTCCGTGATCTCCTCAGACTATTGTGTCCGCGACCCTGGGGCGATAGTCAGCGCCGGCCGGGGCCCGGCCTCGTGTCGGTAGAAGCGGGCAGCAGCTGGGCCGGGGCGGGCTGGCTCCTTCCCCTGTAGCAGGGAGCTCAGGCTGGGAAGCGTTGTCCGGAGGGGTCGGGGTGACAGCAGGGACAGCCCCAGGGCAAGGCACAGCCCGCCTGGTATCCAGCAGGGAGTCTCAGCCGGCCTGGCGGGGCGGGTGCCCTCCACGGTGGTGTTACAACCTGGCACTGGAAGGTGTCGTGTCCTGTGGCGTTAGCTAACTAATAACTCTCTGATCGTTAATATTTGTGAGTGGTGTGGGGCCGTGATGGGCACTGGGGATTAGAAATCCATGCTGGACGTGTGGCTAAAGTGTGTGCAGAGCAGCTGTGCAAAGCAGGTGTTCCCTCACTGTACATCTAAACAGCACGCAGCCCCATCAGGCCAGCAAAGGGTGGAGGCAAAGGTCACACTGACAAGTGGGAGAAGTGACAGCAAGGAGTCTATACCCAGCAGGAGAGAGATGCTTGGTCTGGGTTTTATTCTTCAGAAGGATCCATTTCAAAGGTTTACTGGTCTATGAAGACAGGAGGCTGAACCTCAAATGATAAGCTGCTAAAGCAACTGATTGCATACAATATTGTATTACAAAATTGTATAGAGTGAGGTCTTTTCTGAAAGCTAGTGAGAAAGTGGTGATTACACTCATTGTGAGATGTATGTATTAACACTATGTAAGGAATTATGAATACTCATTGATATTAGACTCTGCAGTATGCCCAGACAGGAGGGAATGTCATGGCTACCTGTCACCTATGTAAATCAAGCATAGTGGAATCAGAAACAATGGAAGTGCTATTTACATTTAAATCATACAGAGGATGGAAAGCGCACAGGAAGGAACAAATAAAATGAGGTCATTTTACCTCTTGAAACAAATTCACTGAACTTTGGAAAATTTAAGCAAGGACAAAAACCATTGTTGGCATCCATTGCTAGATAGACACAGAAGGCCAGAGTTCTTGCAAGCTGAGAAAGGTGGGGCCTTCAACCAAAGGTGTGGGGAGCGGGGGTTGAAGTCTCGAGCTGAATATAGGTGAGAATCCTGCCTAGGCAAATATTTTCTCCTAAGAAGACAAGGGAAGCCAGCGGCTTTTACTTTTGTGGAAAGTTCGACTGAAGGAAAGTCAGCCATGGCTGGGGAGAAGAATGGCTGATGAGAGAAACCATCTTAAGCAAAACTTGTAGCTGGTTAAGTCTTAGCCATTAGAAGCATATTTTGTTTTGCTTTACTTGTAATTCTGTCTTCAATCCTTTTACTTGAACTCACATAATCTATGCTCTTTTTTAATACAGTTATTTATATTTACTATAAACCAACTCAGTGCTGTGTTTAAGGGGAAGGATGTATGTATCCCTGTTTAGCTGAAAAGTAGTAATGTGTTTTTATCTCTTTACAGGAACAATGAACCTTATTTCTCTGAGCTGTTCTGGAGTGTGCTGGACACTTCATGGCACACAGTTTTGGGAAAATTTGGGACTGGGAATGGTTGGGGGTCATCTTGCTGGTTGTAACCAAAGTTGGTAGAGACCAGGGAATCTGACTTGCTGGCAGGCTGCTGGGGTCAGAGTTGCTGGATCAGGGCTGCAGTTATACACGGACACTCAGAGTGTGACCTGCCTTCTTGTTGCTGACTGTGACTGTCCCAGGCAAGAAGTTACAATAGCAAAGCATTTGAGGTAGCTAGGGTTATAGGGCCGGCAGTGACATAACTGCTTACTGGTCTGAATTGCCCCTGAAAGCATGACACATGAGCATTATTTTCCTTGCTTTGACCTAATCACTAAGAGTAGTTATACTACTATAGTTCTAAGTAGTTAGTATAGATCAATGATTCTCAAACCTTTGTACTGGTGACCCCTTTCACATAGGAAGCTTCTGAGTGTGACCCCCCCTTATAAATTAAAAACACTGTTTTATGTATTTCACACCATTATAAATGCTGGAGGCAAAGCGGGGTTGGGGTGGAGGCTGACAGCTCACGATCCCTCACATAATAACCTCACAATCCCGAGAGGTCCCAACCCCCAATTTGAGAACCCCTGGTATAGATAATTTTTTAATTAAGGGATGATTTTACAATGCAGTAATTTAGTTCCTGAGTGTATAAATACTCTATCAGAGAAAGAGGAATAATATTAAGGAACTCTGTAAAAGAAACTTGCTACCATTTTCTCTTGCCCTCACTCATCCCCATTTGAAATCCTCCACATTCATAGGGCCTGATCTTGCAAATACTTAAGCATGTGCATAATTTTACTTACCTGAGCAATCCCATTAAATTTAAGGGTATTGGTGCTTGTGGAATCAGGGCCATGTTTATTATTTTTGTATGAATTCCTTAGACACTGAGCCCCTGATCCTACAATGAGTTGTATGTAAGTCCTTTATTGTAGGTTGATTTGGAACAAGAAAATCCTGCTGCTGTTCCCTTCTGTGGCTGAGAGGCTGGGGCAGGCAGGCTGGGGGCTGTGGTGCACCCAAGACCCCCGGGCTGGAGCTACACCGTGCCACCCGTCCTCCCGGCACTGGAACTATGCTGCTGGCTGCACTGCCCGCCTGGTGCTCTGGGGCTGGTGGTGCTCCGTCTGCACTGCCTGCCCAGCACATTGGGGTTGGGGATACGCGGGGGGGCTGTGGCTGTGGGGGGGATGCTCTGGGCTCCGGCAGGAGAGCAGGGATAGAAGGGGCAGGGCCTCAGGTAGAGGGGGAGAGTCCGGGGGCTAGCCTCCCCTAAGGCCATGTTCACCCACTGCCCATGTATGCAGTTTTGTCATAATGCCATTGTTAGGCAAGTTCTGAAGCATACATAAAATGTACATGTATATCTGTTTCCACTGATGTTTTGTTCCAGACATGGGGTACTTAGCTGTTAAAATTAGGCCCCAGACATTGCTCCAATATATTAGGATAGGTTGCAATCTTTGTCAAATAATTTTATTTGTGGTTTTATTGATGAAAAGGTGTTTTCTATAGGGGGCCTTATTCTTCTAATAAGGCTTCCTGTTGTTGCAATGAGCTTTTTGTGGACAGATCCACTGTGCCCACACAGAGCCCCCTTGGGGGCATGGCTCTGTTTGTGCAAGCACATTACAAGATTGGGTCCTAAGTGTGTAGCCAGCTCAAAGCTCTCAGATGCATTTATTGTAATACCTAGAGATGAACAGCTGGACGGGGAGGGACGGGATGTTCTAGGCCTGCTGTGACAGTCTGGGAAGGGTTGGGGATGCAGTCTGGACCAATGAGGGGTGTCACTACATACCCTGTAACCCTGGGTACCTTGCTACTGTAGGTCCCATCCTGCAATGTTCGCAGTCAGCAAGAAGCATGCAGGTCAGACCCTGAGCGTCTGTGTGCTTAGACTGGCCTGGTTCAGCAGCTCTTACTCCAGCAGCCTGTCTACAGCTTCACAGCCCCACTTCGATTTCCACAAGCTTTGGTTACAACCAGCAAGATGACCCCAGCACACTACTGGTCCTCACCATCTCCTAATAATGCAGGGTTGGGCAGCGCTGGCTCAGTCCCAGAGAGTTATTACTTGCTTGTTTTGTCGCTTCTTCATAGACTTCAGAATTGCTGTTTCAGTTAGCTCACATAGCTGATGCTATTGGTTAAATTTCATGAAACATTCAATAAATTATTTCGACTTCACACACAAACATACACACCCCTAGCATGAGACCCCAAGTGGTTCCTCTGGTTGCAACACCTACTTCCCTTTGTGGATCCCACCCAAAGCAATCAGAAAGTCAGGGGAAAAGTCAGGGAAAGCAAGCAGACAGCCAGAGAAGTAGATACACCTGTGTCCCTGAGAGGGAGCAGAGACTGAGCTGCTGGAAAGGCAGGCTTGGAAATTATCAGCAAGAAAATTGCCTGCTGTTGTTTGTTTCGACTGTGTTTAGCGGAACAGACTTTGTAAATAAACATGATTTCATCAAAGACATACCTGACTCATATTATCAATGTCTCTTCCTAACAGAAACAACCTAGCAAGGCCCTGATTATTGGCTAAATCATTCAGGCCAAGGAGCAACAATATTTATAAACAGGGAGATTGTCTCCCAGTTTCACATGCCCCTTCCCATGCACAAGTGCTGAGGAATAGAGCTATTAGTTACAGGAGAGAGAGAAGTAATATAACGTCTGTGAGAGGGTCATATGTTCTGAGTGGACCTACATTTAAAACTGTTTATATCATAGTTGTGTGGATTATTTTAGCAAACTGTATATTCTCATAAGAAACTTTGCCCTGCATCAGTGTTGGAAGATACATGGGGATATAGCTCAATGGTAGAGTGTTTACCTGCAGATCAAGTGGGTCTTGGTTCAAATCCAAGTGCCCCATTACAGATCAAATTAGGGGGAGGGATTGGCCTGCTGAACTCAGGATTGTGAATTCAATCTTTGAGGGGGCCATTTAGGGATCTGGGGCAAAAATCTGTCTGGGGATTGGTCCTGCTTTGAGCAGGCAGTAGGACTAGATGATTTTCTGAGTTCTCTTCCAAGCCTGATAGTCTATGTTGCTACAAAAGACAACAGTATTTTACCATTTCCTTTTGCTGTTTCTTGCTGTTTTATGGAGTCAGTAATAATTACATATCTTGCATGGGAAATCTAATATACCACAGTACTGTCCAAATCCCTAAATATCAATGTTAAATAAACCAGAAGAATGGTTTTGTTGAGAGCAATTTTCTGTCTGAAACAGCTATAAAAATATCTCTCTTCTGCAGTATTCTTGTATGGGTAACTACAACATGCCAAACTCTATATAACTATCTGTGATAAATGAAGCAAAGTGTAGAATGACCAATCACTTCATCAAAAAGCCATTTTCCAGGTTCCAGTCATTTTATTAATATCACTGATCTCATCTGGCAAGTTTTTGGCTCATTTTGTTGCCAGCTTATTCCAAAGACAGAATTCGTCTTTCACTAATGGTCTGTTTAATTTGGTGTGCTTCGAGTTTTGATGTTGAATGATTAACAAATATCTTTAGAGATAACTAATATTGCTTTTCTCTTCATTTTTGAATTCTTGAGCACTTGATCACTTTACATGGCAGAGACAACTCTGGGTCTGGCCAGGCTTTAGGCCCCTGCCCGCCCCCCTGCAACTTCTTCAAAAATATAGGGATTGTAGTGATAAAGAAAGAAAACTCTGAACTTGGAACAGAAGATCATTATTAAAAGTGGACAGATTTAGTTATGGTACAAAACTACTCGTTAAAGTGATATTCCACAACTATTGTTTTATTATTTTTTAACTTTAGCCCCCCACCCATAAAGCTGGGTCATACACAACACTTTGTATTCATAGTTTCAAACAAACAAACAAATGGACGAAAACAACCAGTCAAGACAATCTAGCCCTGTATTTTCCAAACAAGCCTATTACAGGATCCGTTTTTGTAATTATAGTCCCTAAGCCTCTCTCTCATCTTGGGCTTTCAGAATCACCACGTTTTCTGTTGCAGAGTGCTGGCACCAAATAGGTTTATTAAGAATACTGCACTCCTTGTAACTAACCACCATTGAGACAGCATGTTGCAGTAACGTAATCTTGACAGAAAGGATCAAAGAGGAGTCACAAGTACCATTTTTGCAACATAAATGGAACCATAAACATCTTGCACAGTAAACGTAGACAACTGGGCACAAACACCGGAGTCTTTAATGTCTACTCCTGAGGGCATTCTGCGCCAAAATTTTTAAAAAATTATGTGCCAAAAAAATTATGTGCATAGGATTTTAAAATTCTGCAAATTTTATTTATCAGTCAAATGTAGTGACTGCAGCATGGCATTTGGGAGCACAGGCCACACTGGCTGCACAGAGGTGGGAGATCACTGTGCAGCTCCCCCGACCCCAGACATGGATTCAGTGGTGAGGCTGCACCCAACCCTGACACAGTGCAAGAACTGGGCATGCTCCAGGAGTAACCCCCAACTCCCCGTGCCAGGTGCATCAGGTGTGGGCAGGCAGGCTCAGCAAGGCAGGATCCAAGTGTGGGGGGCTTAGTGTGGGGGATCCAGGTGTGGGTTGAGAGGGTGCTGTCTGGGGCAATCTGGTTGCAGGTGGCTCAGTAGGGGATCTGGGTGGGGGGTGGATCTGGATGCACAGTGGCTTGTTGGGTGGTTCTGGATGCAACGGTAATGGGATTCTGCAGGAGGGTCCAGGTGAAGGTGGTTGGGGCTCAGGTAGGGAGGTCTGGATGTGGGGAGGATAGAGCTCAGCAGGGGGTGGGTCTGGATGTGAGGAGCACAAGGTGGGGTCCTGTCATAAACAGATAGCTAAGGGTTAATGTTTCTTTTACCTGTAAAGGGTTAACAAAGGGAACCAAACACCTGACCAGAGGACCAATCAGGAAACAAGATTTTTCACATTCAAGGAGGAAAGTTTTGGGTGCGTGTTCTTTGTCTCGTTCTGTTGCTCTCTAGTCTCTGAGGGGATCACTCTATCTCCAGGCTTCTAATCTTCTATTTCCAAGTTGTGAGTACAAAGGTAGAAAGACAATAGGCTTATATTGTTTTTTGTATTTACATGTGTGTAGTTTGCTGGAATGTTTTAAATTGTTTTCTTTTTGGATAAGGCTGTTTATTTCATTTTTTCTTTTAAGCCAATACCCTATGTATTGTCACCTTGAACAGAGACCATTTTTTATGTCTTTTTCTTCTTTTTATATAAAAATGGTCTTTAAGACCGTTTGGATTTTATTCCTAGTTGGGGCTCAGGGATTGAGTCGCAGCTTCACCAGGGAATTGGTGGGAGGAAGCAGAGACAGGGGGAAAGAAAATCTCTTTGTGTAGATCAAAGCTGTGCATTTGCAGGGACTATGCTGATGAGGTGAGAGAAAACCTGATCTCTCTGGTTCGTGACGTTCAAGAATTTGAAACATGGGTGATGCGTGTCTTGGGGTCACCGGAGGGGAACCGGGAGGGAACAGTAAACCGAGGCCACAAGGGGACGGGGGTTATTCCTCCCATTGTTGTGAGACCTCAGGCTATCGCTGAGTCTTAGGGCGCCCCTCCCCACCCCCCAGGGAAGGTTTTGTGAGACCAGAGTGACACCAGGCCTGAATCTGGCTGGTGGCAGCGCTATCACGATCTAAGGCTGGTAACTTAACTGGAGGTTTCATGCTTAGCCATCTCACTTTCTGAACTCTTAAGGTTCTTCAGATCGAGTAGTAAAGCTATGACAGGTCCAGATGTGGGAGTAGGGCTCAGTAGGGTGGGAATCTGGGTGCAATGACTCGTGAGGTAGTTCAGCTGCGGAGAGGGTGTGCTCGAGGGGGAGGATTGGCGCGGGGTCTGGATATGAGAGATCTGGAGCATGGGGATTGGGGGGTGGAGCAGGATCCCTGTTACGGAAGCTGCTCCCCTGCAGCGAGGAGCAATGGGTGCAGGAAGCAGGGTGAGGGTAGCTTTGCAGAGCTTCCTGGAGCTGGGGCGAAATCTTGATGCCGGCAGGGGAAGGAGTCCCATCCTCCCCAGCCCCGTCTTGACTAGCAGTGAACTGGCACAGGGTCGGAGCCAGGTCTTCCCAAGTCCCACCCCCTGCCATAAAAACAAACTAGGGTGGCCTAGACTAGCTGCCAGCAACTGGTCTGCCCTCGGGCGACCATGCAATCACGTCCCCCACTCCCCAAACCCAAGGCACATCTAGGCTGAGGTTTTTGTGTTAAAACTGGGAAACATTTTGCCCTCCTTTTCCTTTTAAATACCTTTAAGCTTTTTCCTTCTTTTTTTTCTTTTTTTTTTTTTTTTTTTAAAAACAGAGGCTTAATTATTCGATTTGTCTGGTCTGTCCATCCCAATGTTTCTTGAAATCAGATAAAATAGGAGACATGAAATTTTCAGAATAGCTTTGTACACAACAGCTAGATCGATATTTCAAGTCCAATTTCAAATAAAAATGCATTAAAAATGTTAATTTAATTTTATTATTACAAATCCAAATCATCCATTATGCTATTCGCTTTAAACTTGCCTTTACCACCACATCCAATCAGTAAGAATAACAAAACTCTTTATGAAATTTTAACCTGTTATTACAAAACACTCCGGAGAAAAACACTCATGTTGCTTCTTAAAACATGGACTTTTCTTGCTTTTCAAGTTTTGAAAATTTGTCACTAGTTCTTTTGCTCCAGTTTCCCCAGCTATTTCTGCCTCTATTCATTACATTGTGGCAAGTCTAACAAGTCTCTCTTGCACCATTGTATGAACACAGGATATGTTTTTGTATCATTTATAACTTGAAAGCTACTTCCCCACTAGCTATCGGTAACTTGGCCAAAGTTAAAAATGTGTTAGCCTATAAATTTTTGAATACTGTCAGAGTTTATTTCACAAACAACACTTCAGTACTTCGGGAGTTGGCTGTCTTCTTAATGTTTGAAAAGATTGAACTCACTACACAAATCTGTAAGCATCAATGTCTTTTGACTTTTCATGATTTCCAAATGCCAACTCCAGGTTTATACAAACTTCTTCTTTTTCGTTTTGCTGTTTTCTATGTTGGATATCACATAGAAGCCAAACTACTGACTCTGCTCTGCTGCATCTGTTGAAATCTTTTGTCGACCAAGGTGAACACGCAGTATCAAGCGACATGCCAAGTATGAAATTCCACCTTTGAACTTTTGTTTTGGTCTGAATGGTTATGTCTTGTCCTTCATATGAAAACCTCCTGTTTTTCTTGCTGAATGTGAACTGCTCGGTTCAAATTCTGTTGGAAAGTCTATTTCTTCGCAAGCTCGAGAGACTTACCAGTGTTCTTTCGACACCCTCATCACTTCTGCATTCCTCCAAAAATTTTTAGTTTGCTGCAATTTTGTGAATAGCAGAATTTATGTTCAAGTTTTTCCTAAAGCTGTTTTTATAGTGAGGTTAATTCTGAAGGATATTTATACCACAAATGAGGCGTGAAGTCAACAAATTTGAACTTGTGAAAGGCCATTTGCAAGAGCTTCCTGCATCTGAACATGCCATATTGCCAGATTGATCCAGTAAAGCGTGCTATCATCAGAAATTTTCAATTAGGGCATTCATAAATGTTTCCAATTTTCATAGCCAAAGAGCTTTAAAAGCATCCAGCTGCGACCTTCCCCTCTTGTCTAAGTGGTTTCCCAGTTGGAGGATTCAATGGCAAGTCAGAATCTTCCCAACGGTGTGCTGAGCCTGAGAAAAAAACACACAAACACATTGCACCAGGTCAAAGAAACTGCTTGTCTCAAAACAGCATCTTGCCAGATCATTGACAACCAAATTCAGAGAATGCGCACTGCAGGAAGAAAAAGGCCATAGATTGATTCCATCATTCTCTTTGCACCACTTATGGTCTTTACCTTTCATTATTACTCCCAATCATCATAGCCTTGGCTATGTTTTCAACAGATAAGGACATTGTTTCAAGCTCTTGTAGAAAAGTTTCAGTCATAAATGCCTCTAGTCATCTCCCTCCCCCTTAATTGGTACCACACCAAAAAGTGTTCATTATGAGCACTTCAACATTATTCATCTGCGACTTTTCCTATCCCACAATTCTGCATATGCACGTGCGTTAGACATTCCCCAGGAGTACAATAGATTGAAAATGGAATGTTCTTGTGTTACTGGATTTCATCATACATGAAATGGCTTTTAAAATCAGTTTCCTACTTCATAACATGCCTTTTAAAATTGATGAGATTGGTCGTTATTTCTGCAGCTAGTACACTTGCAAGCACATTGCAATCCACTGCCATTTCTTTTTCCATTGTCTATTTTTTAGGACTCTGCTCTGCACTGACAGTTTGGTATTGATACATGGTGCCATTTTGAAGGCTGCAAATTGTTCAACTCTGGAGTTTTGCAATTTTTTTTTTTGGCATGCATTCTTTGAGCTCCTTATCAAAAAGTGTTTGACGTCTTAGTTCCATCTTAAACAGGACTTCTCATCATGGTTGTGAAACTCTTTCAGTAATCCTGTATTTCTTAATTTCTTCAAGTGGTCTTTCCAAACTTTTCAGGTCATCTTTTCCGTACCTTATCCTAGTGGCTATAGCTGTCATAGCATTACTTGTGTAGTAACTTTTAGGGGATTTGGGAAATGTGTTTTAGAGGTGCCAGAATGCTCTTGTACTGTTGATCATAAGCACTGACTCCATGCGTGCTCTGGGGCTGGAGCACCAAAGAAAAAAAATGGTGCTGGCAGCCCCCCCAATTAGCTGGTCCTCCTTTTAGCACCTCTTGTCCACTGTGGATCAGCTATTCAGCAGCGTGCAGGAGGGAGAGGAGCGAGGGTGGGGTGCGCTTGGAGGAAGAGGCAGGGTAGGGGTGGGACTTGGGGAAAGGGGTGGAGTTGGAGCAGAGTCTGGGGCAGAGTGGAGCCTAGTACTCCCTGGCAACTCAGAAAGATAGTGCCTTGCTGTTGATGATCTGTGGAATATGTGTGATCTTCTAACTCATTTATAGTTTCACACAAATCTTGATGGGCAGAGGTACATTTCTTTTTATGAAGTTGAAAAACCCTTGAAGATAGAGTTGCAATCAGAGTAAAGGTTCTTATTATAGGCTGGGACGTGCCGATTTTTGCCAGGTTAAATATTGCATCATATGATAGGAGCTGGCTCAAAGGTGTATTTTGATTGAACAAAGCCATAACAGCATCATCATCTTTCATGACATGTGATGACCACATGAAACTGTTACATCTGACATGATTATGTGCTTATAAAATATGAGTGGCTGCCATTTTGGAGATGCTGAACATTTGACAATTTCATCTTTGAAGATGTGTGTGTGTGTGTGAGAGAGAGAGAGAGAGATTGGAGGGAGTGTTTCCTTTTCTTTCTGGGAAATATTTTGCATCTGTTTCAGGTTCACTGGATGATCATCACATACATGCTTATCAGTACCATGCAGAGAATCTATGCCTTACAAATAATTATTTTTATACGTAAACTTGCATGGGATCTCTGGAATACCCCAGCATCTTCCATTTCTCTGACAGCATTTTTCATAGTTACATTTCAAGATAATTGAAACTGGTGTGATTATATAGTGTTATTTTGACAAAAAATGTGCAGAATTTTAAAATCTTGTGCGCAGAATTTTTAATGTTTTGGCACAGAATTCCCCCAGAAGTAGTATATCTATCTGTACTGGTCAAGGTGAAAGTCAAGCTTAGGAGAGGGGACAGTAAACAAACACTTCTCCAACTTCTGGCAGTCACAGGTAATACCATTGTTTTACTTTTTTGATAAATAGACTTGGATCATTAAAGTAGTAGGCACTTTATCAAGAGATCACTACTTTGGATTGTTTAAAGAAGTTATAATTCAGCAAAACATGAAATTTTCTTTGCAACAAATATGGATTGATTTAAAAGATACAGTCTGTTCCCAAAAGAAGAAAAGGTGCTCAGATACTACAGGGATGAGCATTGCATAAGCTCCTGAACAGAAAAGAACCAGTTGTTCAGACAGGACATTCATCTCCAAGGGACTTCTCTGAACAATTTGTACCACTCGTGCAAAACTAAGAGCCACAAGGAACACTTTGGGACTTATTCTTCAGGTTTTGTAATACGTTTTATGGGAGAAATGGTTCACAATTTACAAATTGAAGATGGAAACTGCTTTTAGTGAGGAAATAATATTGGCAGGTAAAGAATTTTTAAAATGCTTTTCCTTATAGAAGGAAAAACAATTGGAAAACTCTTTATCTCCAAGCTGAAGAGCAGACTTCTTATAGGCTTATTATACCCTCTACGATAAGCAGTTCTGACTCCTTTGCCACTCTGTATCATCGCTCCTACATCCAGTGACACACACAAGGCTGCATTTCAAGTTTTCCAGCTTAAGATTCTCGAAGCCCTTTCCCTCGGTTTCCTAGCAGCCACCATATTTGACAGGGGGTTTCCTGAGCAACTGATAAAAGAAGGAACTTTTACCACAGCACAGTTTCTCACCCCCAACCATCAGCATTTACAGGTCAAGCCCCTGCAAGGGTTGAAGACATTGCTCAGGGTTTCCTTCTCTCAAGCTACCCCCAGGATGGTAAAGACATCTCAAATCCTGTACTTCAGGGGTCTGAAAAGAGGCCTACTGGGGGAAAGAGAAATTTGAAAGCCATGTGTGTGATGGAGGGAAACAGAGGGAGAAGGATAGAAAATACAGTAAAGGGGATTAGCAGAAACGACTGACAGGAAGTATCTGGGTAAGCACTGTTTTCTGCAATTCATTTATTGTAACGTGTCCCAGTTTTATTGTGAGGGGAGGGAAGAGGGAAGCAAGTGAGTATAGGGTGCTCTCAGCTAAGAATAGGAAGGGGCAGGCTAGGTACCACTTTTTCCTCAGCTACCAAGGCCTTTCCCTTCTCCTCCAACACTCCCAACCTCCCTAAACTGTTCCCCTGACAACCATCTCAGTTTTTCACTTTGAAAATGTGCTCACATTCTTAGAAAAAGTTCCCTTGGCCAGTGCTTGTAAAAGCACTTTGCCCTTCTATAGCCTCTCACCCAAAGATCTAGTCTATCTAGGTAGTTCTATCATGCTTAGCACTGTGATATCTGAGCTCTTTCCAGCAGTGCACTAAGGAACAGGATTACACATCTGTCATGTCTCGTATGATCTCCAATTCTTATTGTATTATTATTAATAATTATTACCAGTTGTGCCCCACAGTGGTGTTACTCAGGACAGCACTCTGGCCTGTCTTATTTATTACATGAAATAAAGTATTTAAAAGGTGACTCTTAAATTAGATAATTATTGCCTTATGTAAGAAGGTACTTGGTTGGGATTTGCATAACTCAATTTGCAATGTAGTCGCCCCGAAGACATATTATATTTAACTATACATATACACCAATTTTTATAGACCATTGGTATGGTGTTCCACATTATTAACAGGCAACATGGATAGTTACATCTGCTTACTAGAAGACACTGCCCAACCAATAATTGACCTATCCTAAAGCAGGTTTAAAAACCAGGAGGAAATGGGCAGATTAGAAATCCATTTTCAATCATAGTTCTGAAGTATGTGGGTAGAGATATTGATTAAGTATTCACAATGTTTTGGAACATAATTGAATTCAGTTTTGTGTGTTCTCTTTTCCAATCCACATTTTCTAAAGTGCTTTACAAAGCAATGAGATGCACCAGATACTGGTGCTGCAATGTGTGTGGACAAATGAAAGCAACCATTATGTGCACACTGATAGCTCACATATAGTCTTGGGCTCTAAAATATTATGCTGAGAGAGGGAAGGTTGGACACTAAGGTTATCATCTACTCTTTTCAAAAAGGACTTTATCTTCTGCTGGAAGGGCCACTAAAATGGAATCAACCAATCTTGTGAACCAGTTAGCCTTTTTCTTTTCTTTCATGAGTCATATTTTGAGCAAAATTCTGCTCTTAGTAACCCATTTTCAATGGAGCTGCATGGATGTGACTAAGAATGGCCCATTAAGAACAATTACACCTTCCTGTCAAAGGGACAGCATCAATTAAAAAAAAAAAAATCACATTGCTGTCTAAAAATACTTTGCCTACTGTTTTTAGAAGGAATACCTACCATTACTAGAACTAGAGGGCAGTAGAGAATAATACTGTCTCTGTTTTTTTCAGTTTGTTTACTTTGTGCATAGGGCCAGCACTTTCTGAATAGTCAGTTCCATTCTTCTCCTGCGTAGTCAGTCAGTTTCTCTGTATGGGATACGTTTTTCTCATAGCATAACAGAAGGGGAAAAGTTTTTTGTTTTTTTTTTTTTAAACAGAAAACTCTAGTTATAAAAGCACAAACTTTTGTAGGAACAGTCGGGCCAGGTGTAATACCTGACAGATTAAAAATCAAGTTGTTGGTGACCCTTTTATAAAGGGGAAGCATAGGCAATCACTGTAATGAGATAAGAGTCCTAAATTTTGCATAGTTTAACTTCAGGTAAAAGTAATTACAGAGATGAGTCATTTTGACCCATGACTTGATAAATTATGGAAGGGCTCTTTATACAGATATGCTCTGTCCTTAAATATTTTTAAATTAATTTAGCACAGCACTCTTTTGTGGAACCTCTTTATTTCCTTGTGTCCCTCACCCGCCGTTTCAACACTTTTTTTAAGCAAAGAAGTAAAATCACATTCTAGCACTTTGAACATTAAAATTGAGATCTAAGTGGCAAGTGCTATTATTGCTGTTAGTTTCTATGTATCTTCCTTGCAGTATTAAAGATCAGTGAGTGAGTGCAAGTTTTCATTTCCCCTTTTACAGCACCATCATGTGCATCTTAACTTTCAAGTGTTCCCTTTCATGACTCTGCTGCCATAACTCTGCTGGCAATGTGGAGTCACTATCTTTCTTTTGTGGCCTAAACTTGATTTATCTTATTTTAACTTACAGAATGTGTAGCAAGGCGGAGTGGCCTCCCTCAGGACTGGAGAGCAAGGGACCATTACACTCTGCCTGTTGGGCACAGCCAAATCCATCCTGCCCCTCTTGCCGGAAGTATGAGGGCAGGACGGGAAGTACAAAAGGAGAGCCCTGGAGCTCAGTTGGGGCTGGGCCATGTGCAGAGCGGACATCTCTTCCCGGGAGTGGAGTTAGGGTTGCCAGGTGTCCATTTTTTGACTGGAACATCCAGTTGAAAAGGGACCCTGGCGGCTCCGGTCAGCACTGCTGACCAGGCTGTTAAAAGTCTGGTCGGTGACACAGCAGGGCTAAGGCAGGTTCCCTGCCTGGCATAGCTCCGCACGGCTCCCGGAAGCAGCAGCATGTCCCCTATGTGTAGGGGCAGCCAGAGGGCTGTGCACACTGCCCCTGCCCCAAGTGCCAGCTCTGCAGCTCCCATTGCAGTGGGGCAATAGACAGAACGCATGTTCCTATCTTGGCACCAGACCACCTTGCCAAAGAGTACATAAACTGAAAGGGGTATTTCTCAATGGTGTTGCAAGTGCTGGTGGATCACAGGGCCGTTTCACTGACATCAACGTGGTCTGGTTGGGAAAGGTGCATGACACACACATCTTTAGGAACACAGGTCTGTTCAGAAAGCTGCAAGCAGGGACTTTCTTTCCAGACTGCAAAATAACCATTGGTGACGTTGAAATGCCAATCGTGATCCTGGGAGACCCACTCTACCCCTTGCTACCATGGCTCATAAAGCTGTACACAGGCAGCCTGGACAGCAGTAAGGACCAGTACAACTATAGGCTGAGCAAGTGCAGAATCATGGTGGAATGTGCCTTTGGACATTTTAAAGGTCACTGGCATTGTTTGCTTACTACGTTAGACCTCAGTGAAAGAAATATCCCAATTGTTATTGCTGCCTGCTGTGTGGGTGTAGGGAGGTTTGCTGGGGCTCATCCCCCTCCAGGGCGGCGGGATACCAGACCATCTTGTTACTTCGGTCAGGTGTGTCGGGGAACTAGCCTGACTGTGCAGCAAACAGTCAGCAGCTCAGGTCCTCAGGCAGGACTGAGCAAATAGTTCAATAGCAAACCCGAGCAGCCTGGGAGAGGGGGAGACTGCCACCTGCAAGGTAGGTGGCAGGGGGACGCAGGTCCACCCACTCCACTGCATCCCACCAGGGCCCTAGCAACAGCAGAAGACCCGCTGCTGTGTCAATGGGGATCCTGGCCGCAACACACTGACATTGGCTCTGGCAGTGTTGCAGCCTGACTAGGGTCGACTGCCCCTGGGCTATTTCCTACCTCCCCCTCTAGAGGTATCTGGATCCAGATGGTGTCCTCCAAGGTGTCACACACCATGGGCTCCTTGGGGTAACTGGTGCACAGTTGGCTTGGCAGCTCCTCAGGGTAACTGGCGAGTGGCAAGTGGCAAGTTTGGCAGCATCTCTGAGCTCAAGCTAGCATCAGGCATTGGGTGGTCTGGCCAGTCCTCCAGCCAGCCACCTATTTCTGTGGTCTCCCAACTGGGAGCTACACCACAGGCATCTGGCCTCTCTGGTGGCAGTGTTTCAAGTGAGCTCTGGGGTCGGACTTTAATACTTCCTGTCCTGCACCTTGACCTCTGATGGGTGGGGGTGCAGGCTTTGCTCACTCCGCTTTGGCATGCAGAGAGACTTGTCCCCCTCCGGGGCGGCGGGGAACCAGACCGCCGCGCTACAGTGCGCCATAATATCTGTGAAACAAAGGAAGAAAAGTTTCCGCCAGGATGGGGGGTTCAGGTAGATCACCTGGCAGCCAATTTTGAGCAGCCAGACTCCAGGGCAATAAGAAGAGCACACTGAGGGCTCTGTGTCTCTGTAAGGCTTTGAAAACCAGTTTCAGCAATGAGCCAGAATCACGCAACACTTATCTGTGTTGTTCCTTACCAAACTGTCCCCTCCATTGCATTTTCTCCCCTGAAAACTCCACCCCCACCAACCCCCGTGTGTTGAATGAACAAAGAGCCTTTTCTCCTCAATCTGTTAAGTTTTATTATGCACACAAACATGCAGAGACTGCAAAGAAAAGTAAGATAACCTGGGCCAGAAGGGCTGATAACACTGTGGGGAGAGAAACAAGGAAAGCTTGCTTACAGATGCACTGCAACAACCATCAAAGGTGTGGGAATGGGCGCCTTCTGGTCCTTGTACCCTCCCCTGGTGCTGAGTGCAAGGGATAGGGAACTCCCCCTCACACACACATAGGAGGTTTGTGGGAGAAGGATGTAGAACTCAGCAATGATGGCAACAGGTTCAGCCTAGGCTACAGAGGGACTCCAGCATCCAGCTGTCTTTTCTGAATCTCAGCCAGACATCTCAACATGTCTGATTGCTCCTTCATAATCCACAGCATCTCCCTGCATGGCACGCTCTTGTTCCCTGCATGATCTCCTATCCTCCTTGTCCATGTCCAAGTTCTCAGACAGTATAATCCGTCATGCTCTGAGCTCTGTCTTGTCACTCTAGGAGGTGCTCATTAACTTATTGAACATGTCCTCCCCAGTCTTCTTTTTCTGCCTTCTAAGCTGGGAAAGTCTCTCTCCTGGTGTGGAGGATGCACCGATAGAAAAGGTTTCAACTGCAAGGAATGCAAAGGGTAGCCTTGACTGTGCATACATTATTTCTGGTACACAGTTAATTTTTTTAATTAAAAAACCCTCAATACACTTCACTGCAAGCCACAACGTAATCACAACTGCTGGCTACTACAAGAGTCGGTTTGCTGCTCCAGCCATGGTGAATAAGGCCACGAGGCATGGGAGAGAGGTCTTATGCTGCTGCTTTTGTGAAGACATTCTTAGGATCACAGGTTGGAATTTGAAAAAAGGGGAATGATTATTGACCTTATATATGTCCTGCAGTATTCTATACATATTTAGATGGCGCATTTGCACCCAGTCTTGACTTGTGTCACTACTTTCGAGTGGCTGAGAAATGGGTATGCTAGAGAGGAAACTGGTGATGAGCCAGCCTGCGAGCATCAGATGAGGGTGAGTCCCTGGGAGATAATTATCCTTAGGTATGCTAGTAGGATATGAGCGCTTTAGGAGTTCCGTATATGGGGCTTAGCCCTTTCTCCGGTGGATAGAAGGGTTACTTTTTCTGATTTGCTCACCTGTGATAACGCACTCTCCGCTTGTGCTAGCTGTAGACTTTTGTTCTTATTTCTGTGCCCTCTACGCACACCAGCATCTGGCTCCAATGCTCCCGGCCCCTGACTACCGGTTGAAAATGTTATTGGGGCTTACAACTGATCTAGTCGCAATGTATTCGATTATCTACATATCCACCAGTAATACAGGAACACCCTCCTAGAACATGGACCTAGGTCGCAACATTATACCCATCTAGGAGGGACCAGCCTCCCTCTCCGAGATTTAACACTTCTGCTCACCAGTGACTCACAATCACATTACTACTTGGCATGCTTCATATTTTTGTCCACAGTGTGGTAGTGTAGGTGGCTGAGGTTTAAATGACACGATGTGGTATTCTTCACATCACTGTAAGGAGCCTCGGAATACGTTGTACTCGATATTCTGAGGTGCACAAATGGCAGTACAGCAGTTGATTAGCCACGAGCGTATTCGATTTTGCTTGGCCTTTTCGTATGTAAAGAAATTAAAATGTATCAAATAAGTGTCTAGTATACCCAATGACAGTGTTTCTCAACATATAGTTGCATAGATCGTATCAACACTCGACCACCGTTGTAACGTTAGAGCCTTCTAGAAGTTGATTCAGAGTTGAAAAAGGATTCACTAAACTACTAAATTTGTATTCCAGCTCATTGCCTTATAATAGTGTGTATCCAACGAGCACTAGAGCATATCACTGTGTAGCTACATATCATGTTAACGTATTTGTGACAGCGGTACTAGATAATAGATACACTTGTAGTAACCCTACCACGCATTAAGGCGAGGAAATTGTACCCATGGTCAAATTTTCTCGTTTAAGTGAAAAGTTGAGTTTGCCTCAGGTATCACTATACCATGCTCTTGTAATGGGGGAATTGTGAATTTCCTTGGGTTGGATGCGGAAAACAGTACCTGGAGAAGAGACTGTATCAAACGTTTTGGTTAGTCTAGTAGCCATCCGGCTTAACCTTCTGCTTAATAATTTCTATCAAGAGCATCTGCTGGTGGGCCTTCCCGCCTGCATGTGTAGCTATCTGGACGTAAGGTTAAACCGGTGGGATCTTACAGGCGAACGCTCTCTCGAGAGAACGTATTATCTTCTGCTTCCACCATGGTTCAGCTAGCCATTTCCCCTGTTTAGAAACAAGTTACATGAACTATGATTTTTTATGGAGCCATAACTGTCTTCACGCTATGGGTGACATTAATAGTTTTTATATCTATGGTCTTTTCTTGGATGAGACTGAGCCTTACTTCACGCGTTTTTTTGTTTCATTGTGGTTGGTGCTGCAGCCTCAGGGCACGTTGGTTGAGGTTTGTAACACGAGATTGATCTTATACTTATACTATAGAGGAACTATATTCTGTGATGAGCATGGCACATAAGTGCATAAGAAATAAAGGAGAGTATGAAAAGCTATTGAATAGAGATGCTACTCTTTTCTGGTCTCATGCGCTTCCCTGGTGCGTCTTGCAGCAGCCTTGTGAGGACACCTCCTCACTTTTAACAAAGACCTTGGTCGAGGTTAAAAAATAAAACTCGTTTTAAAACACACTCTTTATTTCTTGCTGAGCACCTCGCAGAGAATTAGACTTTCGCAACGAAATCGAGCGTAGACTAGAAATGGTGAGAGAGGAGGACAACATGAGTCAAGGGGGTTGGTTCTAGAAATCCCAAACGCTGCTGTCGACCATGGTCAAGGAGTTTTTTCCCCACTTTGAACTTTTAGAGCTACAAAGTGGGCGGCGCTGCATGGACCTTCTAAGTTTAATCCTACGTTAGATCTGGGTACGCTGGACCGAGCCAGAAAGTCTTTGTCATGGACACGTTTCCTGTTCCCTCAAAAGCCTCCCTGGGGAAGTGCGTACTTTGGGTCTTAAAACAAGAGGAATTAAAACCATAGTCCCGCCTCCTTTCCCCACCGATCCCTGTGAGTTCAAACCAATCTCCTATGGATATTTACCAGGAAAATCAATCAAGTTCTTAAAGAGAGCTTGGAGGAGAGAAGAAAGGTAAATTATTCTGTATATCAGGATGGAAAATGGCTTTTACAGGGTACCTAGATTCATATATGGGAGAGAGGAGACCCCACCTAAGCTAGAGAATTCAAAGTTAGCAAGCAACAGAGGTAAAAAGTTTCCAGCAAAGGTGGGACTTCAATCCACTTGCGCTGCTTATTACTTACTTAAGGATGGGACATGTAAAGAACTGATTCAGAAAGATTGGGAAAGCCTGGGTGTCGAGAGCATATCGTCCCTCGCTCAGATGAGCGAACAACGAAAACACATAAGCAACAAACAAAAGACTTTCCCTCCCAGATTGTGAAAAGTACTTGTCCCCTCTGTTGGTCGTTCTGTCAGATGTCAGCAGGTGTAGCTGACTTCTTAAACCCTTTACAAGGTAAAGAGAGACATTAACCCCTTACCATCTGTTGTAGGAGATCCTTATGTCCACAACATTGGCCAACTGATTGAGCATATAAAATAAGAGAACATATACTAATGGAGGGGGGAGCCTTATTACACTGGTGCTTCGTCCAACGTAGTAGAAAGCACCGTCCGGGTTGCGGAGGAGAAAAGGGGACCTTTATTTAGCAG
>NC_133769.1:71340914-71351479 GCF_003597395.2 Chelonoidis abingdonii | reverse complement strand
TAGCTCTAAGCAACACCAGGGCTTAAAACTGTGTGCCAGCCTAACAGACATTTTGCCAGGAGGTGCCCTCCGACATCCTTACAGATTCAGGAACTATTTCCTGGGCAGTGACCCGTTAAAATCTGGAAGCTATTGGGACTGACACTGGTTGCCACCCCTTCCACCATCAAACCAATGGTGTGGTGAAGAGGTTTAATGGAACTGTTGGCCTCTTTACGAAATCAGTCAGATAACACGATCCAAAGTATGGAGTTGGGACGGCCTATGTGTTGCGTAGCAGGTGGTTGCGCTACAGGGCGGTATTACACATCCCAGTTAGGGTTTCACCGATTCGAAACTGTGTGTGATGGCCACTGGAGGTTAAGGATCCGATTACAGGGTGAGAGAGCAATGGGATGCAGGTTTACGCTTTCTCCAGAAACTAACCTTTCTATTGTAAGAATCTACAATAGCAACCCCTCCGACACGTCTTAGCCCTTGCTAAAGAAAACCTAAAGAGGATACTCAGGCAAGACAAAAGCCTGTGTAATATAAACATACCAGAGCGACGGTTCCGTTCAAAGTAGGAGACCAGTTATTGGGTCTTTGAAGCGCGCAACAGGCCTCATAAGATGGTAAGGCGTCTCTGGAGAGGGCCAGTTCACGGTACCATGAGCTGCTCTGGGGAGGTTCAACGGTTCTCATGGGCATTCCATCTCAACTCTAAGGTGTACCATGTTAATCTCTCCCAAGCCCCTTTTATTCCAGAACTTAAAGGTTTGTCCGTTTACAGCTAGGAGAAAGAATGACGCTGAGTGGCCTGAAGCTGTCTTACTATGGAAGGAAGAAGTGATGGTGGCTGGAAGACGTGACCCTCTCCACAACCTATGGAACACTTTGCAGCGGCCAACAGATTCAAGAAGCTGTGCACTAGGCTTCGCCTCATGTTCTCAGCCACCCAGGCGGACTTGAACGAGGCATTACTCACTCCATTGCACAGGTAATGCTCACCCAATTTAGAACCCCTACCCATAGCGGGGGTTCATGCCCAAGCTGCATAGAATAGGAGATCCAAAACTGCTACAGATGGTATAATCCACTCCTTACCAGGCATGGGCATCTCCAGTGGTCTTACGTACCCAAAACCAGAGGCTGGACCGGAATCCTTTTGCGTGGACTACCGTAAGCTAAATGCTGTAACGTCTCCAGACAACGTATCCATATGCCATGCACCAAAGAGCTATTGGAAATTAGGACCTGCCCAGTTCTGCTCTACAATGGACTGGTAACCAAGTGGGTACTGGCAGTCCACTAGATGAACCTCCAAAGAAAGGTTCCGCCTTCATTCACCCATGCAGGCGGTGATTATGAATTTAATGTGCTTCCTGTCGGGCTGCGAAATGCACCTTGCCACCTTCCAAATTGGTGGTGGTTCTCCTAGCAGGATGGGAGATATGCAGTTGCCCTCCTCGATGATGGGCCATTTTTTCTGATTCGTGGGCCAGAACACCGGAATCTGGAAAAAGGTTTATAGCGCTCGGCAGCGCACTAACTGTTAGGGTTAAAACAGTTGTCAAATAGCAAAACAGGTGGATCTTACCTTGGGACACCAGGTGGGTCCAAGGGGAACAATAAACCCCTACGGTCAGTGTGGAGTGATATCCAATTGGCCCTGTCCCAAAGTCAAACGAAACAGTCCATCTTCTAGGCTTGGCTGTATTACAGGCATTGTACACACCTCGCCAGATCGCTGCCCCACTAACAAAACTACCAAAAGACCACAGCCAAATGCATTTAAGTGGACGTGATGGGTGTCAGAAGGCCTTTACCCAGCCTTAAGGCGAACTCGATGTCTGACCCTGTGTTAAGGGCCCCAGACTTTGACAAACCTTCCTAGTACACAGATGTGAATCTGAGCATGGCGTCGAGGAGCAGTTTTAATGTAGGAGGACTGGATCAAGAATTCCATCCTGTCGTTGTTCCTCAGCAAGAAACTGTCTGAGAGGAAAGCCTGGTCATCAGTGAAAAGAGAATGCTACGCCATTGTGTATGCCCTGAAAAGCTATGGCCATACGTTTGGGGATGGCCATTTTCCAGTACAAACACCGACATCCTGGCTTAAGTTGGCTTCAATATTGGCAAGGAAACAAACCAAAAACTTCATTTTGGAGTTAGCCTCCAAGATTTGATGTTTGAAATTCAGCACATTTTCGGAGCTTCACAAAGGTAGCTTGATGCACTGCTCCATGAAGTTCCCAGAATCAACTGTTAAAATTTTCAATATGAAAGGTCTTGCACCTTTACATATACTACTAATATGTAAATACATGTTTTTTATAATCGGTTTATTCTAAAGGTTCTAGGAAGAAAGTCACCAACAGGTAGTTCCCCACTGTCTGGATTTGGGGCTGTGTCTCACTAACAGATTTGGTTAAGGTTTAATGTTCTTTTACCTGTAAAGGGTTAAGAACTCAGTAAACCTGGCTTGACATCTGACCAGAAACCAATTAGGGGGACAAGATACTTTCAAATCGTATAGGTGGAGGGAAGTCGTCTCTGTTTGTGCCTTTTGTTGGTTTGTTGTTCGCTCTCGGGACTGAGAGGGACGAGACATACCAGACTTTCCCAATCTTTGCTTGAATTCAGTCTTTCATGTTTCAAACTAGTAAGTAATAGCCAGCAAGGTGGATTTATCTTATGTTTGTTTTCTTAACTTGTAAATGTGTCTTTTTGCTGGAAGAATTTTTACCTCTGTTGCTGTAACTTTGAAATCTTCAGGCTTGGGGGGGTCCTCTAATCTTAATGATCTGATACCCTGTAAAGCATGTTCCATCCTATTTACAGAGATATTTTTACCTTTCTTTCTTTAATTAAAGCTTTCGTTTAAGAACCTGATTGATTTTCCTTTTTAAATCCAGGGATTGGGTCTAAACTCACAGGGAATTGGTGGGGTGGAAAGGGTGGATGGTTAATTCCTGTCTGTTTTTAAGATCCAAGGAGTTGGTCATTGTTGAGCTCTCAAGGCACTCAGGGAGGGGAAGCCTGGGGGAAAAGGGGGATGCTGTGTAATTTCTCCTTTTTTAAACCCAAGGTTTTGGGTTTGGGTTCTCCAGGGTAGGTTCTGTGGGGGCGGCTGGGGGGAACAGAAAGTTTGCCAGACACCAGACTTCTGGACTGTGGGCAGGCGTACCAGATCTTAGCTAGGAATTAAGCTTAGAAGGGTCATGCAGGTCCCCCACATTGCTCTAAAGTCAAGATTGGGGAAAAAACCTTGACAGGAGACTAAACAGGAACTTGTATCAGGGAGACTTGGAAAACCACTGAAGTGCCTCAAACCTATTATGCTTTGTTAAAGAACTATCAGAAGCTGGTAAATGGCCATTCAGCGTCTCAGCTTGACCAGGCAGGAGGGAAGGAGTTTGTAGTGCCACAGAAAAGGGCCAGCTTGACCCCGTGTCTTCTGATAAGAATTTGTTGTGGATTGCATGAATACATGCATTTTAAAGGCAGGGATGTCCCCAGGAATGTCTATGGGGTCTCAAGGCTGCACCTCTGGAAAAACCACACCTGGTTATCAATCAGAGAGACTCTTGCTTCCCATTGGAACTTGCTTGCTTAAACAGTTTGCTTAAGGGACATGTCTTCTAATTACTAATGTATCAATTAAGAGGAAAAGCTTGAGAGAGTGGAACGGTGGGGAGGACTCTTTTGGAACTCTTCTCGCTTGGTAATCTCACGGGTCCCCACTGGCAATGGAAAGATTTGGCACGAAAGCCTGACACTGTTATCACTCGGAGACCATATTCAACTTGGTAATTATCAAAGATAGGGGATTTTGCTATCGTGTTGATGTGGTATACGTGCTTGAAACAAGTAAAGCATAGCTTTAAGTGACAGCACTCTTGTGTGTGTCCTGTTATGTTGTCCAGCCATCTATCGTTGGTATGGCTGTGTCTCCCCTGATTTATTTTCTGACAACCACCTCACACAGAGTAAAAGTTACAGAGCTTTGGGTGAAAGAACCCCATTGGTAACAACCCCACTCTTTTTTTTTTTTAAATGCTGCTTGCCCACACATGGTGATCCTTCCACCCCAGCCATGGCACAATTTGGAAAGCATGAATTGTGTGACCCAGGATTTCACTAAGCACAGGGAGGCAGAGATAACTTGGTTCGGTATTGTTGGTGGTGAAGGTTGGTGGTTGAAGGGGGCGGGCGGTGGCGGCGGCTGGTTGAAACTTCCCCTGTTACCCTAGGGACCCTACGTGATATCACTCTCCCAAAGGTAACAGAGGTGGCAGGAGCAGAATGCTGCAAGTATCTAGGTCGGACCTGGTCCTTGTGCTGCAATGCTATTTTCTGCAATGATGCCAGCAGACTTAATACTGGAGTGGCGTGGGAAAGTGTCCCACGGTGGTGGACGAAATAAGGCAGCCCTTCCTAGAAACCTTCTGCAAAGGACTGCAGAGTACCTCCATGAGCGCTTCCTAGAGATTTCCATAGAGGATTCCCGGACCATCCCCATGCACATAAACAGTCTTTTTTAGCGAGTACCCTCTGTGTAGCTGGAGTGGCCACCAATACCCACTACACCTACTTTTTTGTTCAGATTAAACATAAAAAATAGCAGCATGTAACCCCTACAGTTTGATTGGAAATGTGTATTCACCAGAGGTGCCTTCCCTGGCATCATGCTCCGCTGCCAACTTGTCCTGCAGAGGGATGGGCTCCAGGGTTAAAACAGTTCATGGCTGTCGGGGAGAATGGATCTTCCATTTGCCTGCCTCACATTCTGTTCCTCCTCCTCCTCCTCAACAATGTCCTCCTCATTGTTGCTGGAGGTCACCCGGGACTCCTGGGAGGTATCTACAGAGCATTTTGGGGCAGTGGTGGAATCGCCACTTAGTACGCATGCAGCTCCTCATAGAAATGGCATGTCTGTGGGGCAGAACCAGAGTGACTGTTCGCCTCCCCTTGTCTTCTGATATCCATACCAAAGCTCCTTTATTTTCATGTGGCACTGCTGCGTGTCCCTGGTGTAGCCCTTCTCCTCCATTCCCTGCACAATCTTGGCACAGATGTTAGTGTTTCTGCTGCTGGATCAGAAACTCTGCCTGCACAGGTTCTTCTCCCCACACAGCAATAAGGTCCACCATCTCCTGTGTACTCTATGCTGGAGCACATTTGCAGCCTTGAGTCTCCATGATCAGCTGTGCTGGCAAGCTTTCCACGCTGATCAAACAGGAAATGAAAATTCAAAAGTTCCCAGGGCTGACATGCAGGGGAGTTAAAATTGCTCTCCAGAGCGGTCACAGCAGAGCACTGTGGGACACTTCCTGGAAGCCAATTCATTGGAATTACACAATGCAGTGTCAACACTAGCTCCATGTCGACCTGTGGATGTTGAATCAAGCACTACACCCTCTCACGGAGGTGGAGTACAGAAGTTGCTCTTACAGGTCACTTAAGTTGGCAGAAGGGACTTGGTAGTGTAGACATATACATTATTAAATAGACTACACAGCTTACGCTGACCTACGTTAGTAGCGTAAACTAGGCTTAAGAGTGCCACAAAGCTATGGCAGGCATGGCAAAAATTATGAAGTCACGCATAGGGAAAATATGACTGCTACAAACCTAAGTCTCTGTATTATTTTTTTAGATAATTATTTGACTGTAGAAATATGCTGCTATTGGGGGCTGGTGGGAGGAAGGTACTGGAGAACTGTGCAAAGGCACTGGGCCCCAACCCTCCAGGGTCAAAACTCTGTCCAAGAAAGCCGCTTGGGATGTAAGTCAGGGGAGTGTATGACTCAAGATGTGTACATTTATTTAGATAGCAGACCTGCAAGAAAATGCAAGATGCTGCAGGAAGTGATATGAGTGATTAAATAAGTAGCAGCATCCTTTCCTTTGGATCATTACAGAACTGACACCCATACATAATATTAGCAGTCATTCTGTAAGATGTAACATGTCACTTCTGTAGGATAAGACATAAAACTGATGCCTTGACCTCTGTACTCATTACAGATTCCAAGCAATTTTCACACAAGTAGCCGTGCTAAACATCAGTAGTCTGGCTAAATTCCAGCGTGGCTAAGTACATTCTTCCTGTCTGAATGTCTTTGATTTGGAGGCATCTTTCTCCATCTAAGGAAGTGTTGGGTTAGGTTGTTATTGTGTTAGTGACAGCATATCCAGCGGCGTATTATTGCGTAGGCCAGCAAGGCCTAAGCCTAGGGTGGCAAATTTGAAGCAGTGGCAAATTTGCTCAAACCCCCTCCCCAACTCCGTCCCTTCCCCAAATCCCTGGCCCGACTCCTCCCCCAGGCATTCTGCACTTCCCTCCTTCCACCTCCCTCCCAGGCTTGCCACGCGAAAGTAACCCGGGGGGCAGGGGGGCCGGGAACCTCTCCCCGCCCCAGCTCACTTCCACTCCACCGCTGCCATTCCCTGAGCACCACAACTCCCCTTCTCCCCCCTCCCTCCCGGGCTTGCTGCGCAAAAGCGAAGGGAGGAAGGGAGGGAGATGAAGGTAGCGGCGTGCTCGGGGGATAGCGGAGGTGACCTGGGGCCGGCAGGTGCGAGTAACTCTTGGGGGGAGGGCAAGGAACCACTCCCTGCCCCAGCTCACCATCACTCTACCTCCTCCATCCCCTGAGCACGCCACGACTCCCCTTCTCCCCACTCCCTCCCAGGCTTGCCGCGGGGAAACGGAGGTGAGCTGGCATGTGGGGGGGCAGCAATTTTTTGAGGGCCTAGGGGCAGCAAATTTGTTAATCCACCACTGAGCATATCAACGGTAAGTGAAGTGACCTCTGGACAATACATACAGTTTGTATATGTACTGACTACAGCGGTGGTACACAGGGTGCAAGTCAAGGCAGAATTTAGCTCACTGTTTGTTTAAACAACAAACATTTAATGAGAGATCCATCTGGATAGTTATTAACTAAGAGAATTCTTGGTGCAAATAATTTGTGAAAACAAATATGTTGGCAGATTTCCACATACAGTTGGCAGGAATCTTTCTCTGCTAGGCAGGATATTTTTTGACAGCTGCTCTTCCACTTCTTGATTACTTTTTCCAAACAGCTGTAACCCATGACCTGGCTAGAAATCAGAAACAACAAGGTTGGACTGGAGCAGAGGTAGTTCTAAGGAGCAGACAGAGATGGCCCTTCCAGCTGTAGCATGAAAATCAAAACAAATTCTAGTACCTAATGAGAGAAATTTAAATTATTACTCAGTAAAACTCCCATTGACTTCAATGGGAACAGAATTAGACCAATATCAAGTGCCTTTGCGAATCTACCCTTTATTCCAAATTATCCAGGGTCAAATTCTGAACATTTACTCATGCTAAATAGTACCTTACTCCACAAACAGTCCCAGTGAATTCAATGGGAAAGTACGTGGAATGATGAGCTACCCATTGTGAGTAAGAACCTCAGAATCTGGCCCATGGAGGTCAAAGGGGCCACCACCATTTAGAACTTCAGTGCAGTAGTTGAAATGCAGGCTATGGTTCAGGGGACTGCAGTAGTCAAAGCACCTAATAGATTGGCTGCGGTGTTTATACCTATCATTGCTGCCCTCTGCTGGACTAGATCAGTTAATGCATGTTTAAATCCTCTTCTAGAGCAGGGATCAGCAACCTTTGCCAGGTGGCCCGCCAGGGTAAGTACCTGGGCTGGGCTCGTTTGTTTATCTGCCGCATTCGCAGGTTCAGCTGATCATTGCTCCCACTGGCCACAGTTTGCCGCTCCAGGCCAATGGGGGTGGTGGGAAGTGGCGGCCAGTACATCCCTCGGCTCATGCTGCTTTCCACAGTCCTCATTGGCCTGGAGCGTCAAACTGCAGCCAGCGGGAGCTGCGATCAGCCGAATTGTAGAACTGATAAATGAAATTGTTTTTAATTGTTCACTTTATTAATGTAACTTCTGTTCCCCATTCGCTACACTTGCCTACATTGTAACTTCTGTTCACTGTTTGCCATATTGTAATTCAAACCCCATTTTAAAACTCTCATTCCACTTTGTAAAAGCTTCCTCCAACCTTCATTTTTGCAAACCCTGCTGTAATCTTATTAGTTAGTTTAGATGTGTGAATGAGGCATGTATGGATATGAATCACCTCCAGCCAGCTGTCCTGATGAGATAAGTTCAACTATAAGGCTGAAGACTAGACAACAGCCTAAACAAAGTAAAAAGCATCCACCTAAAAAAAGGACAAAAGAATAACAGAAGGAAGATCAAAGCCAGGTAAGGCTGAAGTCACACCTGCAATTGACGGGTTGATCACACCAGAGGCAGCATGACACAGCAAGACCTATAGACTTTGAATCCAAACTAAAGCCTGTAAAAAAGAAGGGAGAGATGAGAGACTTTGGGTACATTCTGCTGCTGCAACATGGAGCCAGCACTGCTGATGGATTTAACAACAGCAGAATGAAGCAACTCCCATGAACTAACATAGGGAAAATCCTATAAAGCTGGACTCTGAAGACTGAGGACTTTGAGTCTATGGATCTGCTGCCAGCCTCCAGGAGCATCAGGTGCACCTGACCGGACTCGGCTCACTCTTGTGTACAGGGTGCCTGGCCAGTATTTGTCACAAGCATTTAGGCTGGTAACATAATATCTATCCAGAATTTGTATGAGTTGTGTGAATGGATATATTTATATATATTAAGTAATCATAGGAATAAGTAGCCAAACAACATGTTGCTGTATCTTTTATTTGATATTCAATAATGTGACAAATGTCTGTCCCCTTTAATAAGATCCTGCTATTTTATTGGTATAAATTTGGATGGAATAGCGAAGGGGGATTATGGTATTTTGCCTCACTTATTTTAAACCAATCTGTTGTGCACACAATGCTCTACAGAGCAGCGTTCTTCTTGGTTAACCAAAACCTGCTGGCCCATGTGGGTACAGAACGAAATAAGAGCTCATAAAATTGTACAAACCTGCTGGCCTCGAAGAGGTAGCAAGAAAAAGAAAAAAAATCAAATCAAGGAACAAGAGGGTCCCAGGAGACAGTGCTGCTCGCTACAAAATTAGAATGTTAAGAAAAGCAAGGGAAAACAGTCCAGAAAAAGAAATGAAGTCAAGAAGTAGCTTCTACTCCTACTTTTATAAAGATAATGCCTTTAAACAAATCCTTCAGAGGTGTGGCAATCTTGGACTGAACAAGCCCTTGAAGATATCTGCACCATTTCGACTTAGAGATAGATTGGCAATATACCTCATATGTAACACCCAAATGCAACAAAAAGAGACGCTGCAGGATCGGCTGCTGTGGGAGCTTGTAATGAAGCTACCCCGCCTAAAGCCTGTAAAAAGAAAAAATATCTCTAAAAGAGAAACTATTCAATTGAAAAAAGGATAGAAAATTGGAAAGTAATGGCACATTGGGAAAAGAGCTTGGGAACCCGGGAAACGTGGAAGAAAATTATGTGAAACAAACGTTGTAAGCTGATCTTTTAGAATTAGGGTTATAGTGTTAATATTAATATTTATCAATTGGTTTTGTTGTGGTTGGTTGTTTCACAACTGTTGGAAAGTGTTTAAGAAACACTGTTAAAGAGATCCTTAAAAACAAACAAATTGCTAGTATTTTAATATATAAACCCTCAACTCCATCAAAAGGAAGCAGCTGCAGTTTGGCTTCGTGGAAACCTGTAATGAGTATTCCTTCAGTTGGCTAAATTTAAAAATGAAAAACTGCACCATAGATTTACAAACTCTGCTGCAAAAGCAGAGAATAAAAATGCATGTAGTACTCAAACCTAGTAAGTGCCCTTAAGGTGGTAAGAGAGTTAAAACAGCACTCTCACATCTTCACAAGCAGTAATATCAAAAAAAGAACATTTGAGCCCAGAGGGGCAGACTTTTGGATCCCTCTGGAGAGTGGGAAGGGATATTTAGGTAGATTCCTCCTCCAGGGTCAAAATCATTGCAACAGTAACAGTCTGCTTTGCTTCAGACCTCCAGCCCGTGGCAGAGTGGCTGGGATTTTTAAAAGTCACAAGAAATGCACCACTTAATTAGCTTTGTGCAGTCCAAGTACCGAACACACTGTGCAGAGACTGACAGGGTCTGCCATGTGGAGCACTGTGCTATTTGTTTAAGCTTCTGTCTTTTAGCTCTGAATCAGAACATCAGGAGAGCTGGTACCAGCTGAAAAGTTATAAAATACATGTTTAGTAAAAGCAGCAGAGATCCTGTGGACCTTATAGACTAAACAGCGTTTGGAGCGTGAGCTTTCGTGGTGAATACCCACTTCGTCAGACGCAGGTAGTGGAAATTTCCAGGGCAGGTATATATATGCTAGCAAGCAAGCTAGAGATAACGAGGTTAGTTCAATCAGGGAGGGTGAAGCTGTTCTGCAGTAGAGTGTGAAAACAAGGAGAGAAACTGGTTTGTAATTGGCAAGCATTCACAGTCTTTGTTTAGTCCAGAGCTGATGTGTCAAATTGCAGATGAACTGAAGCTCAGCAGTTCTCTTTGAGTCTGATTCCGAAGTTTTTTTGGTTGCAAGGATGGCACTTAAGGTCTGCTATAGTTGGCAGGGAG
>NC_133769.1:71252406-71319627 GCF_003597395.2 Chelonoidis abingdonii | reverse complement strand
GGTATGCAGCTATTTTAGCTCCAAATATACATCCACAGATTTATTACCAAGACTATTTCAAAAGCTGCAATGGTTCTAGATTAGGGTGCCTAGGTATCCAATTTTCGACTGGAACACCTGGTCGAAAAGGGACTCTGGTGGCTCCGGTCAGCACTGCTGACCAGGCCAATAAAAGTTTGGTCAGTGGTGCTGCGGGGCTAAGGCAGGCTAGTCCCTACCTGTCCTGGCACCGCGCTGCGTCCCAGAAGCAGCCAGCAGGTTTGTCTCCTAGGCAGGGAGGCCATAGGGCTCTGAATGCTGCCCCCACCCCAGGAACAGTACACCGAGCCTCCTGGCCCCCCTGCCTAAGACCTGGACCTGCTGGCCACTTCTGGGATGCAGCGCAGTGCCAGGAAAGGCAGGGAGCCTGCCTTAGCTCTGTGCACTGCTGACTTGGAGCCACTGAGGTAAGCCCACGCCCCAGCCCCAAAACTCAACTCCCTGCCCCAGCCCTGAGCCCCCCCACAACCCATTGTCCCCTCCTGCAACCCCAGCCGGAGCCCTCATCCCCTCTGCCCCACCCCAGAGACCCCTTCCACACGCTGAACCCCTCACCCCCAGCCCAGAGCCCATACCCCCTCCTGCACCCCAAACCCCTGCCTCAACCCACAGCCCCCTCCCACCTTCCAAATCCCCCAGCCCCCTCCTGCACCCCAAACCCATCAGCCCCAGCCTCACCTCAGAGCCTGCCCCCACAGTTAGAGCCCTCACCTCCTTCCACACCCCAATCCCCTCCCCCAGTCCAGTGAAAGTGAGTGAGGGTGGGGGAGATCAGGCCACAGAAGAAGGGGGAATGTAGTGAGAGGGGGCAGGGCCTCAAGGAAGGGGTGAGGCCAGGGTATTCAGTTTTGTGCAATTAGAAAGTTGGCAACCCTAGTCTAGATATTGATAAACACTCTTAGAATTAGATTTTATATTTTCTGTTCAATACCCTGAAAATGCCATATTACAAAACATCACTCAAAGAAAAAACAACTCAATTAGTACAATCAAAACTGAAATGTGTCAGCATAGCTTGGATCTGGCCCCCCATGAGGTCTTGTCACAGAAGTCTTTAAGCTTCTCTTTTCTGGAGCACTGCTCAGTTTGAAACTTGTCATTCATTATGAGGACTGTCTTGTGGGAATTTCATTGAAAAGTTCCAAAAGCACGGCTGATTCAACTAGCCTCTTCCCTCTCACCTGATGCTTCAACCATTTTATAGTCGTGTCTCTGCCTGGCTATGGGATGTAATACCATCCTGTCAGCAAATTCAGTTTGGTAAATGTGCAGCTTGTAGGCAAGTATGAGGAGTCATTTTTCTCTGATTTTACACTTGAAAACACCAGTTTGGGTTATAAAATGTTCTTGGGTTTCTTAAAATAATTACCCTGAAAGTCAGTAGTAAGTAACAAGATGATAAAGAAAACAGGTAACAAGAAGAGGGTGAACTCTTGTCACCAAGGGTAAACAAAGTGTTTCCTCAGATAAGCTCCTTGGGGCAGGAACCATGTTTGCCCAATGTCTAGACAACTGGACTTGGACTTCCAGGTTCAAATCTTGCCTTGACCACTGACCTACTGGGTGATCTTGGGAAAGTCAAGCCACATTCTCGTGCTTCAGTTTCCCTGTCTCTAAAATCAAGATAGTAATGCTTCCCACCTTCAAAAAGTGCTTTGAGTTTTACTGCTGAAAAGAGGTAAGTATTACTATGTGTTTGTACAGGACTTATACTACAGTGGGGTTCCATTTCTTATTGAGGGTCTTTGAATGGGTACTGCTGTAACAGAGATATTGGATTACATATCAAAAAATACATATTAAAAGAGCCATCTTTAAGTTACAACATCACACAAGTGAAAGTTCAGCTTCCTTGCACATATGTATTACAATGCAGTCTTTAATCATGTACTTCTACCCCCCCTGCCCCCATATTTTTTCATTAATCCTACACCTGGGTAGAATTACAATTCTTCAGCCTCATAACTGGCATATGTTTAAGAAATGACAAGATAAACAAGACATGCCAGGCTGTGGGCAGAACTTATAGAGTACATGGGAAAAGTATAGCAATAGTGGTGATGCAAACCTTGGAGTTAAATGAGAGGTATTTGTTATTACATGCTGAGTTCCTACTTGCTAGGAGATGTGCTCATTAAAGTACATTTCCTGGGCAGTCTCCACTACTGTGACTTCCATGGAGTCTTGGCCAAAACTTAGGGTTGCCTCCCACAGTGGATCCCCTGGGGAAGGATGGCAGTGGGAGAAGCACCTGTTTAGCCCTAGGGGTGAATCTTGGGCTGGTACAACTGCAGAGAGTCTTACGAGACCTCCTTTAATAACAATGCCAAGCTCTTATGTCTCTTGACTGGTCTCAGATTATGAGGAATATGTGATGCAAGTATAATTATACTCTTTGATAGTTGGTGAATGTCTCAGTACTTCCTGGATTTAGTCCAGCCGCTTGCTTAGCTACATGATTTACACTGCTTTCACCAGCTGAAGAGGTGACAGGGTGGAGCTAACTTTTCATGATATAGGAAGTACCCTCAAACAATATATTGTACTTGCCATTTGAAATTGCTCCTTAATAGTTATGGAAAAACAAATATATGTAAGACAATTGCACATTAGACTTTTTCTTTGTGCTCTAAAGATAACTATCAATAGTTATTAACAGCAGTTCTCCCTTTAACTGTAATTTTTAAACCATTGTGCATGGCAGAAGTGATTATGGATTCTTAGTGGTTGTTTCTATGGAGACCCTAATGGAAAGACAATACTGTGCTTATTAGAAAACAGTCACATTTGTAAACACATTTTTATCAAACAACCATGTTTGCTAACTGGAACTGGGAAGCTGCAAGTCTAGCTGAGAAGATCTGTAGGAATTTGATTTTTTTCAAGTTCAGCCTTACAAGCTATAAAGTAGCACAGAATACTTCATAAATATATTTGCTCCTTCTGATTCCATTAGATGCCCTGAAAACAGGCACATGTTTTGTAATTTCCAATAAACATTGCACAAGTAGAGATGTGGGAAAATGTTGCCCCACTGAAACTGACAGTAAGTGTTTTTGTTTTGCTGAGGTCAAAGGTGGTTTTAACTTTTCACTTAATGGAGGAGTCATGCAAGATGCAGATCAAAACTGAGGCTGCAGGTAATTCTGGTAGCCACTGAGCATAGGGGAGTCATCTTCATCCTAGGCATGGTACTAGCCAGAGAGATACCGTGGGATACCCTGCTAGCTAACTAGAGCAAACAAATGCCAAGGTTGGCCAACATTCCCCTGCCCAAGCCGGAAGGTTTTTTTAAAAAAATTGTCTCTAGTTTGAGGTCTAAACAAGAGCTTAGCAAAGCAACATTAGGCAATATCCTCACACACACCCCCATCCTCCCAAGGTGCAACCTGGAACTGGGATACCACTGAACCCTCCATCTTATCAGCCTAGTTCCCTCTCACTCTGTGTTGCTGTCAGAAGCTGAAGACCACTCCCAGTTCTGCACTCCCACTAGGATTCACACAGGCAGGGGCACAGCCAGCCGCAGTTACATGAATGCTTCTCCTAAATCAGTCAAGAATTGACAAGAAAATGAAGCTCCAGCAAAAATACTCCAGCTCTCCAACCTAGGACCCAGAGCTGTATTATCCCACCCTGGTCAAAAGCCTGACCAATATATGAGTTATTACCCAGTCCACCACTTCTATAAAGGAAAGTGGATGTGCACCACCTCTTGTTCCTGAGCTCAGATTTTTCCCCCAAGCACTTCACTCAAACCACACTGTTTTAGGTAAAATAAAAAACAGATTTATTAACTACAGAAAGATAGATTTTAAGTGATTATAAGTGATAGCAGACAGATCAAAGTAGATTACCTAGCAAATAAACAAAAAGCAATCTAAGCCTAATACACTAGATAGGATTTGAATTAAGCAGTGTCTCACCTTCCTTCTTTCCTGCCTGGAACCAGCACTTCTCCCAGTTTAGTTTTTGTTCCTCAGGTGTTCTCTTGTGTGCAGAGCAATGCCAACTGTAATGTCATGTCATGTCCCCCTTTTATAACTTCTTCCATATGGCAGGAACCCCTTTGTTCCAAGCAAAGTTTCCAGCCCAGTTTGTAGAAAAATACAGGTACCAAAATGGAGTTCAGTATCATGTGATCTACTCACATGCCCTTGCATGCTTTGATGAGTCATGGCAGCCATTATCCATAGGACAGTTCATCAGGTTAAGATAAGCTTTCCCCGTTGTCTTTGTTGATGGGCCATTCAACTTCAATAGGCTATTCACAATGTGCTGGCAGGCTGTATGGAAACCTTTGTGGGTGTTACCCAAGTGCAAGCACATTTGAAATACAGATACATAGGGCTTGTCTACAATGGCAGTTTACAGCACTACAACTTTCTCACTCAGGGATGTGAAAAAACACCCCCCTGAAAGCAGCAAGTTTCAGCACTGTAAAGCGTCAGTGTAGACAGTGCACAAGTACTGGTAGCTATGCCCCTCATGGAGGTATTTTTTTCAGAGCACTAGGAGAGCTCTCTCCCAGCGCTGTGCTGTGACCACACAAGCCATGTTAAAGCCCTGCCTCAGCAGAGCTTTAGTGTTGCCAGTATAGACTAGCCCATAGTCAATATTCAAAACTCCAGATAAAAAAATGAGACATTCATACAAATAGGATAATCATATTCAGTAAACCATAACTTTTCCATTGACACCTCATATGACACATTTTTCAGAAAATGCATCATCCTCATGTCATAATCATACCATTCAGATGAATGTGGGGTACAGAGTGTCACAGGATGTTCACCCCCACACTAGCCTGGAAAGGGTTAATGTGGCTCAGGAGGGGCTAGGTAACCTGATAACCACACCTGAAGGAGGATTAGTCTTGATAAACAATCCCTGATAGAGGATGGAGACCAGATGAACAGGAGTAGAGAGGGCTGATATAAGGCCAAGTAGTGAGAACAGGAGGCTGTTGTAGGTAGGAGCTTTGCAGTTGCTCCCTGGAGAGAAAGGGAATTGGGCAGGGTATTAGGGAGGTAGTTTGCAGCTACTCTATGGGGGCAGAGACAGGTGGATAAGAAAAAACCTGAGGGGAGTGTGAGCCCTGGGAGCTGTTCTGGCAGAAAGTGTTTACCCAGAGGAGGTGTAGGGAAGTGAACCTGTAAAAGGCACAGTAGGAAGAAGGCCAGGGAGGGAAAGAGAAGTGACAGTTGAGACTGTGTAGACCTTGGCTACTGATAGGGTCCCTGGGCTTGGAGCTGGAGTAGTAAGTAGGCCTAGGTTCCCCTTCTGGCCCCTAAAGAAGTGGCACAGAATAGGAATTGCTATGGAGGACTGTCTGGGATGGTGGATGGATAGTTGGTCTTGAGAGACTAAATACCCTGGCAAGAGGAAACCATAATGACCTAGCTGGAGGCCTAAGCCATGAAGAGGGCACCCAAGTCATAAAAGGGAAGCACTGCAACTCCTGGAGCGTGAGAGGTGCTACAGCACAAACTAGAAACTGGAAGGGGAGTCAGACTAGGCAAAGCTGTTTGCCAGATGCTGCCACCAAGAGTCACCCCAGCTGTGAGTAAATCTCCCTGTTACAATATCCTGAAGCTCTAAATCCTTTTATGTGTGTCTACACTACAAGTACATTCTTCCTTTAAGGGGATGGGCAGAAGGGGTGTGTGTGAGATTTATAATCCACATAAAATTTGCAATAGTGAAGGGCTTAGACTTCTACCCTGGTGAAATGAAAGGGAACCCTCATTCCTCTCAAAGGTAATGCATCAGCTGCTAGGAATGGAGGTCCCAGTTTGCAACAGGAATGCTCCCCTAGGAGAGGAAATACTGTCTTGCTGTTAGGCAGATTGACTTAATCCAGAAATCAGGCTTGGTGGGGATCCAAGTTGCTGAATTAATAACAAGTGTTGTGAGCCTGAAATGAAGGTAATTTTTATGTATTTCATCTTGCTCTACCTATTGTTTTATTTTCAGTCCATAAAAACCACCAGAAATACACTCAAAGCCTTGAACTTTTTTCGCACAGTAATTTTTTCTAACAGACAGAAAGCCAACCAGTTAATGGCTGTACCTGGTATTACAGACAAACCACTTTCTGGTGTGGTTAAAGATGAGCCTATTAATAAAAGCTTTACTCCTAATGGTGCAGTCAAACTAGTTTTAAACTTGCTCAGCCAGTTATTTAAAATATGCATGCTAATCATGGGATAGAGTGTGTGACTTTCTAAATTAATACTTCCATATGTGAAGTACACCTTTGTTTTAAAGATACATTAGGTGGCCCTATTTCTTAGCTAAGACACATGGAGCCAAAATAGACATGAGAAGTAATTCATCAATAAAAGTAAAATTACCAGTGAGTTCAGCTCTGCTACACCTACTCACCTTGAGTAATATCTTGCACCATCAGCATTGGACTGACAGCAATGACATTTTTCTCCAGCCAGATTCTTCTTCCAGATTTCATGTCTTTGGCTGACATGAGTTGAACTACTTGTGGAGTAAGGTACTACACTCCAGGGTGAGGAAGGGTGGTAAAACTGGCCCAGGGTGACTATAGATTTCCAAAGCTGCTCATGTGAGAGACACCATTTTAATCATCATCAGAGATTGCCTAGCGGGGATCTCCAGAGCGAAAAGCATTAGTCTCTGCAGTTTGAGTGAGAGACTCAAGCTGAGATATAACAGACGCATCTCCTCTTGTGATCAGGCACAGGGGAGGATGGGTAACACACGTTGACCAGTGGCAGCTCATCCTGAGTATCTGAGATTCACAGCAGTTTGAATCCCTGACATATTTCCAAGAGGGCTAGCCATAATTTTCTGTCAAAAAACAGTTTGGGGGTTTGACTAAAAGTCTTTGTGAAAAGTATCTGTTTTCCATGGAAAACTTTGACTAATGTATTGAAATAATGAACACCCCAAAACCAAACTATTTCAATCAAAAAATATTTCACTGTGGATATTTTGCTGTAATGCTGTGACATACCAGGGATACAGTTCAGACTAGTGGCGGGGGGGCTGTGTCACCCCTGCCCTGTAACCTTGGGTGCCTTATGATGTCTGGGCTGCTCACAATCTTCTAGCATACAAGCCACACCCGGAGTGTCTGTGTGTAACTGCAGCCTGCCAGCTACACCCTGGCTCTCACCAGTTTTGGTTATACTGAAGCATGACCCCAACACGTCCCCAGTCCCAGATCTCCCCGTAGAAATGCATGTCCTGTACTGCCTAGCCCTTTCCTGGATGGGACCAATATATTAAGTCTATTATTCCTTTAAAGGAAAAACATGCCAAGTTATTACCTTAAATAATTACCCAGACATTTCTTTAAACACTGGATTAGATCAAAAGGTAGAATCAGTTTATTAACTACAGAGATTTTAAATGAGTATAAATAATGATACAGAAGTCAGAAATGGTTACAAGAACAGTAATGATGAAACACTTACTAGTATCTACTTAACTAACTTAGTTGCAAAGCAAACTTTCTCACTACATATTTCTAGCAAGGTTACTGACCAAATTTTTCAGGTCAGGACCCAGCCCCCCAAGTCCAGGGCAAGTTCCTTTTCTCCTTGGGTACAGAGACTGTAATGGGCAGGGAGAGAGTGGGGCACCTCGGGGGTGTTTGTTCTTCCTTTTTTTTAGTCTTTTCTTCCTGAAAAATAATTGCAGCTGAGACCCAGGGGATAAAGTCTATGTGGAAGGCTGTTCCTTGTGGATTTCTTCAACCTGTTTGAACTTCCTTTGTTTTCCATTCCTCCTTGATGACTCTCTATACCACTTAAATGCAATATAAGGCAAGCACACGTTCCTTCCTGTAGGACAGACCTGACTTCTGCCTGGGCAGGGCTGTGGGATTTGGAACATGTGTTAACAACATCATCCAGGGGCATCTTATAACTTCACATACAACATTGTCACACATTTTACCAGGACAATACTGATCAGCAAATTGTTTTCAAATGATATATTACAAGGCATACCTCATACAAAGATTTATAATAAGTGTGTAGGGTGGGAATATGGGGTGCATTCCATCACAAATGCCTCATGGGAAATTAGTTTGCAGAAATGGTGCTAGGAGGGACTTCTGGGGGCTATAGCCTTATTCCCCTTTATAGCATTGCCACCCTTATGTCTGCAGTTCTGCGCTGCTGGCACTGGCACTGCCTTCAGAGTTGGTCTCCTGGCAAGTAGCTGACACTCTCCAGCTGCCTAGCTCTGGATGGCACCCAGCACTGCAGGCAATACTGGCTAGGGTTACCACCTTTTCAAAAGGCAAAAGTGGGATATGTGCAGGAGACCCATCCCTCTTTGAGGGCTTGTTCCTCCTCTTCCCCTGAAGCCCCACCTCCTGGCCAGGCCAGAAGCTGGAGCAGAGCATTAGTAAGAGCTGCCCAGGGATCCCAGGCTCTCCACCTGCCAGGATGCCTGAAAGTAGCCCCTGGCCCATTTCCACCCCCAAGATGCTGGGGATAAGGCAGGTGCAGAGTTTGGGGCTTCCCCACCATCCTATGATCCTTGGGTAGCTCTTACTACTGCCCAACTCTGGCTTCGCACCTGGCCAGAGTCAGAGCCTTGGGGGGGAAAAGAGGAGCGGGGGGGGGAGGGCTGCATGGCAAGGGGGAGGTCTAAAGCCAACCACAGCCCTCCGCCACACCAGGAAAGGACTGGCATTCCCTGAGCCTTGGAGGCATGAGCTGCACCACAAGGAATCCAGGATGAATGCTGTCCTGGGAGTCATTCAGCCCAGGCTAAGGCTTAAACTCTGCGTTTTGGGACTATCCTGCCAGTTCAGGAGGGATGGTCACCTAGTGCCACCACTAGCAGCAGCAGAGGGGGAGATAGTAGAGCAGAGGGCGGCTCCAGGCCCTAGCAAGCCAAGCGCATGCTTGGGGCAGCAAGCTCGTGGGGGTGCTCTGCCGGTCGCCAGAGGGCAGCAGGCAGCTGTCTCGGCGTCTTGCCTGCGGATGGCCGCTGGTCCCGTGGCTCCAATGGACCTCCCGCAGACGTGCCTGCAGAGGGTCTGCTGGCCCGTGGCTCCACCGAAGCCACTGGGACCCAGCAGACCCTCCGCAGGCACACCTGTGGGAGGTCCACCAGAGCCGCGGGACCGGCAACTGGCAGAGCGCCCCCCACGGCGTGCCCACCGTGCTTGGGTGGTGATATGTCTAGAGCCGCCCCTGGCTGACTCACACAGAAGGCACTGGACTCAGGGATTTGCAGAGCACAGCAACTGATGGGGAGCTATTTGAATCCTCATGGTAAAACACACGGCCCGGCCCAGCTCTGCTCCGCTCCATCCCCTTCGCAGTTCAGCCTGACGGCTGGGTTTGTGCCCCTCGCCCCCCCCCATCATCAAAGAACAGAGCTGGCACAAGCATCGCTGAACAAGTGTTCGGAGAGTTGAGCTCTCCGTGGGATGGCAATAGCCTTCCTCTGCATCCCTCTGCCCCCAATTTTCTAGGTAGCCCACCAAAGGCCCCCACCCCTGGGAACAGACTAGCACTGCCTCTGTTTATTCATTACCTTCTGTCCCCATTCTTCTAAGTGGATGCCCATGATGCACCATCTCCCCTCTCCTGAAGAGAGACCAGAAGGGGGGGAGGGGAAATAGCTCAGTGGCTTCAGCATTGGCCTGCTAAACCCAGAGTTGTGAGTTCAATCCTTGAGGGGGCCATTTAGGGATCTGGGGGGAAAAAATGTCTGGGCATTGGTCCTGCTTTGAGTAGGACCTCCTGAGGTCCCTTCCAAACCTGATATTCTATGAATGTGTTACAGAAGGTATAGCCTAACCAGGAAGCCTAGTTTACAGAGACAATGAGGAGGGGCACAAGATATGTAAACTATAAGGCCTATGACACTACAGCTACCTCTCTGAGCTGAAACTTTTCCATTTTTTCTGAGCTTTTGCTCAAAAATTATCAAGGTTTTCTGTGAGTAATTAAAACAATTTTCCATTTCCTTCTAAATTTTCAATAGGGAAAAACCATTTTTTCAACCAGTTCTAGATACCACTTGTGTGGCAGCCTCTATCCTGATCAACAGCCAGTGGCTGAATTGGGAGCCTCCAGAGCTAAAAGTATGAGTCCCTACAGGCTGAGCTAAAGAGTTGCGCTCTCAAGGAGCCCATCATAGATCCATGTTCTCTGAGCACAGAAGTAGATGCCCAATACACTGACCACTGGGTTACACTTGCAGAAAAGCCAAGACTTTCTTTGCAGCCTGTGGGCAGAAATACATTTACTGGTTTGCTCAGATACACAAGGCCCCTACCCTGTTTGTTTAAATGCTTGTCTACACAGGGCAATTTCCTTGGCGTAGTTATACTGGTATCATTCCCAGTATGGGCACTCTTATTCTGGAATACAAGTGCCTTTTCTGATTTAGCTTGTCTCTTAGGAAGCAGTATATGTAAGCTGGAAAAGGCACCTTTCTTCTGGAATAAGTGTCCACATAGGGAAGTATACCCATGTAACTACTACAGTTTAATTATGCTGGAAAATTTTCCCCATGTGGACAAACATTTAGTCTCTCTCTTTCTCTCAAAACAAACAAAAAACCCTTCTGATGCACGGCTTACAGTGAATAGAGCTGATTTGTATATAAATTACCCATTGTCATTCCCCTTCCCTTAACCTCTGTGTTCTTGTCTGCCTGTTCTTTGACTGTGATTTCCCACCACTCATTTAACAATTGGAAAGTATCTAGCACACTGCAGGAAGTACTGCTAATCGCAATAATACCAGTCACAGAACAGCAGTCACTTACCACTCACGTACACGCTGAAGTCCATCACTGTTTCTTGCTACGTTTACAGATGCAGCCACTACCAAAATATCCTTTACAAGATAGCAAGGGCACATGACAATGGAAAGACAATCATGTAAAGACAAGGTTTGGTACAGGGATCGGCAACCGTTGGCACGCGGCTCGCCAGAGTAAGCACCCTGGTGGGTCGGGCCAGTTTGTTTACCTGGTGCGTCCACAGGTTTGGTTGATCATGACTCCCACTGGCCGCGGTTCGCCACTCCAGGCCAATGGGAGCTGCAGGAAGCGGCGCAGGCTGAGATGTGCTTGCTGCTGCTTCCTACGGCCCCCATTGGCCTGAAGGGGCAAACTGCAGCCAGTGGGACCCGCAGTTGGCCGAACCTGCGGACGCAGCAGATAAACAAACCGGCCCAGCCCACCAGGGTGCTTACTCTGGTAAGCCGGTGCCAAAGGTTGCTGATCTCTGGTTTGCTATATGAAACCTGGAATTGATAACTGAGGCAGAGTTTGGTTGGAGAAAAGCTATAGTATCTCCTTTTTGTCTTACCTGTCTGACTTTAAGATCAGGGCTACAGTGGTAAGAAGTTGGTATCTGATGACTACTCAGTGACGTGTGTACTGAGTTGGTAGACTAGGTTCCAGTCCCATTAAGCGCTGCTAACACTAGTTTTGCTTTTGTCCTTGGAGTCACCATGACAGAGGACTGAAGTGAAGCGATGCTGCTGCTTTTAAAAGTGAGGACAAAGATGTACCAGGAGGGTAGGATGACAATGGAGAACCAGTGCCACACAGCTTTTTTCAAATGGGATTAGTGATTCAAGTACTGCCAATTGGCATAGTGGGTGAGGTAATGGCTCAGAGTACACAAGCTGTTTTTATTGCTAAAACTGGGGCATGCTTGTCATGCAGTAGACAGGATGCTTATTGCAGGGATGATTCAGTTAAGAGATGGTTGCCAGGTTTCTGCTGAATTTTTATCACATCTGATTCTACTCGTGTTTGCATGCAGCTTGTCTTGTAAAATGATGCCAAACCACATGCTGAGTTTCAGCTCTCAAATGCACACACATACAAACCACATGATTAGCTCTCTTTGTACCTGGTACTGTTGCTTTCATGCTTTATTGTCCCATACTACCTGTAAGTGCTACTGCTGGCTGTGGTATGGCTTTCTCACCAACCCTGTGCTTGTCAAAGGGATGGATTGCTTAGTTATTCCGAGGGAGATAGCTTAAGGTCCAGCTGCTGTTCACCCTTACCAGGGGAATTCTGTGCAGTCCTCAAATGGTGAAGGGACTATGGAGGTTTCAAAAGGGAACAGGGTGGGACTGTCACTGTTTCTCAGGGCTTTAATGGAGCTGGGGGTGGAGGTAGAAATATTTTGAAGAATAAGAGATAACAGGACTTGAAGATGCACATATTCCCAGGATTAAGAACGAAGCTCATGTAAATGTTTATATTTTACTTTAAAATCTCCAGCTCAGAAGCAAATTTAGCGCCAAATAAATCCCTGCTGTATATTTCTTTGAAAATAGCAGAGTGACATTTGATTGATAAATCCACTTGTTGGTGTTAATAGTTGAAATTAATATTCATATGGGAAAGACCAAACACTAATTGAATCATAAATTCCTTTATTAAATCCAAAGGCTGAAAGGCATGTTTACAACAATTGCTTATTAGTTTGGTGTATTTATACAATTTACTATGGCCAAAAAGTAACAAAATAGTTATAAGCATTTGATCAAGATACTCACAAATGGGCTAAACCCAGGGGGTACTTAAACCCATATTGATTGGCTCCAATGTGGCCAGGCTGGTATTAGCAATGGACCCTTTAAGAGTTTTCCTTTTTAACAAGGAAATGATGTCATTGCCAATTAATCACCTTAGCTAAAACTCAATTGGAGACAATTCACCCTCTACTTCCAGTCTTAATCCACATCAGATTTACAGCCTCCTTTCTCCTCCAGGCCTTCCCACCCCTCCTTGCTGCCCAACAGTCTTTTTTTCAATTGCATTTGGCTTCACATAGTCTTTAACACTGGCATGTGGGTTGGGGAGGGCCACGTTGGCTCATTTTAAGACAGATCCTCTTTGTTTTACTTAAAACCATTTGCTCTCATCCGTATTAGTCAGAGGCCTTCTCTTTCGAAACTTCCCCTTCTCATTAGCTACTCTTTGAATCAGACATCCCCTCTAAATTCATTACTGGCCTTATAACTTGTCAGTTTCAAGGCCTTCCTTCTAGTTGCTAGTTAGGGGCTTTCTTTACAACCCATATACTTTCTTAAGATAACTCTAATTCAAACTTCATATTTATCCTACACCACTCAGACATAAGCTGTAAATTAACTGTAACTGCTAGGACAGACCTGGGTATCATTGTGGACAGCTCAGTGAAAATATCTACTTAAAGTGCAGCAGCCTTCAAAAAAAAAGGGGGCGAGGGGGGAACACAATGTTAGGAGACACATAGAATGCAATGAAAAATATTACAAGGACATAAGTCAAATGGTATTTGCTCTTAGAATACTTGGTTCAGTTCTTTCAGCCCCTCTCAAACAAAGTTATAGCGCACAGAGGTAGGTTCACTACTGAGTAACCATTTAGAAGTTTTTCCATCCTTCTAGTTTAAGAGTATGATGTTGCACTCTATATGATTTTATGAAAATATGCCAATGTAATTGGAATATGCTTCATGTAAAAGGTCTCTTGTAAAGTACCATTACAAACCTTATAATCTGCTGAGTGTTATCATCCCATTTGTATAAATGTATCACTCTTGAAATTAGAAGTATGAAATATAACTCTGAGGGCCTATTGTAATTTTGCAAAGTCTGGGTGTCATAGCTCCCTACTCAGATCTGAACCTTAGAGTTGAGAAAATGAGATGCTAGCATGAGTCCTCTAAGCTTAATTACCAGCTTAGATCTGATAGCGCTGCCACCAGCCAGGAATTTCAGTGCCTGGCTCACTCGGTTCCCCCATAACCTTCCCTGGGAACCCCAAGACTCAGATGCCCTGAGTCTCACAACAAAGGGAAACAACCCCTTCCCCTTGTCTCCTCGTTACTTCTCCAGGCTTCCCCTCCCTGGATGGCCCTGGACAATCACCCTGTTTCAATTCCTTGAAACGCAAACCAGAGAGATCAGGTTTCTCTCACCCTACTCAGAGTCCTGCAAAATGCAAGCTTTGTAACTCTAACACAAAAGAGATTTTCTCTTCCTCCCACACATTCCTGGTGAGCTGCAGACTCAATCCCCTTGAGCCCAACTAGGAAAAAAATCCAACAGTCTTAAAAAGAAGCTTATATAAAAAAGAAGAAAGACATAAAAATGGTCTCTGTATCAGGTGACAATATACGGTATTGGCTTAAAAGAAAAAAATGAATAAACAGCCTTATCCAAAAAGAGATACAATTTAAAACATTCCAGCAAACTACACACATGTAAATACAAAAAAACAATATAGCCTATTGTTTTTCTACCTTTGTACTCATAATTGAAACAGAAGATTAAAAAGCCTGGAGATAGAGAGATTACTCTCGACCGAGAGATATACAGAGACGAGACAAAGAACACACACCAAAACTTCCCCCCCTTGAGATTTGAAAAATCTTGTTTCCTGATTGGTCTCTCTGGTCAGGTGTTTTTCCCTTTGTTAACCCTTTACAGGTAAAAGCAACATTAACCCTTAGCTATCTGTTTATGACAGTGGGCCATTAATGGGTGGTTTGAATATTGATGGCTCCATTAACCAGGACAATTGACAGCAGATGGCTCCGTTTACTTGTAAGTCTTCCTGTATATGGCGTGTGTGCTGGAAAGTGGGTAATGAAATACAGTGACATGTGATCATGTCACCTGAACTGGAATCCATCTTTACCCTGGTGCTTTTCCACTGAGAAGGGTGGGAGATCAGAGGATAAAGGATTCCTGCCTTTTCCAAAGATATATAAGTGGGTGGAACAGAGAAAGGGAGAGCGATCATGATAAGCTACCACCTGAGCTGGAACAAGGGCTGTCGCAGGGGAAAGATTGTGCCCAGACTAGGAAGATGTCCAGTCTGTGAAAGAGACTTATTGAAACACTTTCATGGTGAGTTTTATCTGTACCCAGTTGACTACTGTATTGGGCTTAGATCTGCGGTTTTATTTTATTTTATTTTACTTGGTAATTCATTTTGTTCTGTCTGTTACTACTGGGAACCACTTCAATCCTACTTTCCGTATTTAATAAAATCACTTATTAATTACCCCGGAATATGTATTAATACTGGATTTATTTGGGTTTAGACCCCTTTGGGAGTTGGACATCTGAGTGTTAAAGACAGGAACACTTCTGTAAGTTGCTTTCAGTCAAACCTACAGCTGTTAGAGGACGTGGTTCAGACCTGGGTCTGGGTTTGCAGCAGGCTAGCATCTGGCTCAAACCAGGCAGGGCATTGAAATCTTAATCTGCCAGGGCAGGAAAGCAGGGGCAGAAGTAGTCTTGGTACATCAGTTGGCAGCCCCAAGGGGGTTTCTGTGATTCAACCTGTCACAGAAAGATTGAAAAATTTGGGGTAGTTTCACTTAATAGCGGGAACATAGTGAAGAAATGCACAATGAAGAGTGATAGAGAAGGTAAGTCATATGATCCTCTTTATACTTTCTCATAATAAAACAAGAGGGCATTCAATGAAATTGAATTAAACTGGATTTAACAAAAATCCTTTTAACACAATGCACAATCAACCTGTGGAATTCCATGCACAGGGTGTGAGGGAATAGCATTTAGTAGGATTCCCAATGTATTGGACATGTATATGGATCTAGGAACATCCAAAGTTACATTATAAAGGATTAAATATACCATATAAATCCCCATGTTTCAGGGAATAGTTCAGCCACTAACCCATGGGTGTTGTTAGTAAACTTCCTGTATGAACAGATTACTACGTAAAGCCCATATTTTTAAAGGTATTTAGGCATTACAACGCCTAAGTCTCACTTTTCAAGAGATTTAGGCACTTTTATTGTCAATGGGATTTTGGCTTCTAAGTGTCTAAATCCCTTTTGAAAATGAGACTTAGTATCCTAAGTCTGCTGGATGTTGCGATGTCTAAATACCTTTTAAAAATATGGGCTTTATTTCCCAGTGTAGAGTTTCTTGCACTTTTCTCTGAAGCATCTGATACTGCCTGTCTCCAGGACAGGATACTGTACGAGATGGATTGCTAGTCTGATTTTATATTATGCAGTTACTATGTTCCTAGAAAAGTTGGTACGATACCTATAGCATGTTTAATACACAAGCTCTAAAAGATCCAAGAAAGTACCGAATGGTAGCTGAGTAACTTCATATGTGAGAGCCAAGGGAGTTATGGGCACTGAGTCAGTATCTTCCAGCATCAGGACCATTATGATGCTTTGCCCAGTTCTGGGGTGATAGACCCCTCTATGGTCTGCTCAGGAAATGCCCTGTTACATCTCCAAATGTCACTTCTGCACAGGGACCTGCATCCCTCACTCTCAAAGGGAGGTTAGGTTTGCAGCCCTCCGGCCATTCAGTGTGATTTCCTAGCAGGTCTGACCTAGCTCAGCCCCTGTAACTGTAACTGCAAGCCCCTGTAACTGCAAGGAGGGTTACAGGGGTTTTCCTGTCACCAAACTGCCTTCACAAACCAGAATACCTTTATTTTAAGACAATGGCATTACAGAGACCATATAAAACAATAAAAGGTCTGAACACGTACTTAAGCTTACAAGAGGTCCCTCATCTTTCCTATGGAGACCCAAGCAGGTTCCAGTCCTTCAAACCCTTCTAGTAGGATTTGCCCCCTTGGTCAGTTTGTTGGATCAAAGTGAGGACCTCAAGTCCACTTAAACTCAGTCTCTATACTCCAAAGCCTCCCTTCTTCCTCATCTCCTGAAACAGGTAAAGCCAGTCACTGCCTCTTTCCCCAGGGGTGAAGCTTCAGCGAATGGGAAGCTGTATAACTGGCGCTGGGATTTTGCATTAATTACCCCTAGGGGAATGCAGATTCCACAGGAACACACAAACACGTATGCAACCCCTGCTTGTTTGTGGCATTTGGTTCCCCTCCAGTGATGGCAGCTAAGCCAGCAAGCACTTGATGAGCCTGCCAGAGCTCTGGCTAAGCAAGAGATGTCTTTTAGCTCATTCAGTATATAGCTTGCAGTCCCAGGTTTGAAGCCTGCCAATGACATCAAGGTAGTCAGTGTTACACACATAACCTGTATTGATACAAAGTTCTGTGACTATTCTAAAGCACATATCATCTGGCACATCTCAATGCAATAGCCTTTTAAGTTTTCATGCTTTTAAGGTCTGGCTCACAAACAAGCAGATAAAATCTATAAAGTAGAAACAATAGTCTCAAACCGATGCCTATGTTCATATCTGACAGGCTCCATGTTTGGCTAAAACAGTGTGACTGGTTTTAGGGGAAGAGATGCCAAGAAGCAGAAAATAATCTCATTTCAATTTGCCAGATTTGGAATACTCCAGAAAATCAGAGCCCCAAGGCACTGAGTGATGCCTGGGTTTCTCCACTGAACTGGGGTGGGGAGGCGGAGTGTTGGATTATCTAATACAATCTGAACAATTTCTTGGCTTCCTTTTTTCAGACAGTCTCATAATTTTTTAACAGCAGATGGAGTTGAGCCCCATTAGTGTCAACAGCTAATTTAAAAGGCAATTGCTGAAACTGGCTCAACCCCTAGATGAGTTGCTTTTCCTTTGACAGTATGCATTACTGTGAAGTACAAGTATACTTTACTTTAATTTCATTGACTTTCAACAAGTCTCCTCTGAGTTCCCTGAGATCTTAGAACATTTTTCACCATACACAGGCAGTTTTCAGGCTTCCTGTGTTTCCTGCAAGCAATACTAATCCCATAACTTAATCAGCAACGGTGCAGGGCCCCAGGGAAGTGGCTCACTGGGACAGCTCAAGGTCCAGGAACTCTGATTCAGCACATCTGGAATGGTAATTATGCAAAAAGTTCTGCAAACCCCACTGTTTGTGGTTTTCACGGAATGCTGAAAGAAATCTGATCGTGCAACTTTTCAGGCAACAGTTTGTACTTCGGATAATACTTAGAATAGTAAGTATCATTGTAAAGACTGGGATTGAAAACAGAATAACTGACACTATAACACAGCAGATGCACCTAAATGTGAGCAGCCAAGTTTGGAGGATCAACGGCCTACAGAGGCAAGAAGCCAGAAGATTCTGGAAGAGCTGGAGCAGTGGGGGAACACTATCTTGGCAGGGGTGGGAGCCTCAGTGGAAGGAAAGAGGACTCCAGTTGTTCTGCATGCAGTATGTGTGAGTCCAGGGAAAGAAGTGTGGTGGGCAATGCTAGGCAGGGGCAGGTGGTGAACACTTTGGACTCAGACTTGCATGTGTCCTCAGGGCAGGTGAAGGCCAAGGAGAGACATATCCCACCAGGCAGAGGTCCAGACTGAGCAGCCAGCAAGCAGCTACCTCACCAGCCTAGTGCATCTCAGCTCTGTGTGTACCACTGGTGGGATTAGAGCCCTTGGAGATGAAAGGGGTAAAAGGTTTTGGGCACCACCAGAGTTTGGGGAAAGGATTGTGTTTAGTTTTTTTAAAATAATGTTTCATGGTTGCTGTGAATTCCCTTCAGTTCCCCATCCCCTTTCGACCCATTGGTCTGTACCATCCCCTTGCTTAATATTTGTTTTATATAAATGGTCTCAGAACTTCTCTGTGTGCACTTGGGTCTGTGTGTCAGGAGTTTCTGGCTCCGTGTAAGCAAAGGGTGGAGGGAGAGGGGGAAAGGCTGTACCCACCCTGAAAAGAAAGAGGTGCAGCCTCACTACCTTAGGACATCTACCAGCAGCTGTGTCAGCATGGGTCAGGAGTTTGTACAATATTTATATAGCCAATTTCACTAAGTGTCTAAAGCTGTCTACAGTATTCAATTTACACCTCTTTACAACAATCCTGTATATTAACCAATTTTCCCACCAGTGAAATTCAGACACCATTAAGGTATAGTAGATGCTAATACCAGTTTAATAATTCTACACAGTTAACTAACTACAGAAAAGCTTGTAGCAGTATTGTTCATTTTCTATCCTAGGTTCCAAATATGGGAACAATTTGAGGTAATAATCCGTCTGGAATTTGTTCAGAAACTGGAGCTAATACCCTGTCTTTTCACAAAGTGCTGTGGGATTTTTAATTACGACAATTTGCATATACCATCTCTACAACACATCGCTTTATAGTGTGCAACTCTCCCATGTCCATGGTCCACTCAGCGTAGGAGAATGAAGGTGCTATTGCAAAACTGTTCATGGCATCAGTCCTGTCTGGGTCCTAGTATCAGTTAGAGCAGCCCACACCAGTGGGAATCAGCATAGCAGAGCTGTGCTCTGCCAAGTCTCTGACCTGCTCTCTCCTTCAGCATGCCCTTTATACTGGGAGGATCACCTGGTACAGGGGACACTTCCACCAGGTTTACTGAGGAAGACGGGAGGGGAATTCTCTACTGGTCATTTACAGCCAGAACATGGTGCAGAGTGGCCAGAGAGTAAAAAGGAATCTGGCCCCTACTGTTTAAATTCCCCGACCAAAGAAGTAAAACCGTCAAGCTACTTCAGCTAAAACAAGAAAGCAAAGATCTTCATATGAAGACTTTCAAGATTCAGAAAAGTCTGTATAACTTTCCTCCTTCCCCCATTATGTAATTTTCACTCTGCACTTCCTAATGCCTGCAGGACCAGAAACAGAAGTCTCTCTAAACTGTTCTGAGAAAGGATGCTCCTTCTCACGGCATTTTCCGTTTGACATGAAGCAGGAAGGAAGTTGGAATTAAAACAGACCTATTGTGTCCCTAGACTCAGCCAGATAACGTGGCATGGGATCACACTCAAGTAGGTTTCTTTGCTACCAGAATTAGATGGCAAGCTCCTTGGGACAAACTGTCGTATTTATTCTGTAAACAGCTGGCCTTGTACAAATAATAGAATATTTTTTAAATGCAAGTGTCTATCTAGCAGAAATTGATAGGTTCACCACAGAACTGCAGGCACAGCACAAAACTATCCCAGTTCATAAAACTGCTGTGATATATACAAACTCTCCAGCTTAGGAGAGAGAAACCCTCAGTTTTTGAAGATAGATAGAAAAACTTTAGCACCTGTTGGTAGGGCAGGGACCGCAAAGTGCTACCAGCAACAAACTGCAGTTGTTCCATATTTGTCTCACACTACAACAACCTGCAGTGGATTTGTGTTTTTTTGAAGGTCAAATATAAACTCTGATGTCACTTTGCTGCAGAATGGGTTGGGAGTGAGTGTTAAGAGAGGCCACTGCTTTGAAAAAATGGTGGCTGGATGGATATGTGTCTCTACTAGTTATTCATTTGGAATGGGATCATCCTTTTTCAAGCTGAAAAGATAATCCTGCTGTGTTAGGCAACATCTTCATCAATAAAACAACTTCTGCTATTGTTGAGCACTGAGCGGCTGCTTCGTTTGCCTCCAGTTGCTCTGAGCTCCTTGGAAGATGTGAGTTATCTACGACAATGATACTGTACGATATTTTCCTGTACCATTGCTGCATGTCAATTAATTCCATGTTTAAAATAAAAAAGATATTTTAAACAGGAAAGCAGCAATATCAAACCAAATGCTGTTCTTTTTACTGCCCCACCCTAGAGGCAAAACAGAACCAAAGCACTTAGCATTCCAGAAGCTTGGACACTTTAGTCCTTATTGAAGACTTAGAGATTTTTAAGTTTAAATTTATGGAGTCAAAGCTTGTTGAGGATATGTCTCACTAAATGCAGTACAGCACCAGGAATGGTATTGTTATAAAGGATATGGTTTTAGTAATGAAATTCTGTAACAGGTCACTCAATAAAACATGGTCTGGGTAAATTGTCTGAAAGATGGATAATTTAAATAAAATTGACACAGAGGTAAAGCCAGTAGGCCTTGTTTGCAATGAGGAATTGTTACAGAAATGATTCCCATCATTAATATCAAAGGTTCAGCTCTATACATGGGAGAAACTTTAGGCACCATAAATGTACACCTGTGGCTGACTATGTTTCTACCATCACGTCTCACAGACTTGCCAGCCATTGCAATAAACATCTGCAAATCTTCCTGGGCCTGAAAGCCTTAAGCTAGTTAAAATTGTCACATCAATGCAATTTTGGAATAAAAAATTGAGAGCAAATGAACGAGCTATGTCTAGCAACTGGCATATTCAGAGTAAACAAATGCCCCTTTGGATGTTTAGCTGTATTACTGTCAAAAGACATCAGGTCAGGTATCAGCAACCTTTGGCACGCAGCCCACCAGGGTAAGCACCCTGGCGAGCTGGGACGGTTTGTTTACCTGCTGCGGCTGCAGGTTCGGCCAATCGCGGCTCCCACTCCAGGCCAATGGGGGCTGTGGGAAGTGGCGCAGGCCGAGGGATGTGCTGGCTGCTGCTTCCCGCAGCCCCCCTTGGCCTGGAGCGGCAAACCGTGGCCAATAGGAGCCACGATCGGCCGAACCTGCAGCCGTGGCAGGTAAACAAACCGGCCGGTATGCCAGGGTGCTTACCCTGCTGGGCCGCATGCCAAAGGTTGCCAATCTCTGCATCAGATGATTATTCTCTGTAAAGGGAAAAATAATCTTGACTCTTTAACATAGGAATGAGGAGAGGGCTAACCTGGAGTAGATCTGTATGTCTGTGTGGAAATGACAAGTTTCCAGGAGCTAAGAGAAGTGGAACCAAAGGAGATTTGTTGAGTATTAAAGATGTTTAGATTTTGCTGCTTATAATAAAATTTATCCTGTTGTAACACAAAGCCATTAAGCAATGTCACCATGAATGTGAGCTTATAAGGGAAATCAGGTAGGCCTTGCTAACCATTGCCAGGAAACCCCCACAGGCCAAATCCAAGTGCTTCAGAAAGTTAGTTGTGTAGAATATTAAACTGGAGACGGTGGAAGGTTGTTTGAAGACCACAGAATATGCTCTCAGGAGAAAGTCGAGAATATATACCTTAACACACTTAAAACCACTTTCACCAAATAAGGACGCTCCACCAGAGAATAGATCATATTGTGAAATAGGCCACCCAAATGTCCCAAGAGTACCTGCTCAATACAGAAATAAAACCTCCTCTGACCATGTACCCCCTAGTTGTCACCTACCACCACACCTTGGAGCTCAGACAGGGTATTATCAAACAACTACCATCCATACTCAATGGGGACCCTGTCCTAATGGAAATCTTTCCTGAAGCCCTACTTCTGCCCTTCAAAAACTCCATAGCCTTTCCTTATCATCAGAAGCAAGCTCTCACAGACTAGTACACGCCAACTCAAAGCAGCACCAGAGTCTGCCAGAACAACAGATGCAAAACCTTCAGGCATATCTCCTCTTCTATAATGATGTACATCCCCACAGTGCACCTTTCAAGATCCATGGATCCTACACATGATTATCACACAAAGTACACCTCATCCAGTGCACTAAATGCCCCAGTAACAACTATGTGGGTGAAAGCAGACAATGACTATGCTCTTGAATTAGCTCACACAGTAAAATGATAAAAGACAAAAACACCCTATCACCTGTAGGTGAGCACTTTTCATAAAGCAATCACTATATCTGACCTATCAATCCTCATCCTCAAAGGAAACCTGCACAACACTTTCAAAAGATGAGCCTGGGAGCATAACTGCATTACTCTGCTAGATATAAAAATCATGGACTGAACAGAGACACTGGTTTGAGCACTGCTAAATCCAGGATTGTGAGTTCAGTGCTTGAGGGGGCCCTTTAGGGATATGTCTGGGGATTGGTCCTGCTTTAAGCAGGGGATTGGACTAGATGACCTCCTGAGGTCCCTTCTAATCCTGATATTTTATGTGTGAACCAATTGCAGCTGTTTTTCCCCATGAACAGTGTGGAGAAAAATATTCTCCCTCTCCCCACTCCCACTTTTCAAACAAGCAAGATATTTAGCACATAAATATCGCAAAACCAGCACAACTTTAAAGTTCATAAATGGCTAGGCTTCAAAGACAGCAGTTTGGGAAGTTTGAAATTTCTTTAAAAATTAATAATGGCAGAAATTATTAAAAATTCACTTTCATGGCTGCACAGTAAACATTTCTAGCAGGATGCTACCATTATGTCATTGTTGTATATACAGAATAGTGCAGTAAAATATGTAGAAGCTGCACAAAACAAATGCATAGCTTCATAGTAGAGCAGCTAGGGTGATCTTTCCAAGATTGAAAACAACATAGACATTAAATGCAAAACCATATACATCATATGTGTAACGAAAATTTATTTTTTGCATGTAACAGTACAGTAACAGCATTGCACATATGTGGCTTTTTCAATTAGTGAGTCTGTCTGTAAACATAGCTAAATGTGCAATGTGGCTTAGTTAACATTACAGTTAGAACCTTAATTTTGCATTTCCTACCTACACACTGCTGTGTATGTATGGAAACTCTTTCTGAACTGGTCTGCAAGACTATTACTCCCTCTTCATTCAATCCTCTCCTGAGATCTCTTCCTGTTGCCACAGGCACAAAACATGAGTCAACGAGACATTTTTGTGTTATCAGGCATTTTATACATTTATTACATCCAAAAACTTATGTTAAAGGAATGTCAAGTTTACAAAGTCAAGCATTCAAAAGTCAGGAAATGCCAGAATTTGCCTTTAATTTGCCCCCCTCTTGGATATGTGCATTACAATACTGTCTTTAATACCACTATTTTCCCCCCATGGGATCCCTGCCTCTTGGGTGTTTCTGTGGTGTTCCCACCATAGTACCTGAGTGTCATGTTTTGAGGTGCAATGCAGACCAGGACAGGGTTTTGTCATCATCTGCCTTCAACTGCTCTGCTGCTATAGCTCCATTCTCTGGATGCTCCCAGTCAGCACACAAGCATGCACTGAGGTCTGAGCAATAAACAGCCCTGGACCAGCAACTCTGACTCCAGCAGCCTGTTACACCAGAGCCACACACCACCTTCCACCAGCTTTGGATACACCTGGCAAGATGACCCCAACATATCCTAGTCTCAAATTTTCCCAAAACGGTATGCTTGTAGAGACTCAGACTTGACAAAACTAGAGTCTTGGTTCAAGGTAAGATCTTTACCACACTATCTTGCAGCAAGATGCCTGACCATCCCTCTGGTCAGGATCTCCTAGGCAGTCTAAAGTGCTTAGTTCCTTTGTTGTCTTAGGTCAAAGACAACTTGAGGTTCTTGCCCCTCTCTTTTACAGTCCACTGAACTTTTGAAATTATTTTTCTGAAACTTATTCCCCTCCCCCCCCTCTCCCAATAAAGTTAATTCAAGCTGTAAGGAAGGCATAAGATGAGAAGGAAAGTCCATGCTGGTTTCTTCTCCTGCTGGTGTTTGCTAAAATGCAAATTGATCAGTTCCTGCCCTCCCCAATGCAAATGATTGGCCATTTGTCATGTGGTTGTCAATCAACTCTGATGACACCTGGCTGGAGGTGTCAACGTGTCCTTCAGGAAAAAAATGTTGACCCATTCCCAAGACTTGTCTGGTAAACACATTTTAGGTCAAAATTTCCTTCATACTTGTGTGATCCCTTGGGCATTTACTGTGCATACATGACAGAAGAATATTAACAATCAGTGTGTTATTCATTTTCCATTGATACCTTATTTGACACATATAAGATACAGTTTAGGACACTAATGAACTGAACAGGCCAGCGGAAGCTCATCACCAGATACCAGGGAGCACCTTGCCCTTTTGCACTGGGATGCTGTCAGAGTCACACTGTGTGCTTCACAAACATTAGCAAAGTTATTTTCACTGCACCCATGTGAGAGCGGGTGGGAATAATATCCCTATTTTACACATGGGGATCAGAGGCATAGAGAGATTAAGGCCAAAATTGTCAGACATGACCACTAATTTTGGGTACCCAATTTGAGACACTTAGGGACTAATTCTGCAGTGTACTTAGCATTATTGTAACATTATGTGTTCAAAGCACAAGTCCAGTTGACTTCAGTTGCAGTTGTAAGCATTCATCACTTCTGCAAATCTGGCTCCACACTCTCATGGCAGGCACCCAGAAAATGAGGGATACACAAGTGGTGGCCAGCTGTGGACATCTAGGTTTAAATGACTTGTCCAGCATCACGTAGGAACTCTGTGGCAAGAGGCAGAGATAGAATCCAATTTTTTGGGGCAGATTTTAACCTTCTTAACCATGAGATTATCCTTTCTCTTTCTGCAAATGCCTGCTTCATTCACTATTCAACTCGGAAACACTGTCCATCTTGTGCACTCAATTAGGCAGGAGTCCTACAGAAAAAAATAATTTTGATCATGTAATTACAGGCTATCATAATGAACACACACAAGGGACCCAAATTAAGGTTACAAGGGCAACATGCACTCTGGCATTTCCTAACTGTTGAGTGCTTGACCTTGCAGCTCTAATGTTCTTTTTAATGTATTTTTGATGTAATTTCTGAATTTTAAAAAAAAGTGCCAAAAAAAATTCCACTACGTGTAACCATATTTGGTCACAAGAAGGGTTCAGACCTGAAGATCCATACCATAGACTTCTATCACTTGACCTAATGGAGTAACTAGAACAGTAGTAGGCTGTTATTTTCAATGCGGCCCAGGCACCAGAGGAGGCTAAGACACACACTTTGACTGTGGGCTTCTAGCTACTTTCTGACAGGAGAGGAATGTAGGGATTCAGGTATCCTGGGTTCAACTCCACATTCTGGAAGGAGTGTACTGTAGTGGCTACAGAGAGTTCTTCCCTTGTTCTCCCAGCTTCTGTCTCTCTCCTTCCACCCCTATCCACCTCCATACCTGCCCCAACTCCTGACCCCCTTTGCATTCAAGTTATGCAACTTCAGTCTTGTCCTCCACATGCCAGTAGAGTGAATGTTGATAGCACAGGAGAGAGAGTCACACTGCTGTCAGTTTCTGGGCCAAGTGCCAGACCAGCCCCTTGGAGAGCTTAGAACTATTACAGAGAAAGTCTAGTTAAGTTCTGCAGCCTGGGATGAAGCATGCTGTGTGGGGATGGCACATCAACAGTCCAATCAGCTCACAACTCTGTGAGGAGTTGGAGCATGCTCAGTGCAGACAGAATCTTCACTCAGTAGCCAAACTAACAAGCCTCTAATGACCTTGGGCAAACTACAATTTTTCAGAGGCAAAGAACTTTGCCAAATTTGGGTTAATTTTCATAGGGACAGTTCAGAGCACATCCCTGTCAGCAGGGCAATCTCCCTGCTAAGTTACAAACCCCGGCTCTACAGAATGATGACTGTGCTAGATCTTCTCAACATAACAGTTGTAAGAAAATATTTTTTAACCTGGGCAAAAATAACATTTTCCCCCAATCTCATTCTTGGAAACGGAAATATTTCAGCTGATACTTTCAAAAATATTCAGCTTCAGGCAGACACTCAGCATAGAAAATTTCAGCCTGAGTGGTTAAAGTTTGGCAAAGTTGTATGTAGCTAAAATTAGGGTCTTATGGAAAGTATCAGGCAACCATAACTATAGGTAGCACTAGTAGCTCCACCTATACTTTATCAAAAACTGCACATTAACAATTAGTTCAACTATGCTGTCTATACACATACCTTTGCTGAATAATCTCAGTCTCGTTACTGTGATCACGGTCTCTATAGGATCATAGAATATCAGGCTTGGAAGGGACCTCGGGAGGTCATCTAGTCCAACCCCTGCTCAAAGTAGGATCAATCCCAACTAAATCATCCCAGACAGGGCTTTGTCAAGCCTAATCTTAAAAACGTCTAAGGAAGGAGATTCCACCACCTCTCTAGGTAACCCATTCCAGTGCTTCACCACCCTCCTAGTGAAAAAGTTTTATCCAACCTAAACGTCCCCCACTGCAACTTGAGACCATTACTCCTTGTTCTGTCATCAGGTACCATTGAGAAAGTCTAGATCCATCCTCTTTGGAACCCCCTTTCAGGTAGCTGAAAGCAGCTATCAAATCCCGGCTCCTTCTTCTCTTCTGCAGACTAAATAATCCCAGTTCCCTCAGCCTCTCCTCATAAGTCATGTGCCCTAATTCCCTAACCATTTCAATCTATCCCTATCCTTTGTTGTCCCTTGGCTGCATTGTGTGTAAAATTATGATCTACTTCTGCAATTGACTCCCTTTGAAGTCAGTGTGGCTCTTTGTGACCACCAGAGTCTACCCACACAAAGTCAGCTGGAGGTGCTTTAGATTGTAACAATCTCTGCATGGCAATACCAACATGCTATCTACAAAACTGCAAGGTGCCAAGTCTGGGGCACCATGAAGTAATGATGTTTTCATTTGCAACCATCACACTGCATTAACAGGTTTCTGCATTAATTGTTTTTTTTTTTCAAGTTGGTCATTTAAAAGGCCTTCAGCATTTGTTTGTATATATGCACTGTTCATTTTTTCCTTTCTGTGAAATATCTGATGGCTTTGTAGCCTGCAGGTGTTAGAGAGAGCTATGTTAATTTTTAGTATCTTGTATTCTAGCTTTAATTCCATCAGGATTTTTTTCAAAATCGTTTTATCATGTTTCTAAACATGTTAGATTATCTATTGGCAGGGTTCCCACTCTTGCTTGTGTAGGGGAATACTTCCTAATTTTGAAACAATTATTAGCGAGTGCTAACATACCACTTTCTTGTGATGAAAGATTTCTGCAACATTTCAGTAAGATCTATTTAAAATCTCATTCAAATAACAATCTGACAGTCCTGTCTTAGTTGTTGGCATATAGCACTGAGGGACTACCTTCTCTCTTTACTAAAAAAAAAAAAAAAAAAGAAAAAGATTCCAGCTAACACAAGCATTAAGTAAAAAGGAAAGGAAAATAACAATGCTGCTCTCTAATAGTGAAACAACCATGATTTAGAAAAGTAATCTCTCAGATACATCATATTCCTCATTTCAAATGTGTCTCGTACCAAAGAAATCTCCTTGTAACCTTGGTCAGGTCAATCAAACTCTTTGGCCTTGATCACGGCCTAACTACCTCAGAATCCAGTCTGTTAAATGAGGAGACTACTACTACTTTTACCTTACTGGGGATTTAAGAGGATAAATTAATATATTCAAGGCACTCCAGTACTGTGGTGATGGGCACTATCAGACATACTGGGTCAAAAGCCACTCCTGAAGAAAGTCTGTCTCCTGCATAGATGAGCTTTACTCTTAGTGTTGAGAATTCCATTGTGCGAGAGGAGCAGAGCTGTCAAGCGCTGTCTTTGCCCCAGAACTTTAGCTGATCTTTTAGATGTCCAGGGCCCAGGCCATCGAGCACTTTGAAGAAAAGCTTGAAACCTTGAACTTGATTCAGAATTGTATGGGAAGCTAGCACAGATAGTAGAGGACAGGTCTGATATGTTTGCAGTAGCTTGTGTTGGAAGTAGGTCATGGTCTGTTATTTGCCCCCTCCTCCCCCCAGATCCATTGTGTTGCTTTCCAGGTTTTCTAATAGTCCCTTGTTATGCTATACCAATACCTTTATACAAGAAAATCTAATAAATCAACATAACCATACAGTAACTTTACTTCACTGACCAGACAGATGATGTAGCCAGATAGATTCAGCTTGGTGACGTCAAAAGGCTTTGGATTCCATAGCAATATGGATACCAATGGAGTAGAGGGAGGATGAAATTAACAAGTTACTTCTGCAGGACTTATCTGGTACAGCTTTACTTGGTGGAGATTCTTGGTGGGCTTAGTCAACTAGCACTGACTGGTGAGACAGGATAGTTATGCAAAACTTGGATGATCAGTAGTGGCTGCAGAACTTCAGGTTGTGAAAGGCTGCTTTCCTAGCGATCTGTGTAGAGGCCACCCTGGAGCTGCAGCAGCACAACACCAATATGACTGTTTCCTTTACTCTGGAGAAGTGTGTAGCCAGTGCCATTTTGAAGCTTGCCAGCCCGATTCCTACAGGTCAGTAGCTAACCAGTTTGGTGCTGCTAGATCAACTGCCAGGGTTCTTTACATGGAGGTTTGTGATGCTATTAAGGGGGTGCTGTCGTAAAGTTTGGCAATGCATAGGAAGTTATTGACAGCTATGCATAGGTGGGATTCCCACAGGAGCTATTGATAGGACCCCCATGCCTATTCTTACTCCCCACACCAGGCCTCGGAGATTATCAGCATAAAAGGGTACTTCTCCATGGAGTGGTAAAATCCAGGCTGATCACGGTGGAAGGTTCATCAATATGATTACCGCCTGGCCAGTTTTTGGATTGCCTTGCTGATTGCCCTTTCCCTGTTTCCCCATCCTGAGGGCAAAGGGAATGTTCAGCAGAGACCTCTCATGGGCCAATCCCTCGTAGGAGCCAGGCCTCTCTGGAAGACATCTGCCTTCCCCTCCTTCCTAAAATGCTCCGGGGCTGGCCAGATTCACTAGTTACCATCGGGGGGGGGGGGAAGGGAGGAGTGAGTTTGTTGTGGTGGGACTGCGTTTCACACTGGCTATTTGGAGGCCTGGAGCGCAGCAAGGAGTGGGAAAAGTAAAAGGCAAAGAAGCCTGGAACCAGCTCCAGCAGCCTACCTGCACCGTCACCTGTGTCAGGCAGGTACCAGGTGGGCAAGCTGGTGTGAGTGGTGCCTGAAAGGGGAAGTGGAGGGGGACAAGATGGCTGGGGGACAAGGTTGGGCCATGGCTAGTTTTTCTGCATCTCCGAGGTGGCAAAGAGAAGAGCAACAAGAATGATTAAAGGTCTTGAGAACATAACCTATGAAGGAAGGCTGAAAGAAATGGATTTGTTTAGTTTGGAAAAGAGAAGACTGAGAGGGGCCATGATAGCAGTTTTCAGGTATCTAAAAGGGTGTTCACCTTAGCCTCTAATGATAGAACAAGAAGCAATAGGCTTAAACTGCAGCAAGGGAGGTTTAGGTTGGACATTAGGAAAAAATTCCTGTCAGGGTGGTTAAACACTGGAATAAATTGCCTAGGGAGGTTGTAGAATCTCCATCTCTGGAGATATTTAAGAATAGGTTAGATAAATGTTTATCGGCGATGGTCTAGACAGTATTTGGTCCTGCCATGAGGGCAGGGGACTGGACTCGATGACCTCTCGAAGTTCCTTCCAGTCCTAGAACCTATGAATCTATTCACCAGTATGCATGCGGGGTGATGCCAGGGGGCTGACTGTTGTGTGGAAAGGGTCTGCCATTAGGAAGATTGAAATAGGTCCCAGTATGGTGTGTTCTCCATTGTTTGCAACACAGTGCAAGGTTGGGGTTCAGCCTTTAACTTTGTAACAAAAGGTGTTCCAGCATGTACTCCCTTTCCAGGCTTTGTGATTGCATCTGCACATCTGCAGGCTGTCCTTATGGTGGAAGATGTCACTCTGCGGCAAGTCCCCATGAAACAGAGAAAGGTCTTGTTCAAAAAGGCAATAGGCAAATACAGCACTGCTATTTACCAGCATAGTGTCCCCCTAGCTGGTGCAGGGGTGGTAGGGAGAGACTAGCTCTACAGGCAATTCTGAGAAAACTCATTGCCTTAGAACATCCATGCCAAAAGAAAGCTCTAATTTGCCTTAAGGTCTCTTTTATGACACCCTCAGATGAACAAAGTGCAGTGAAAGAGAGCACGAAACAGCTCAGGAAGGGGATTGTGGAGGCAGCAAGTGGGACCAGTAGCAGGATTTGATACTGCAGGGAAATAAAACTTCAGAACTTCTAGTGCAGTGAAGTTAAAAGCTAAGCAGGCAGGGAAAGGCTCCCCAAACACAACAGCAGATGGTTAGTACAAGGAAAAACATTATTTAACTCTCCCTGTACACTTGTATTGTAATACAGCATATAGTACTAATGGGTACAGCTCCCCTCTGTAGCATTTTCAGGCTCATTTTTGTAGCGCCTCATCCACAGCAATTTCAGGCTGGCTATCCATACAATGTTCTTGTGTAATCTCTCAATCTGCTGTGTAATACCGTTCTTGGCTACCCAGAAAAATCTCCTGTCAGACTTCCTGGTATACATGGGGTCAAAGGGCACCTATTACGCTATCTAGGGTGCTTTGCTGAAAACGGTCCACCACATCATTCTTAAATGCAGTGGTGGCTTTGATTGCAGAAACAGTTCAGGTCCTCAAGGTACTTTTTTAAAAGGTTATATATAGATGCAAGGCACTTTAAGGCAAACTAAAAGTAACTGGATATAACATATCTATGTAGACAAGCCCTATTACCAATCCTGAGCCATCCAGTCCTAAACTTGTTTCATCTAAGAAAGGGCATCAGTCCACTTCATGTGTTAATCTGGCATACAGATTCAATAGGATGCAAACTTTCATTTTTAAAAAAAGTTTCAACCCTTTGACGCAAAGACAACCATCTGAACATGAATTAGTGTGGTCCTATCCTAAACAGCAGATAGATGGGAACTCTCCCATTCAACTCTATGAGTCTATCTCCCAGTGTTCACTATGAAGCCAATAATGGATACTTAGGAATTAGATTTGAAAATAATATAGGTGTGCAATTTGCATACACACCAGTTAACTGCATGCAGAAACTGCCAAACAAAAGGCAGAAGTAGTAGTGATCCAGAAAGAGCCATGCAACATTGAAACCATATTTTATCTTTTATCGCTGTTCAAAGGATTATCTGGACTCAGAGTAATAATTTAAAAATCAAAGTCCTGAGCCACATTTTAATATGTAATTGGGCCATCTCCCCAGATGGTCTGACATCCCTTTAGTGGTTTTAGCCAAATATGTCTCAGTGAACTGTGGTTTACTACTGAAGTGCTTGCACACTTAACTACGGTGGATCTCTCAGTCACAAACAATGCTCATTTATGACACTTAGTAAATTAGTACAATTATAAAGCTGTATTCTGTAAATAAATGATTGCACTGTTGTATCCTTAAAAATGCTTCAGATTGAAATACCAGACCAAGTGAAAGTTTTTTCAGCCAGAGACAAGATTCAACAGACAAAAACCAATTGCATTGTGTGTTCATTAAGAAAAACTGCTTCATATTTATATTGAAAAATTATCATTGTCTTGAACATACACAATCTATAAAACTATACAGATAAGGCTCAACTGACCTCCAACTGGAATTTTTCAGTTTAAGGAAATCTGATCAAAGTATTGGAGAAGTGATTTGTGAATTTTCATGCTGTTTCAGTAAGAAAAAAATAAAATTAGTGCCAGGTAAATGTCAAATTTAAAATTTACAGGCACAGATTAATCTGTAATATGAATCCACATAGAGACACTGAGGCAAAACAAATATTCAAATATTTAAAACAAAGTGTAATATAATTGTTTACTATGGAAAAATACTATGTGCCCTCAATTCATTTCTATTAATATCTTATTCTGCTTATTTTGCCTCCTTCCCTTTCATCACCCGCCCTTTTACTTTTGTCTATTTTCTCTGTGCCTATCCAGACACCTTCTAGTGATCTCAAGTATTAACATTCCATTGGCTTCTTTCTGGTCCCAGTAACTACACTTAGTAACATGCAGCTGTTTACAGGCACTAAGTCACATACAGTTTCCCTATCTATATTTCTCCTCCTCCTCTCATAAGGGCTATATTTTCTGCACAGCTATTGTGTAAAATACAAAAATCAAAGGCAACATAATCTGCGCTACTATGTTCTCTTCAATTTAATAGTATCTTGTCCAGTGTAATTATATCCTGTCCAGAGCTGATATTATTTAATAAAACTAATGCTATAGAAAAGGTGAGAATCATTCTTTAAATATGATTCTGTACACTAGAAATTTAATGGTGGGAAATTCAAAAGCACTCAGTGTTGGCCTAACTCTGCTCTCACTGTCAGAGGAAAGTCAATATGCTACACTTTTGAAAATCCCACCCTTATCTGCTAGGTGCAAAATTGCTTGTTTAAAATTTAATTTAACAGCAATGGAGGCATTTCATACTGCTATGGAAAGTTTTTTTTTTAAAATGTGTTATGGATATATGTTAAGTGTTGTGCTGTGTTGTGTTGTAGTCCTGGGATCCATATTAGATTACAATGGAAACTTGGCTAAAAGCCTCCTTAATCTCTGAAAAGATACCTTTGATTCCTGCAACATAATATACCAGACAATACAAATGTTTAAATTAAAAGCTAAACCCTCTCAAAAGTATGTTTTCACTCTTTCTTACCGAACTCACCATAATCTACTTTTCCAAGAGCCTTCCTCTAATGTCTAGTGGCATTAACAAAATAAAAAATGTGTTAGCACAAAATCCTAACTATATCATAAAGAAAAACTGATTTATTTACAGCTAAATTAAATATAATTAATCAGTAAGGGCATCTGTGCCTTTCACATTACAGTGCTTTTCAACAAGAATATTAGGATGCGGTGGTCACACTTAGTTTATTCTCTTTTGAAAGATTCTGCCAAGTCTCCTATACTTAAAACCGGGAATATCACTGGAACTGGTAATCGCTCTCAGATTGGAACAAACTTTTTTTGACGCACACATTATGAGTCATATCCTTCAAATGGATCCAAGTGGATGATCTCTATATGGGCAAAAGGATCCACACATGCAACCCAGTTGCAGGATCTGATTCTATATAATAAATACTAAATTGTTAACTGAAAAAACTTTTTAACCTGTCGTTTAATGACAAAAGTGAAAACCTCGTACTAATTTATCAACAATAGAGGCCTCAACACCTTAACATTCCAGTGAGCAGTAATTTATAAAGCAAAAAAGTAGTGTTACTGAGAAAGAACATGAAGACCACAACTCGGTGAACATGCTATTAAACTCAGATTATTAAAGAGTAATTCCACAGTTACAGAACAAGTTACATCTTTTCTAACCAGTTGATTTTGAATTTAAAAAAAATGTAATCTTTACTTTAATATCAATAACTTAATCTAAAAAGTACCTTATAATGCTGCTCATATGAGCTTTATATTCCTGTTTTGCTTATTGGAAAAAGGTTAGTTTTGATTTTAAATTTAGTCATATGCCTGAGACATTATGTTATAACATTACTTTTTCCTACCCATCGTCAAAAGCATGACAAAAACGTAATACAACATGGAATAGGCAACAATGCTTATTAAAGTACATTTTTTTTTAAAGACTTCCATACATCTCTATAAAACCTATAATGTTGAGCAGACAATGGGAAATGTATACTAAACTAGAATTCAGTGATTTTATCAATACTACTATGCTCTATATTACAGAAAATATATAGTACTTTGTTTGTGGCTTGGTGAACAGTGTTAATAGTAGTTGTATGGCAGACCTAGATTAGATTTCTAGTTGTAGTCTCTCACTCTCTCTTCTGCCAGGTGTTGGAAATCATTTGGAGGCCAAGCATTCAGCTCCAGAAAGAAAAATCAACATTCAGATCCAGAGGGGAAAATTAAGTGCTTCATGTTACAAAGTAGCAATCTGTGTCCAATTAAGGAGCAGCACTGACAGGTTATTAACAGAGCCTCATCTGGTCCTCTTTCTCAGAAAGATGGTGGCTGCCCATAAAACTTACAGCCTAAGGAAATTAAGATAGTGAATCCTTCTGGCTCTGAAAAGGATGCAGAGGACTCCCTCAAACAAGCTAAAAACAGTGCTTTGGGAGAAACCTTTGATTCCTATTAAGTGTATTTGAACTATGTATTAAAAGACTTAAGAAATTTCACCCTCTTGGCCAGAAACCCCATGCCACACTAGGAAGTAACAAAGCAATGACTACAGAAGAAAAGAGGTTTACTGCATTGTTGTCCAGTATTGGTTTTCCAGATATGTGCTTTGAGTCTTTTGTTTCATAGTTGACAACCATGCCAATACGTGTGTCAAAACCTGGGGAAAGTAGTAAATAAAAGATAAATTTACAATACTATCACAGTTGAGAGGAAACCCACTACTACCAAGACCTCAAATGTACATGACTGCCTACAAGTGCTTAGTATATGGCTGTTGAGTCAAACATATACAAAAAGGACAATTAACTAGCCAATAATGTTAAACTATTATTCTAAACTAACATTAATAGTCTCCAAGAAGGGAATCTAGATTCTATACTTTTAATTACTATTAGTGAGAAGATTTTTTTTTTAAATGTAGTTATTATTTCTATGAAATCTACATAAGTAGTCCTATAATAAGAAGCTAATAATAGTGCTAATCAACAAAAAACTGAAGAGTTTTGATATGAATGATGCTGTTGAACAAACAAATGGTTAGAAACAAAGTATGTCTGTAAAAAAGAATTAATTTTCAATGATAAATGGTGTAAAGAAAATGGTTACTCTGTCTGATGGCAAGTCTACTCCTCTTAGATCAGTGGAGGAACATTTGGGGAGGCACGCGGTGAGACCCCAGCCAACTCCCACAAGGGGAAGGGGTGGAGAGAGAGCACTGCCCAGCTCCAGCCCCGCTCTGGCCACAGCCCCAGCGCAACTCCGCCCTCATTCCCCCCGTTGCCCCAGGTCAGCTCCCCTTATAGCCCTAGCTCTTCTTCCCCCATTCCCAGTTGTGCCTTCAGCCCAAGCTCCTCTGTTGAGCCAACTCTGCAGTAATGAAAGGGGAGGCATAGACAGATTCCATTAATGGTAAGGGGCGGCCACTACAGGAAAAGTTTGGGCACCACTGTCTTAAATACTGAAATAGCACTCACTAACATCTCCACTTCCAAGCTAGCTGCATGGCTTTCCCCCCCACCAACCTAGCTGTTCTCTACTCTGTTGTTGTTGTTCTTACCCTAAATTTGTATTAGCAGCATTTTAACACTGGTTTTCCATTAGCTATCCCAGTGTGCTCCCTGTCACTCCACTATTTTTTGTTCTGTGAGAAATGTACATTTCTAGAAAACTGACATATGAGGTGTTTGTGTGGGGAACAAAGGGAGGAAGCACCTCAAAGCAGACCAGACCAATATATGCCAGTATTTCTCTCATAGCTTTTGAATATCTCCTAATGCCCAGCATGTTAAAAGATAAGAACATTCACCCTTCTGTTTTATTGTAAAGAGATGCCTGCAAACACACTAAAGACAACTTTTTTTTTTAAAGCCTGTTTGGGAAGCAAATAGTTGGCAGTGTTGTTGCCTTCCAATCTCTTACTAAACTTAGGCCAAAACCAGAGTTCAGTGGTGAACAGGATGAGGCTACAGAGGCACTAACTTCATGCTGAGGTAGCCTAACTTTTACTTAATATGTGCTACAAAAAGCCAAGTCTCATGTTTATTTTCTAGATAACTTGCCAAACCCAAGAAAAAACAAAGAAAAAGACCTTCTGCTCCCCATATAAACATCTTTAGTGAAAGCCACAATTAAACCCAAATGCACTGCACAAGGGCCAGATTCTGCCTCCCGTAATCACAAGCAGTACCTGACTCTACAGCTACTATCATTCAAATCAAGGTGACTATTTGCAAAGTAATGCATTACTCCATGTGGCAAGGTGAGACAATTTGGTTTTAACTTTACAATCTTTGTGATAGGATAATAGAAAGTAAAAAGGAAAGTATTGTCATACAGTATTACACACATTTTGCTTTGATAGCAATTCAGTGGAACAAGAAAAAAAGTACACAAAGCCGGTGTGCACTACTAGGATCTGACATATTCAAGCAAGGCCTGATAAAAAGGAAATACTACCATTTTTTCCCCATCATACCATTTCACAACCATTTTAATGACTCAAAGATGATAGCAGCCTCAGAAAATTATGAAGTGCCAAAATCAAAAAGTGGGGAAAAGAACGAAGATGGCAGAGCATACGGGTTAAGATAAATTGCCTTTTCTCCTATCTTCTCTCTTATCTCAACCATTCTATTTAACTTTCTTTGACCACTGTGGTAATCCCTCCATTCTTTCCCTATTTTCAAAATCATTTCCCCAGCCTCTCTGGAGTTAAAAGGGAGCTTTTAAGTTAAACAGAAAAATAAGCAGAACATTTCTTACCGGTGTATTGCATTGTAGCTCCTAAATATGAATCAATAATTGATCCCAGTAAACCAGCCATTGCACCAAACACAACAAGTGGCCACTGTGGAGCAGATATATCCAGATCACTCACAAAAACAAGCTGCGTAATGAAGTAAGCCACACCTACTAGCAGGCCACCAATGAGACTTGAAATTAGGCCAACTAACGTAACACCTCCATTAGTACCTAAATCAAAGAAAAATGGAGCTGAGTTATAAACCATTTCAGAAGATGTATTAATTGGCTTTAATGGTTTACTTGACAGTGAAGACAGAACTACCCTCTCACTCCCAGAGGCACTGTTACACTAGCCTTTGTTTCTCTGAAATTTCCAGTAGCGACCAACAGATTGTCTAGACAGATGGTCTCACTGTTGTTACTGCTAATGGAGCTGCAACCGGTGTTAGTGGTGAGAAATTTTAGAGAAAAAAGACTAGTGTAGACAAGGCAAGACCTGATCCTTTCTGACTGGCACTGTGCCGGGAAGCTTACCCTGCAAAGTTGCTGCCTATGAACTACCACTTCAGTAATCAGATAACTTCAGTCTCCATGGCTATAAATCCAGAAACTTTCACACAGTTTCAGTATTACTTAGACAATTCAATTTTTGGGGTAGGCTGGGTGGAAGATAAAGATACCCTCCCAATCTGTATATGTAACTCTATTCAGAGAGAGTGTCTACTGTTCAAACTTTCAGAAATAGTTCATCAAGATATGTTTTGCCCAAAAGATATTTAAAAGAATTATCTAAAAAAAGCAACACCTTTAACTACTTACTCAAAAGGAACCCAGTAAGCATTTATGGTGGGGAAAAAAAATGAGGCAAACTACTGTCCTCACACAATTTAGAAATCAACTTACAATATTACAATCACCAACTCAATGTAGGGACCTAGATTTCTTTGCTCCAAGAAAACTCAATACTCTGAATTGTTTAAGAGTTAGCAATGTCATCAATTAAAGGAGACAAGGAGTGGTAAGACAGCAAAGCAGGAAATGAATTGACTATTTGGTTTAAAAGTGTATTTTTGTAATCTTTACATTTAAAACACACATTCTGCTACTAATTAGAAATCTTATCTAGCTTGATTTTCACTTCCCCTTTTTTAAAGCAAGTCAGATGACAGTTACCATTCTTTAAACTACATCTACTGCAATCTGAACACACTAATGGTAGTAAAAATGAAACAGTCTTAGAATTCTGTAAGGGTTTTATCTCACAGAATGATATCTAACTGTAGCTACATAAAGTTTTTTCATAGTAGTAAATCTGTCAAAAATGCATTTTTCAGGTCACAAACTATTTGCAAAATCAGTTCAAATTTAGTGAATAGTTTTTTGGATGAAGAAGTCAGAATTTTTTTTTAAAACACCTAAACAGTTTATTTCACACCATTTCAAAAACCAAAACATTTTATTTTGACTCTTTGTTTTCACAATAATAGATTTTTTTTTTAAATAAAAAGGGTTAAAAACACCTGAAAATGTCCTCCCCCCCTGGCATTTTGGAAACAAAAAGACTGTTTCAGTTTAAACCAAACCAAAAGGTATTTTTGAATTTTTTTTTCTCTCTCTCTCTCTCTCCCCCCCAAAACTATTTTTTTAATTTACAGCCCATGACAAATAGAATGTGGTAAATACTATGTCAAAGTACTAATTTTTACCGCACAAAATTTCACAATGCTAGCAGAATTTGTTTTATTCTTTTTATGGATATGATTAAGTTAAGGGTCCCAGACAGAAATGACACAGTATTAAGACAAGAATGTGTAAATCAGTAAGCCCTTACCTACTGGAACCTTTTCCCATGTGGTTATTAACCTTGGCTCATTTTTACTCCAGACACTGCCAATCTCTGAAGCCCAAGTATCTCCAGCAGAGCAGGCCAGAGCTCCCAAAAGGGATAAACACATCCATGATGCAGTATACTGCTTGGAAAAGTCTATTGGAATTTCACCTGGTCCATTTTCTATCATATATAGCAGAGCCAGCTCTGTAGGGACACCACCGTTACAGAATACTTGCACCCAATTCCTCTGCCCACCTTGAGTAAAACAAACAACAATATTTGAAATATTTTCACTGTAGCAGAGAAACTTGATGTTCAGCCACATCATACAGTAGCAAAAGCAAATTAAAAAGTGCAAAAAAACCCCAAACCCGCACACACACAAAAAACAACATGAAAATCAAGTCACAATCACTACCTTTAGTTTATTACTATTAAATGAACCACTAGCAAGCACATTGCGTCCAGTCCAGAATGGGGATAAAGAGAATAAAAATGCTTTACAGTGTTCTGTATTCTGTGTACTACTACATAATATCTCCAACTTTCAAAAGTATCAGGTAAGATACAGTATCTCTTCTTTACAGATTGTCTGACAGTATAATTCTTAGTGTTTACCTTGTTTGAATTCTGAATCTATACGCTTCTTCACATCTTCTTTCCACTTAGTAAGTTTTGAAGAAGTAACAAAAAACATGAGCAAGGCAGTGAAGAAGCTGTAATTTGCAATTGTTAGGACAAATCCAACCACTAATCCTGAAGCAAAAAAAAAAAAGGGGGGGGGGGAATTGAGCAAGTTTAGTTCACGCAATCATCTTTTCAAAACAATTAACAGGAGTCTGCAAAATAATCAATGATTGTAGGTTTATCATGAAAGAGTGACAGTGCAATTAGCAAGATCATTACTGCAGTACCTGAAAACTGTCTACATAATTTAAAAAAAGCCAACCATTTTGACTGAATTTTTTTTTTGGCATTTTTTGCTTTGATGTTTTCCTTTAAATTCCTGAATCGTCCACTAAGTATCTGGACAGTATATGGTTTCTGAAACAGCCATCTGATATTGCCAGGAAACAGTACCACTCATCTACACAAGATGCAAAGAAAATTTAACAATAAGATGAGGCCAAATGACATCTAAGTGAAAATCCCTGGATATACCCTGCCTGGAGTATTTTATTGTTTCTAGGCAAAAAGCAGACAGAGAACTATTGTTATGTTTCCAGCCGCTACTATCTGAATGCTGACCTTAAACACACCTTTCATGACTTGTTTTTTTTTGTTTTTTTTTGTTTGTTTTTTAAATAGAGCCACCTCTTTGGATTATTTGACAAGTTGGGCATTCCCACCCCCACATCCATTCATATCATGTCCTGACAGTTGCTAATCTCTCTCCTTTTTTCTGTTAATTTTCTCTCTTGCTTTTTATTTTCTGTATGTTATTTCTTTTTTGCCATCCTTCTTTGCTGCTTTTTCACATGTTCGTTTTTGACTTTTCTCCTACTCACTATGTACGTTGGATTCCCCCTACTTACTCAACTGCTCATCAGAAGCCACATTCTGCTAGTAAAAAGAAGACAACTGGTGCCACCTGAGGTTCAGCTAGCTCAGTGTCACTGCAGTAGAGAAACTTGGCCTGATTCTCTATATAAGTGAGTTACTCCTCTAGCTGGTTACAGTAGGGGTTACAAAGGGAGAAGAAAAGTGAAGTTAGTGGCTTTCAAGGTGTTGCCTGACATTTTACCTGCAGATGAAGTACCATATTTGCAGTGTGATATAAAAGAGGGGAAGATTTGGGGTTGTGCTCTTTTACCCTTCTCCCTGACACTGATCCTCCTTTCTGTGCTTCATGAAATGGACTAGCACCACAGTTTACAAGGCTTGTATCAGAGTTTGGTAATGCTGCTCTACTGTACCTTGGTGTTTCTCCAGCTAGTCAAGAAAAGCAGACTTGAACAGATCATTAATTTCCTTTTTATTTTTGGGAGGCAAGAAAGGAGCACTGCCTATCCTTCAGCAAAGGGAACCACAGAGACCAGTCTGGGTCTGTACCACATAAACTGAAGAATCAAGCAGACAGGCTCCCCTATGTGTCTCAGATTGATGGAATTGCTTTCAAGCAGCTTCCCTTCCCCATACTCCTTCCACTCTTCTGACTATACATGGATGGAAATAGACTGCAACCATCAGTCTCTCCATGAGACTCCAGATACGGCAGAGTAAGATGGTGTATGTTATCTCATGTCTCATTGCCGTTATTGTAGTGGATTTTATATTTAAAAACAGATTAATATATATATTGTACTGAAACTTAAAATAATTTTATGTATTTAAATAAGTCGTACTGGCAATATTAACAGTGAGTTGTAGTTACAGTAGGATAAACTGCTTGCTTAAACAAATATAAATGACACCCAACATTAAACCAACATGAAGCCATGACAGATACTTTATGCTTACACTTCTATGCTATTATTATTGAATTGAGAGTAGGAAGTCCTTAAAAATGCACAGAAATGCAAAAATTAAGAAAGGCACTTTAGTTTATATATTAAATGGTTCACTTAGTATTCCCAGAAAATACATACCCCCTAAAGCTCCACTGTGATCCAGGCTCTTTTTCTTAAAGCCTCGTGAAGCAATCATTAGTGGAATCACAACTGAAAAAAGCCAACGCCATGGAGAAATAGGCCGTAAAGTACCTGAGGAGTTAAAATAAGTATTAAATAAAATGTTATATACTGGCCTTCTGAAGGATAGTAAATCGTCAGAATAGCAATCTTTACTAATATGCACTTACATTCTGAATGAACAAATTAGACTTGCTTTATTTTCCTCACACTTTTTACAATTCAGAAGGGAAATACTTTAGCTCTCTTTTAGAACACCACATTGAAATGGACCATCATAGAGTTCTTTTTTCCTTTTGTTTAGCATTCACGTAAATTAATCCACATAAAGACAAAGTATTTGGATTAGTAATAAAAACTTTACCAATCAGAAAAAGAACCAAACTGCAGGAAAATGACATTATTTTTAAATCTCTAAAAGGGAATTACAGACAGTGAAAATTAAAATTCAAAACTAACTGAAGCCTGATTTTAATTTTGGTAGAATGGATAATGTAATTATGATTTTACAGCAAATACATAAAGACACTAATGGACAAATGACATTATGGGATCTTTTTCTTCTTAACGTCAAGTAAAGACATAGAATAATATAAAGCCTAGAAAACTTAAATTTTCAAAATATTATTATTACTTTTATGCAGAGATGGCAGGACTACATTTGAATAAATAAACTAATACAAGGAAATCTTTCGAGTACCTTATATTCTGATTGGCTCTCTAGAACTATATGAAGTAGTTTTAACAATATATTTACAATACATTATGCAATGAATACAAATAATTTTGAAAAACATTTCACCTAACTAAAAATTGCTTTGACAAATAATCTTGGCAATTTAGTGAAGTATCCTGAAGACTAGTTAAAACAATTAAAATTGGAATTATAACTATCTAGATGAACATGATGTGGCAGAGGTAAACCAACACGGTTTATGTAACGGAAATTTATGTCTCTGGAAACTCCTAAAATTCTTTGTATATGTCACCACAAGAGTAGATAAAAGAGAACATACAGATAAATTTAGTTGGACCTTCCAGGAGCCTCTGACATAGTCACGTACAAAAAGATTATTAAGGGAAGGAAATATTCATGGAATGGGAAGTAAAGACCTGTAATGGTCATGGATAAGAAATCATCTAGATATAAAACATGTAGTAGAAATAAATGGCCAATTTTAACTTTTCCTCTCAACATATATGAACTTTCTATATAAGTAATCATAGTCTATACTTATCTACAAAACATTCATTTGTATTTGATCAACCTCTTATTATCTTAGGGATTTATTTTCTTCAAATCCTGTGGTAACCCATACATTATAAAATCTACTTGATCCTAATATAAAGCTATCATTTCTTCCACTACAATGATTAATCATACTTTTATATGTCTATGCCACTAATGTTGGGGATCTGCCCTTTTCCAAAAATGAGCTATCATACATCTCGCTGGAAACACTAATTGTGTTAGCAATGAATTTTTCCCCAAATCAATAACCTCCTTTGGACTATTACATATATAGAATCATTGTTGGTTTTGGGGTAGGCCTAATCTTAAAAATTCTAGCATTTTCCTCCAACATATCATTATAGGGGGGTCCTCGGTATAAGTCTCCCCCTTATCCGTTGTTTGGCCTATCCATCACTCATCAATAGGGGAACGTGTTCCAATTCATGTCGGTCCCAATCCACGTATCCATCATTTGCAATACTGTACTGTGTAATTTGCAAATGAGAGATACATCAGTCAGGACCAACATAAATCAGAACACGTTCTCCTACTGATGAGGGACAGATATGCAACAGATATGTGTAGCCATGGTTGGGTTGTGGCTCACCCACTTAACATCCAGACCCATTCCTCCCACCCCCAGCCCTGCTCCCACTCCAGCGCTTGCCCCACACCACCCACCTGGCACTTCAGCCAAGGAGCGGGGTTTGGGTCCGTGGCTTGCCCAGCTCCGGTGCTTCAGCTGCGGAGCAGTATCAGGGGCTTGCCCAGCCCTCCTGCCAGGGAACAGGTCAGGCCGTGGGGGCTTCCAAACCCCTGACCCATCTCCCTGGCTAGAACTCCAGGTGGAGTAGAACAAGGCCCCCACACACCAACCCTGCTCCCTGGCTGCTCCCCAATCCCACTTCTGGGCAGGAGCACTGGGCAGAGCAGGGCAAGCCTCTGCACCCCACTCCTGCTCCTTGGCAGGAGCGCCAGGCGGAGCGGGGCAAGCCGTGAGCAGAGCAGGTGCGCACATTTTTACAAGCTCTCCCCCTTTTTTTTCGGGTAGCCCCTAGCCAGAGCATCTATCACCCTCCCTCCCTTGCAAGGCCAGTTGATGTGGGGGGGGAGGGGGAAGACATGGCCAAATTGCTCCTACTCCTCTGCCCCCCCTTCATAGCCCACCCAAGTGTCCCCCTCCTACCTATGCCACTGCTGTACCAGTGGGTCCCCAGTATACATTGTTTCGGCATCCCTGGCCAGGGTGGATAAAAATCAATGATTTAAAAAAAAAAAATCAGATTTTTTTTGATAAAATGCTTTTTGAGGAAAAAACCTATCAAGATAGTTTAAACTAAGATACATTATAGCTCAAAGACATCTCATCATGGAATAGGGATTATAAATTCTAATTCTATAGTATGAGACAATATATTCATGTAATGTTTAAGAAAAGTTTCGTAAATCAATTCCAACAGTTCACAGATTAAGGACCCAATTTTTACGGGGTTCCAGGAGCTTCTCTATAGATTATTAGGTTAATCTTTCTATCAGTGCTCAGCCTAGAAGATATCATCAGAGATGCTTAGCTTTGCAGTTCTCAAACTATGGATTTGTGTCTCCAGAGATAACTGCTTTTAACAGCAAAATGTTTTTAAATAAAGAAATAATTATATATAGAGGGTGGGAAATAACAGACCTCAACCTTATTGTCCCTCTGCAAAATTGTGTACACAGGGTCAATCCCTTACCTCTCTCTAAAAGTGCAAAGTTTCAAAAAGTTCAATGATTAGAAGATTGTTTTGGGGATGGAATAGATCTGGACAAAGAGAAGTCTGGAGTTAAAGGTGAGAAGCGAGGACAGGCAGTAGAAACAAAATTGAAACTATTTGAGCAGCATATTCCAGAAGTCTTGAGTCTTTCTGATTGTAGACTTCATTGATTTGATATCTACCACACCATTCTCTCACTAGAAGGAAAAATGGCAGCAGGCCATAAAGAGATCCAGCATGGGAATATTTTAATGAAGTTCCTCTACCTGTGGGTAAGACAGGCATGCATGTAAAATGCAAAGAGTGCAGCAAAGTTGCCCGAATGAAACAACATCATGAGAAGTGTTCCTTCCAGGCAGAAGCTGCATGAAGATGATGAAAGGAATATATGTCTGAACATGCAGGATCTTCAGGTTGGTAAACTTTAATTTCTTACTTTTTTCCTCAAGGACTGCCTGTCTTCCTTCTGGACTGTTCTTGAATTCTCATGTCTGAGCAAAAATATAGTTGTTACTCTATGGTACTATCATTTAAGCAGTTGTGATAAAAAATAAATAGCTGAAATAGGCAGATCTTCCTTTTACAATTTCACCTTTAAAGTAGTACTGAGTGTTAGTGAATGCAATGAGTAATACTAAATGAGCAGTATGGTAATAATAATTAAGTAATGGCATTAACTTATTTTGTTTAGGAGAAAGCACCCTCAACATACAGGATTCTGTAGATGTCCACCTTCAAGATCACCATTGTTTTCTATAGTTTCAGAGTGATCTGCCAATGATAGTGTTTCAGTCAACCATGTATGTCACATAGCCACAGTATATTATTACCTGTAGCAAAAAAAAAAAAAATTTCCATCATGCAGAAACAACGATAGATAAGTTTGCGATAAGAACCAGCAGATTACAAAAAGAGGTAATTGATGAAAAAATGTCTGTTTTTTTATGCAACGAACTCTCCTTTCTGTATGATTGAAAACCCACACTTCATTAACATGTTCAGTCATTAACACCAGGATACAGTCCACTCAACAGAGCAGATGTCACAGGCAAACTGCTGGATAAAGTATATGAAAGAGAAATTGAGCAGTGTGCAAAAGTCTAGAGGGTAAAATTGTTAACCTGAGTCTTGATGGGTGAGGCAATGTCCACAATGATCCTGTTGTACATGCTTGTGTGACAACAGAAGAAGGGAATGCCTTCCTTACAGAAACAACTGATACATTAGGAAATGCACACACAAGCAGATACTTACAAGAAGTAGCAGTAAAAGCTATAACAAACTGTGAAAAAAAATCTTAATGTCTACTACGCAGCTTGGTCAAAGCAATGCTGCAATTACTACCAAGATTAGAAGAAATTATTTAGAAGAGAGCAAAAGTCCTAAGCTAATAACATATGGTTGCAGTGCTCATTTGATGCACCTCCTAGCCAAAGACTTCAGCATTCCAGAAATAAAGGTCAATGTTGTTAAATTGCAAAATACTTCTGTAACAACAACTTGTAGCGGCTGCTCTGAAAAAAGTGGGAGGAACCAAGATAACTCTCCCACAAGACATGTGATAGAACTCAGTAGTGGATTGTTTTGAGCACTATATCAAGAACTGGCCTAATCTGATGACAGCTTGTGAACAAAATTGTGAAAAAAATAGATAGCACTGTCACAGCCAAAGTTCTCAACTTGGGCTTAAGAGAAATGTGAACACATGCTAAGTACTCTGAACATATTTTTGTATCCTTGAACAAAATGCAGGGAAATAGTTATTTTATTGCTGACGCTGTTGAAATTTGGAAGGAATTGAGTGAGATCTTAAAAGAGAAATATGCAATGACAGAGTTAAATTACAAGCATTAAAAAAATGAATGGACAAGCACCATTTCCAGCTCATTTTTTGCAATATATCTCATACCTGGGTACCAGGCGTCAACTTAACTGCTGAAGAGAGGGTTGGCTATGACTGGACATCCACAGCAATCATCCCTCTAAGAGAGTGGTGAAACACTGGAATGGGGTTACCTACGGAGGTGGTGGAATCTCCTTTTCTAGAGGTTTTTAAGGTCAGGCTGACAAAAGCCCTGGCCTGGATGATTTAGTTGGGGATGGTGCTGCTTTGGGCAGGGGGTTGGACTAGATCACTCCAACCCTGATATTTTATGAATTCTATTCTACGATAATAACAAACTATAATGCATTTCAGAATAACGGTGAAGCCATTCAACTAAATGTCGTGTTTGCTGATGATGTTTTAAAGAAATCACACCAGTGAACTGGTTGGAAGTTATTAAGCCACTTGGATTCAGAGACTGTGTGAATGATATCTCACTTTTAACAAGTAGTAGCTTCTTCTGCTGTGTTAGAAAGATATTTTCTTTTCTTGACTAATTCATCAAATTGAGAAATTCACTGGACTGAAAAGCAAGAAAGCTTGTGTTTTCTTTTCCAGATTATGAACTAAAAAAAACAAGAAATGAAGGTGAAGACACTGAGTTTTAGGCTGCAGAAGCCAATATTGTAAATTCTCATGTTGACCTGGCTGACAGTCAATTAATTTTTTTTAAATTTATTTCATTTAACTAGTTTAGTTAACAACAATTTTACACAAAAACAAGCCTATTTTAAAAAAAACAGTTAACTAATTTCAAAATATTCATATGCTTGTTTTTGTAAATTGTTTTGCTGTGAAGAAAAAAAATCCAGAATACATAACAATTGGTTGTTTTTAGTTAAATAAAACAATGTAAAGTCTGGTCTGGTGATTTCTCCTCCTAAATACCAGCCTGGTAAGTAGAATCTCCAAATATTTAATGATTAACCTGCTTTCACCACCCAATGACTTTCATAAATATCTGCTTCAATTGACCTTGTGCAAATTGAAATTAATCAAACAATCATTTATTTTCTGGTTATAGCTGTAAACATTTGAAAGTTTTCAAAATAAATAATTTTTAAAAGTATAGTGTGTACTTTCTAAAAATGAAACCTACATCTATCTCTGAGTTGTAAAGAATATGTATTAAGATTATAACAACCAACAAGAATGCACTTTTATGTAGAAATCCATGATTAAATCAAGTCTTCCTGACTAGTGATTTAAATCAATTTGATTTAAATCAAATTTACTCTGTCCATGGTCCTTTTCAAGAACACAACCCTGATTTATACCAGGGACCTGCTGTATATTAGGACTTCCCCACCAGACATACACCCGTCATACCCTTTCCAGCACTTAAGGAAAATATATACAAAAGGGAGTCTTATTTTCAAGATATTGCAGTAACAATTCATTATATAAAGCAAAGACCAGGCCCTTCAAGTTGGCCTTTCCCATAACTGATGTTTTTATTATCATTACTGGTCTGAAATTCATGCTTTCTACATTGGATTAGTGCTTTAGTTGCAAATAAGACAAAACTGATATATTAATATTCCCCATGAGCTGATACAATTATGGAATTTAATACTATCATTATAGAGTAGCTGTCTGATGGTTACCCTTTCTCATCCCACATATTATATACTGGATTAGATAATCCCAGTGGAAATTCTGGATTGTATCTGATGCGTGTAAATGGGCAGGGAAAGGGACTAATTCTTATCTGTATACAATTCCAGATCCAAAGTGTCATGACACGGATTGTTCTCCGTGTGTTGATCTAAATCTTTTAGGTTATTAAAAAAAACCAACATACTACATTTATCTTTAAAATTCTGTTGTTCAATTTCCACCCGTATTTACTGGCACAATGATACCAGGCTAACAGTGATCTTAATTGAGCCACTAAAATAACATTTTAATGAATTTGGTACTGCCAATCATCCTCCTAGATTAGGTCTATATGAATTTTCTCCTGTATTCTTGGGAATTTATGGTCACATACAATTTAATAATTATTGTTTACATTTCTTTGAGTTCTTTTTGATACCCATACTGTTAGGGCCTGAGATAGGATATTAATTTTTGACAACCTAAAGCCAAGCCAAGATAAATATAGTTTTTCCCAATCCAACTCATTTTTCAGTTTTAAAATAATGGGAGGAAAATTAATTTCATATAGCTGGTTAGGAAAAGTATTGACTACTAAGAACCATATTTGTTTAGATCACACAACCTCAAATGTAACTTGCAGCTGCTTAATTATAGATTACTACAGCTCTGTATTTAATATTTCAGATTTAGTATAATTATATATATTGATAGACAACTGAACTCAGTAATTTATTTTAGAATGTAAATCGTAAATTATACAGATTAGTAACCATCATCATCATATTGCTGGCATACAGCACTATTTTATGTTCCCACTAATTGGAATAGGTTATGCTATAATTCTAACATATTTTTGTGCCAGGGTTCCATAAATAGGGCAAACAATGGAGACAGAAGATTTGTCTGGCTCCTCTTCGTAGTTGAAATACTCTGAAGTGTACTACATCAACTTTTATCCTTGCAGCTGGAGAGTCATAATACATTTATTCAAGTCTTCATACTGCTTCCAAAACCCACCTTTGATAATGTTTTTAAAATAAATCACACTGCTTTATCAAAGGCCTTCTTAGTGGCTAAGGATAGCAGTAGACTTTCTTTTTTTATTTTGCAGGCAATGAAAGAAATGGACAAATATTAGCTTAATATCCTTGGAATAAGCAATGGCCAGGGAATGACAAAAAGTGATTTAAAAATTTAAAACAAACAATATATTCTTGGTAGGATTTTTTTTAAAGGATGTAAATAAAATAAAAGAAGAAAGTCTACTGCTATCCTTACTGACATTTATTATTCCTATTTATACAAATAATGAGAACATCCACAGTTGCAAAAGGATAAAAAATAAAGAATGTAAACCCTCATGTTTCAGAACATAAACAACCACTAACTGACAAGTGATAGAAAGAAATTTCCTGGTGAGGGAGATTATCTTATAATTTGCAATTTCCTCTGGAACATCTGTACTGGCTACTATCAACAACAAGATACTGGACTAGATCCGGTCTGGGAATTACTGTTCCTATCTCAAATGGTACATTAAGATATATTTTCATATATATTTTTGAGAACTTACATTATGCGTTCTGTATGCCTGTTCGAGAAGAAGTACCTACAATGGAACAAGCAGTATCTCTAAAGTTTGTTTTTATGCCATCTGAACTGTCTTATATTTATGAACTCTTTTTAATATAGTGGAGAATACAGAAGTACTCAGTTCACACAAAATCATGTTACAGGTTGTAACAAAATCACATTTGAAAGTTCCAGTGACCAGCTCTTCTTTTCCCCTACTGTTAGGAAATGCATTCTCATTATTATTATTATTGCAAATGTTTCAGCTGACAGGAGTCTTTTCATAAGGCATTGTGGCTTGTGTGGAAACTCAGATTTATTTATACTTCAGGTTGAATAGTACATGAGGTGTTTTTTTTTTGTTTGTTTTTAATCAACAATGAGGAACTTCCTTTCACTTTACCTTTTCAGGTCAAAACCTCCTATCAAATTACACACACATTATTACTACTCAAACTTTTGGCCATAGGTTTACTTGCACCAAAACATAGAATATTTCATTGATTAATTTTGCTGTTTCTTTGTCCGTTCATCAAAATTTTAATTCCAGAAGAATTAGCTCTGGCCACGAGGGCTGAAGCCGAAGAAGTCACAGAGGTCTGTTAAAGTAACAGAATCCATGACCCCTGTGACAAGGATGTTAAGAAAGCTCAAAAGTCCACTCTTGGATACAAGAGAAGGAAAGAAATTACTCCTAGTCCTATCAGATCAATTACTGTGCAACACTGTCTGATAGATTACCTTGATGATCACAAAGGAAAAATACTACGTGGGGTAACAGTATTATCACTTACCAACATCTCTCAATATGAAAAGCATAAATACAATGCATTTACGCTAATTTTTCAAAATATTTAAATCAGTGCCCATGGCAGACTAATGTTGACCAGTTAACTTATAAAAAGGATCAACTTGTACCCATTCAGCTAAACATGGTTTTCTACAGTGACTTCAAACATTTCACTGAAACTGAACCCATTAACAGTATTTAGCTACAGCACCCAGGATATTCAGTCAGGATACAACCTCTGATAAAGCTACTAGATTAGCAGCAATGTATCAGCAACCTTCATATTCTCTTATTACTGTCTTGTTTTGATATTAAATTGGAAGTCCAAATTCCACCTTAAACACAGTCAAAAAATTGAAGTATGATAGGGAATCATGTTGTAGAATAGCATGATATATGAAGCAATTTCATAGTTAAGAATCAAGAGATTTGGCTTGAAATTATTTTTGAAATACAACATTTAAAATTTTACTCATCGAAACTTGGCATTTAACGTTTTGGGTCTCAGTGCTGCAAGAACTACTGCATGGACACAGGTATTTCTAGCAAAAGTCACTGGCAGGTCACAGGCAATAAACAAAAATTCACAAAAGTCTGCAACTTGTCCCTTTGTTCGTCCCAGCCCAAGCCACTGCTTCAGGGATGCTGCTCTGGCCACGGTGGCTGAAACCAAAGAAGTCACAGAGGTCTGTTAAAGTCACGGAATTTGTGACAAAATTGTATCCTTAATCATGACCTTTGATATCAGCTCTTAACACGAGAAAAAGCAGTGCCTGGCAAGCAGAGCTCAAAGTTCTGCAGATCCAGGGGTTCCTGATCCCCAAGGGCTCGAGGTTATTACAGAGCAGGCACATTCTGCAGTGACTTATCTGAAACCTGGCATGACATAAGTAGTTAACACATGGAGGGAGGCCTCATTTCTTGCAGGATAAAATTAGGGAAGTAAACAGATCATTAGGCTGAAGTAAACAGGTCACTAGGCTAAAAAGACAATGTCTGGGTCAGCTACAATAAGAGGGAGAACAGCCATTGAACCATTTACTAACAATGGACAAGATAAGTTAGGACTGTAAAAAGAGGATGAGAGTTCACAATGCATGGTCAGAGAGGCTGCGGAGGGACTGGTTCTTGCAAAATAACCAATCCAATCAAAATAACACATGATGCAATGTATAGTCAATGTAACATGTAAATGTATATAAATGAAGAGGTTTTTGTGTAACTTTGGATGTGTGGTAAGCCCTATTACCCCTCCCCCATCCCCCCTTGAGTCTGATCAACTCTGCATATGTTTGCTATACGCTAAGTAAAGGAACTTGAATGATGAAATATGGAGTCAAAGGAGGTTTTTGGATTCCAGAAAACTGAATGAGGTGTTCTCCCACAACTGGACAAATTGTTCTGGATAAGTAGGACCTTTCATTTTTGGTTTTTATTGTATTTAGTTTTGCCTGGGAATCCACGAAATGAGTCTGCCATGGGCAATGATTTGAATATTTTGAAAAATTAGCTTAAATGCCCTGTATTACAACAACAACAAAAACAGGTGAAAATTGATGGAAAAAGCTATTAATTTTTCTGGGTAAATACTGGGGTTTATTTTGATGGACGGAAGGACAGGGGGGAAGTATTCAGTAGATTAATGCTTTGATTAATGGAATTCAATGTGGTTTGCTGCAGAACTGAAACAGAACTCAAAACATAGTGAATTTAACAAAACAATACATCTAAACCCAAAATAAAATTTTATTTGAACAAACAGTTTACTGTTGTAGACTTAGAACTCTTAGCCTATAAATATTTACATTTAATAACCGGGCCACGCCATTTGCAGTGCATACACTTAACTTCATCCTTTTCTCCTGTTTGTTTTTTTTCCAACTTTTGAATACTTCCTTGTGTTCTGAAATATATTCTGATACAGATTTTCATTTTCTTTCCATTTTAGAGGGAGATCTTTAAACCATTATCTGCTAACAGCTTTAAATATGTACATGGTGGGTGTGAGATTCATCAGTACTTTCAGATGCACACGCACTTCAGAGCTTATGTGCGTGCCTACTGCTTGTATCTTCTAGACCAGAGGTTCTCAAACTGTGGTCTGCCAGCTCCATTCAGGTGGTCCGTGGATAGTTCCCTCTAAGGTGCGAGCCTGGGTGGCCACACACAAGAGAATGAAGGGCTACCCACTTAATTAGTGGAGCCACATATGCATGGCTCCACTAATTAGGTGCTTGGACCCTGGAGAAAACACACATGTAAGGTGAGGTGGTGGCCTTGGGGGAAATAAGGGGTAGGTGGGAGGGGGCAATAGGGTGAGAAGAGGTGGGGGGAATTTGGGACATGCATGGCTGTGGCAGCCACAGAAAGTAGCAAATGCCTCCTTCTCAGCCCCAGAGCTGAGGCTGCCACAGTAGGGGAGAGACCCTCCTTCTTTCCAGCACTAGTTCAGGAGCTGCCACAGCCGGGGAGAGAGGGCACATCCATCGTATTAGAAAAGACAGACTACTGATATTAAAATATGAATGTGCACTTTTATTTGTAGAACAAAAAAAACCAATTACTACTAAGGTTTTTTTTTATATAGTGCTTTTACCCAAAGTGCTTTACAATAGTTAGCTAATGGCACAAACAACATTTGGAAAGATCACTAAGTGGTCCGCCAAGACACTCAGCATGTGGTCCCTAAAAAAAAAGGTTTGAGAACCATTGTTCTAGAGCAGGGGCTCCCAAACTTGGTTCACGGCTTGTTCAGGGTAAGGCCCTGGCAGGCCGTGAGATGCTTTGTTTACTTGAGCTGCGCAGGCCAGGCCCCCGCTTCCCGCAGCTCCCATTGTCGGGGAACGGTGAATCACGGCCACTGGGAGCTGTGAACGGCCGTACCTGCAGATGCTCAGATAAACAAAGTGTCTCATGGCCCGCCAGGGGCTTACCCTGAACAAGCCACAAATCAAGTTTGGGAACCCCTGTTCTACACTAATACATAGCCTTACATCAACAGGCAGCTTTGCACATACACACAGACTAACGTGTTATCATAATACATATATCTCATGCAATGTATTCTATTTTCCTAAAAAAACTAGTTCTTTTTATTTGAGTGATACAAAAGTAGAGTGAAAATCATAAATAACTGAATAATACTTTCTGTAAAACTTGAGATTTTTTCAGTAAAATTTGGTTTAAACTGAAATCGAAGGAGCTTATGGATAAGCCAATTGGAAAAGGTCTCAGAGGGAATCCCAACAAATGATGCATGTCTTATGATATGCAAAAAGATTCATAATACAGAAGTACCCCTTATCCTCTGTACCAGAGTGCAAAGCAAGTGCTTTGGGAGATGACAGGAAGGGAGCCTTGTTGCTGTGGACCTCCCATAGTATACACAGGAGAGGAGCTCCACCTGGGCATACCTAAGATGTGTAAGAAAAAGTTTAGTACTTTCCAGCATCACCCAACACAAAATTTTCTATACAGACGTGTACAGATACTGTGCATGCCAACTGGTTTTAAGTTTACAAGGCTTCTTAGATTTCTTTTGAGAAAATAAGAAAATGTCCACGTAAAAACTGTTAAGTTAAATTTACTAAATACACTATTACTCACAGAGTTCATACATGTCGTTAAAGACAATCTAAACACGTGGCAGTTCACTTTACACATTGCGGCCACCTTAACTCAAAACCAAAAGAAATACTTATGAATTTTTTCAACAGTGTTTGAAAGTTTTTGTAATTAAGTATATAGTTCGCGATGCAGATGTTGAAAGAATCTGCATGTTGTGATTCTGAGTTAAGGTAGCAGTTGGAAGGTGTAAGTCACAGAAATAATCTACTAAGATGATTTCACACCTCTACTGCTAGAACAGGGCCTCACCTCCCTGACTGAGACTAACCTCGTTAATCTCTAGCTTGCTTGCTAGCATATATATACGTGCCCCGGAATATTTCCACTACCTGCGTCTGACGAAGTGGGTATTCACCCACGAAAGCTCACGGCTCCAAAACCTCTGTTAGTCTATAATGGTGCCACAGGATTCTCTGCTGCTTTCACAGATCCAGACTAACACGGCTACCCCTCTGATTACTTGACACATGCAAGGCACTGCATTTAGCCGTATGGAGTGGAAATCCATTCAACCTCATGAAGAAACTTGCACAAATACAGACAGATATCATCTTCCTTTCCAAATGCAAACGGATGGACATCATACCAAATGGACTAAAGGTAAAAATCCACTGCTATCTACAAACTACACAGACCACAGTGAGAAGATTATGCCATACACTGTCAAAGAAACTGAGGAACCACCTGATCAGCATCCTATACAGCAAACAGGAAAAACATCAAAAAAGAGCTCTCCAACCTGGAGACCTTCATTAATAACCAAACTTCCATTAAAAACGGACTTCACTAAAATAAGACAGGAGATCTACAGCACTCACCTTCACATCTCTACAAAGGAAAAAGGACTGTAAGCTGTCTAAACTCCTACCTGACACATGGCCACAACCGTGGTACCCCTAACCCACCAGCAATATTGTCACTCTCTCCAACTACACATCAGCCCAGAAGAAAAGTCTGTCCTATCTCGGGGACTCTCTTTCTGCCCTGCCACCCCCAACATGATACAGTTCTGTGGCGATCTGGAGCCTACTTTCGCCGTCTGCGACTCAAAGAATACTTCCAGGACAACACTGAACAGTGCACTGATACACAGGTACCCACACACCAACAGACAAGAAGAAAGACTCCACATGGACTCCTCCTGAGGTCGAAATGACAGTCTGGACCTATACATTGAATGCTTCCGCCGACGTGCACAGGCAGAAATCGTGGAAAAACAACACCGCTTGCTCATAACCTAAGTCCGTGCAGAACGCAATGCCATCCACAGCCTCAGAAACCACCCTGACATTATCACAAAGAGGCTGATAAAGGAGGTGCTGTTGTCATCATGAACAGTCTGACTACCAGAAGGAGGCCGCAGACAACTCTCCAATACCAAATTCTACAGGCCACTTCCCTCAGATCCCACTGAGGAATACACTAGAAAACTGGACCATCTACTCAGGACACTCCCTACACTAACACCAGAAAAAATCAGCATACCCTTAGAGCCTCGACCAGGGTTATTCTATCTACTACCCAAGATCCACAACCCCGGAAATCTGGACGCCCCATCATCTCGGCATTGGCACTTCACTGAAGACTGTCTGGATATTGGACTCTCTACTCAGACCCTATGCCACCAGCACTCCCAGCTATCTCCGTGACACCACTGATTTCCTGAGGAACTACAACGCATTGGTCACCTCCCAGAAAACACCATTCCTAGCAACCATGGATGTAGAGGCTTTCTACACAAAATCCACAACAGATGGAATACAAGCTGTTAGACACAGTATCCCTGATGATGCCACAGCACAAACTGCTGTGAGCTCTGTGCCTTTATACTCACACACAACTATTTCAAGTTTGATGACAATATATACCTCCAGATCAGTGGCACTGCTATGGGCACCCGCATGGCCCCACAATACGCCAATATTTTTATGGCTGACCTGGAACAACGCTGTCCTCAGCTCTCGTCCACTCACACCCTTCTCTACCTACGCTACATTGATGACATCTTCATCATCTGGACCCATGGGAAGGAGACTCTAGAAAAATTCCACCACGATTTCAACACTTCCACCCCACCATCAAACCTCAGCCTGGACCAATCTAACACGGGAGGTCCACTTTCTAGACACCACGGTGCAAATAAGCGATGGTCACATTAACACCACTCTATATCGAAAACCTACCGACCGCTACGCCTACCTTCATGCCTCCAGCTTCCATCCCGGGCACATCACACGATCCATTGTCTACAGCCAAGCACTGAGGTACAACCGCATCTGCTCTAACCCCTCAGACAGAGACCAACACCTACAAAATCTCACCAAGCATTTCTCTAAACTACAATACCCGCACGAGGAAATTAGGAAACAGATCAACAGAGCCAGACGTGTACCCAGAAGCCTCCTTACTGGCAGACAAACCCAAGAAAGAACACAACAGGACTCCACTGGCCATCACATACAGCCCCAGGCTAAAACCCCTCCAACGCATCATCAGGGATCTACAACCCATCTCTGGACAATGATCCCACACTTTCACAGGTCTTGAGGTGGCAGGCCAGTCCTCGCCCAACAGACAACCTGCCAACCTGAAACGTATTCTCACCAGCAACTGCACACCGCACCATAGTAACTCCAGCTCAGGAACCAATCCATGCACAACAAACCTCGATGCCAACTCTGCCCACATATCTACACCAGTGACACCATCATAGGACCTAACCAGATCAGCCACACCATCACTGGTTCATTCACCTGCACGTCCACCAATGTAATATACGCCATCATATGCCAGCAATGCCCCTCTGCTATGTACATCGGCCAAACTGGACAGTCACTACGGAAAAGGATAAATGGACACAAATCAGATATCAGGAATGGCAATATACAAAACCTGTAGGAGAGCACTTCAACCTCCCTGCCACACTATAGCAGACCTTAAGGTGGCTATCCTGCCAGCAAAAAAACTTCAGGACCAGACTGCAAAGAGAAACTGCTGAGCTTCAGTTCATTTGCAAATTTGACACCATCAGCTCTGACTAAACAAAGACTGTGAAGGCTTGCCAATTACAGAACCAGTTTCTCCTCCCTTGGTTTCACACCTCTACTGCTAGAACAGGGCCTCACCCTCCCTGACTGAACTAACCTCGTTATCTCTAGCTTGCTTGCTAGCATATATATACCTGCCCCTGGATATTTCCACTACCTGCGTCTGACGAAGTGGGTATTCACCACGAAAGCTCACGCTCCAAACCTCTGTTAGTCTATAAGGTGCCACAGGATTCTCTGCTGCTTTCACAGATCCAGACTAACACGGCTACCCCTCTGATATAAGATGATAACAGAACATTTATGTAAAGTATTCTTTAATACTCTCCTACTACAAGGATCCTGACATGTATTTCGTCTAAAAGTAAGATTTCTTCAATCAATATTATAAAACTGCAAATTAACAAAATATGATCTATTAGAGGATTGGCACATCTTGCTTCTGGAGGCAGAGCTCATTGCCCACACTGCTTGAATTCCTCAATTCCCCCCCACAAGCTCCCAGGGCCACCCTCCCACTTCCCTCCATTTTAGGAACTCCATACAGAAACCCCTCCTTCACGCCAGGGGCCCCCTGTGTGCTCTCTTTCCTCCCTTACTAGGGTCCCCCATTTTCTTCCTGTACCACTCATCTCAGTGCCATCTGCCACCTGTCTCTGTGCCCCTACCCTTATGTTCCCCCTACACAATTTTTTTTTTTTTCTGTCTGGGAGATAAGTCATTCAGGGCAACCACACTTTAAACTCTACTGAATCAATGGGCAGAGCTCAGATGGGAGGCACTGTAAGCAGGAAGGTATTAATGGCTATCATCAACTGGTTCTTTGATTTATAGACCATTACAGCTCTCTCTGAAACTGATGGGTCTCTAACCACATGCCAAGGGCCTCCATAAGTCCTCCAATGGTTTTTCAATTTTCATCAAAATCCATAGGGTCCCACTGATGACTAGAACATCCTCTAAAAGTCTGGAGTGACTCAAGGCAGTGTTCAAAAGTTATCATTTACTATCAGAAAAAAAGCCGTCAAGTTGAGCATAAGACTTAGCTTTGCTCAGCCATGTAGGCTGGTCACAGGACTTACCATAGTATGTACTTGCTGTCATGGACACAATCCAGAAAGATAATGAAATACAAATAAGCAAGCTCAAAATTACAATATTTGTCATCATTTTGATAGATTCTTTGTAGTCCTCCTGCCGGTATGTCATGGGAATTCAGAGGACAATTACCTATGGGAGGGAAAGAACAAAAGGTATCAGACAATTTCAATTAAATAAACATTTTTCTTAAAAACAAAGTTTAATGCAGGGGCTGTGGCTTGGGCCCTAGCACTGGGGACCATACCTCAGATCATTGCTAAGTTAAAGACAACTACACTCCCACATGACAACGCCCCGCCCCGCAACAGGGGAGCATTTGGAAACTAACCCAGCAAGAGGGAGCCTCTCTCAGCGCGTATACGCAAGAGGCACCAAGTCCATGTCACTACCCGAAAGACAAGAGGGAGCGCCAGAAAAGGCAGAGCAAGTTTGTGATACCCCGCCCCTGGGAGCGTGTCGGTTCTGCGGGCCTTTATCCCCCACGTGAGGGGTGGGGGGGGTCGGGTCTGCGGGCCTGTCCTCCCGCGTGAGGGGTGAGAGGGGTCGGGTCTGCGGGCCTTTCCCCCCACGTGAGGGGCTGGAGGGGGGGTCGGGTCTGCGGGCCTTTCCCCCCACGTGAGGGGCTGGAGGGGGGGTCGGGTCTGCGGGCCTTTCCCCCCACGTGAGGGGCTGGACGGGGGGTCGGGTCTGCGGGCCTTTGCCCCACAAGGTGGCGGCCCGGCTGCGGCGGCGGCGCCGGAGAGGAGGGTTCCGCATCTCACCCTCTGCCACGCACGGGGGACTCGCTGTCCTGCCCCGGCCGCTGGGCGAGCCTCATGCTCGGCCCCTCGCGCGGTCGGGCACCGGCAGCGCCAGAGCGACCCCGGCTCCGCGCAGCCTCAGGGCTCCGGCCGCCACCCAGCCGCGCATGCTCCGTCGATTGCAACCTCCTGCGCTTCATGCCCATCTGCCTCCGTTCATGGAAAAAGCTTCCGCCACAGGCGCAGCACCGTGGCAGCGGGGACTGAGCACCGCCAACCAACTCGAGCCCGTGACAGCGGGCACTGGCCTTTCCCCACTTACTCCGCTCCCCCCCCCGCGCCTGTGACAGCGGGTTCTGACCCCTCCCAGAGTCTCACCAAGTACGTCTCCCCCGTCCCCACACCTGTGACAGCAGAGACTAATCCCCCTTCAGAGCCTGCGCCCCATGCTTGACAGTGGAGACTGACCTGCCCACTGAGCCCAGGCCCCCACCCGTGACAGTGAGGAGTAACCCACCCCGTCCCCCACGCATTGAGCCCAAGTTCTCCTTGACTGTGAAAGTGACCCCCCCACCAACCAACATCATTCCTGCCCATCTTTGTGGCAGAGGGGACTGACACCCCCACTGAGCTCATGCTCTCCACACCCACCAGTGACAGAGGCGATTGCCCCCCATGAGCTTAGGCCCCCTTAATCTCTGAGACAGCAGGATCAACCTCTGCCACAGAGCCCATGCCCTCCTAACAGCAGGGACACCCCCCCCCACACACACACACAGCCTGGGCTCCCCACCCTGTGAGAGCAGGATCTGATTCCCCCCTAGCACTGAGGCCATCCCCCAAACCTTTAAGTAACAGTGGGGACTACCAACCCCATGGAAACTGTTCCCCACCAAACTTACTTACAAATACACACACCGCCAGTGGGCCCCTCCCTTCAGTTACAGCTTGGGCTCCAGCCCCATCCCCTCCTTGAAACTAGAACTGAGACCTGGGACAGTTTCACCCCACTCCAGCATGGAACCCATGACCTCCCCCCTCTCTTCAACTAAGCATTGATCCTGTGCCTCCATCAGTCCCTTCAGTGAGAGCTAAGGTTGTGCTCCCCTCTCGCACTCTTGTCTATATGCTCTCCCATCCCCTCAGTGACAGCTGGGGCTGGGTCCCCACATCCCCTCTATGAGAGTGATACCTGGGCTGTCTCCCACCGTGCATTGAGTATTTACCTTTCCCAATACTTCAGTGAGAACCAGGACTATGCACCCCACTCCTTGTGATGAGTCTGTACTCTATACTGTCTCCTCAATGAGATCTCCATCCACCCTCAGACCTGAGCTGTGTGCCCCATCCTTTGCAGTGAATATTGATTCTATGCCCAACCCCTGCTCCACTCACGAAGCACCAAGTCCGTGACCCCGCCTGCTTTGTGCACTCCTGTTCAGTCAGTTCTGGGGCTAGTCAGTACTGGCTGTACAACTTGAAGCCAAAGATCTCTAAAATTCCATACATGATTTATATTATGGAACAATCAAAAATTAATAGTTAACAATCTCACTTACCGATTCACAGAATAACAATGACAGGATGATGGCATCAATGTAAGGATTAGAGCATGAAATCATGGGGGTAGTAGTGATATCTCCAAATGTCCTGAAGGAGATTTTAAACTTGTTGAAACGCAGCAAAATCCTATAGTGTCAGAGCGAAAGACTTTAACACCGCCTTACAATTAGCTTCAGATGAGTGCAGACCAACCCAGTCTGGCAACTTTTCTGAGTACATGCCAGAATTGTTTAGAGGGTGCCAGATGATCAGCAAAGAAGCCAATAGGAATTATTAAGAGAGGTGCTCTGTGACCACACATATCGCATGGGCGGGGACCTGGCTATGAGTGCATCTGACTCCAAGTATCAGAAACTTTGTACATCCACAAAGCAAAGAAAGGTATGAAATTCTAGAACCTTCTGTATATTCTCCATCCCCTTTGGGGCAGATAGCCATCAAATGTACAAGATTTTGGGGATTATTCTACAATCTACACAATTTTGAAGTATCATTCACAGATTCTACATTGTTATATACACACCCCATATACTAAAAGGCCTACATCCCACAAATACTTATACAGCTGAGTAACTATAAGCAAACAAAAACAAGGAGGGGTCCTTGTGTCACCTTAGAGACTGACAAATTTATTTGGGCATAAACTTTTGTGGGCTAAAACCCACTTCATCAGATGCATGGAGTGAAAAACACGGTAAACAGAATATATATTATAGCACATGAAAAGATGGGAGTTGCCTTACCAAGCAGGGGGGCATCAGTGCTAACAAGCCAATACAATTAAGATGGAAGTAGCCTGTTCTCAACAGCTGACAAGAAGGTGGGAGTATCAGCAGAGAGAAAATTATTTTTTGTAGTGACCCAGCCACTCCCAGTCATTATTTATTTATGTGATGGTGTTCAGTTTGCAAATCACTGTTTTTGAAGTTTCCTTGTTGAAGAATGGTCATTTTTAGGTCTGTTATTGAGTGTCTAGGGAGATTGAAGTGTTCTACTGGATTTTGAATGTTACAATTCTTGAGGTCTGATTTGTGTCCATTTATTCTTTTCCGTGGAGACTGTCCAGTTTGGCCAGTGTACATGGCAGAGAGGTATTGCTGGCACATGATGGCATATGTCACATTGGTAGATGTGCAGGTGAATGAATCCCTGATGGTGTGGTTAGGTTGTATGACCTTGAATAGATATGCAGACAGAGTTGGCAACAGCCATGTTTACATTTTTGTTAAATTCTGGTGACTTAGAAGGGATAGCAATTGTTTAAAAATCTTAGTTTTGGAATTAAAATTTGGAAGTTTTATGTAATAGTTGATCATTTCCCTGAAGAACTACACCATTTAAAACATTTTTAGCTTGAACAAGCTGGCAGGTGTCATCTATTTAGTCTTTGGTGCATGTTACATCAAGTTTCACTCAGCATCTGCTGCAGTTTTTAAACAGTTCTTACAAACACAGCCAAGACTGGGGATCCTCTGGTAATAGTTGCAAGAGCTCAGAGGTTCTTTTGTTGTTGTGGAGATGGAGGAATGATAAAATGGCTGCTTGCAGGCCTTTCTGTTTTATCTACTCTAGGGGTCTGATCTAGCAAATATTTACATGCATGCTTAATTTAATTAAAGTCTATAGGACTACTCTTGTGCTTAATGTTAAGCACCTGTGTAAGTGTTTACAGCATACAGGCTCTGGTAATTTTAGTGAAAAAATTACCACTGATGCCACCATTAAGTCAAGTGTTTCAGATAAGACTCAGGTGACTTTCAGCCTATTTGCAACCCTATTTTGTGGTTATAAAAGCCAGCAACCATTGGAATCTTCTCAGCACTCCAACAAATGCTAACATTGATGTAGCTGAACTAGTTGTAGTGTTGCTATCTTTCTCCCCCCTCCACCAAAAAAAAAAGAAAAGAAAAATCCATCTATAAACATGGCTTTATTTGCAAACAGCTAACATGATTGTTTTGTTTTTATCAGTTTAACCCTACAAAAAAGGCAATTGTTTAAGGGCCACACTGAAGTAACAGTGTTAGAGTGCACATATATAAATACTTAACAGAATCTAAATGACCTAAGTTTTCAAACAAGGCAAGATCATGCTTATTCAGATTGTTGGTCTAATAAACCATTGCCTAGTTAGTGGCAATCGACTCCCTAACTTATTCATTCCAATATGAACTTATCTATCTGCAATATTATTTTTGTTTGTAAAATATTAAAGTTAGTGGTAAACTCTTAGAGTAACACACTGAAAAGTTAAGAGTTACTACTGGAGCAAAAGGGTGTTTGTTGAGCTGTGCTCATCCTGAACAAAAGACTGTAAAGACTTTAAAGGCTCAGCTTTCCAGAAAGGTTTCAAATTGTAATTTTATCTGATTATAAAGAAAGTTGGAATCACTAATTCTGTAATGATGATTGCATATATATATTCACCTTCTCTTTCTTTCAGTTTGTGGAGCTTTGGTCCACAATCTGTCAAAGCCTGGTTTGGTTTGCCCCAACCGTCTTCAACTATGATAATCCAAAATACATTCCCGTTGGGTCCAGGATTAAGAGGTAGTTTGTATAATACACATGAAGCAATATGATAAAGATTTTTAAAAAATAGAAATCTAAAGCTAGGGTCATTTAGACATCTAAATAAGTAGCCAGATTTTCAAAAGTGCTAAGCACTTAGCAGCTTCTAATGAAGTCAATCCAAATGCTAACTTTAGTGTCCTATTTTATTTTTTTTAATCTTGGTTTGTGTTTTTATTAGCACCTGCAAAAGTTATACATGAGTTCTGGATCCTGAATTTGGTACTGTGCTTGGGGAAACAGGATTATATATTATAATTAAGGATTATAGAACAGTACAACATCAGACATACCAAACAAACAGCACTAAACAGTTGAGAACAAATGGAATTTATCCCTGTAGTTCCTGACCAAAGAAGAGAGAGTACAAAACAGTATAGAAGAAGTAAAGGTCTGTGTTGTTTTTAGACTCTCAATCCATAATTATTGTTCTTATGCAATACAAATTTACACTACCTTTGTTATGGACAAAGATTTAAATAAAATGTTCACACTATCTGGTTTTAAGAATATTGTTCTTCAATATGTGCTTAAATCAGTAAAAAAAAGTAAAGTGCCTTCCATGCTTAGTACACAGTGTTCAACATCTAATAACTAAATTTCTATAAATGTAAGCAGCCCACTTTACTCATTCATGCTTGTAAAATTTATAATCTATATATTTTTAAATAAACCATGAGCCATTCAGTGCCAAAAAAGCAACTAAACAATTTTCTTAATGGTTTGGAAAAACCTTTTCTTTCAGCTTTCCTAAATAAATGCCCCTCCGGTCTAAACATCATGAAAAGTTTCAGCTAAAAGTTATCTTTTAAAAGAAGGTGTATGCAACTGAAAGCAAAAGTTTAGAACTGAAGGCCGCCTTATCTGCAGCTGCAGCACTCCAATCATAGCACTATAAACCAAAACTGGTTTTGAGTCTATAAGTTCCTGCATTGCAGTACCATAGTAAGAAAAAGGAATGGGTAAAGGAAATATGATGTTTGAAGATACTAGCGTTCTACTATATACAGTATATTAATCACAATGCACTCATCTACATTCTAAAATTGAAAAAATTCCAAAAATATTTCAGGATTTGGCATTTTCTAATGTAGGTTTATAACATCAGAACATAAAATATTTCCTATCCCAGAGACCTCTTGAAAATAGATTTTGTTTACTGCTTTCCCCCGCCTTCCCCTCCTTTCTTGTACCCTCTAATCTAGTATTTTGCATCTCCTTTTCTTCACCACTTCTCAAAGTAAATTCATATCCATGATCTCTCTATTTCTGAAAAGACAGTGTTTGTATCACTGTTCAGATTCGTTCCTTAGGGCTGTAACATCAAGAGGGAACACTCTCATTATAAATTAGTCAATTTTTACCTGTTTGTGGATGTTTTTAAATAACAGGAACTATATTTTTTTAATCAAGGAATAACAGGAAGAGTAGGGGGAACTGAAAACCTTAACAGGTGAGCTTATGCCAGTTAGGGGTGAAGCTGAGTCTATATAAATACAGCTCTAGGCCTGCTGATATAGTTATGTTGGAATTAGTTTGATAGTAAAGATTAGAAAATTTGGAGTGTTCTTAATTACTTAAGGGTGTTTGGTAGTTCTGTGTACATTTTATTCATTTTTACTTAAAATATATCTCTGTTAGCTTGACTTAGAACAAAACTTTATAATCAGGAGCGGCCTTTTACATTGCTTTTATATTTCTTCCATAAAGGCAATATTGATGGTTGGTTTTATTATTTAATAGTTATCAACTGAATTTGTTTTTTAAAAATGATCTTTAAAAATCCATGTGTCTGATAGAGCAACCTTTAAATAGTATATCCTGGAACTTTTATAAAAATAAAAAAATCTTTTAAGTTCCTATTAGGGTTTTCCTGATGATGTCCTTTTCATTAATGGAAAAACTGATTCTGAACAAAGTAGTGTTAAATGCATAAAATTAACAAAGTGAAGAAAAATAGCTTTATAAAAATCTATCACATAGTCATTTTAAGCATTGCATCTTTCTTAACAAAATAGACAGTAACATGATATTTTCAAGATAATGGTGTTTTTAAGTGAGGATACTAAAGCAAATAGAAGGAAACGTGTCCAATTATAGGGGTATGGAACTTATGAATAATCATATTGGAGGGAATGATAAATGAAAGACTTCTAATGGATTTGGCATTAAATACATATAAACTGGTATGATGTGAGACAGACGACTCTGATTCAGAATATGTTGGTACAGAGGCTATTATTTTACACATACTCACACTGTACTAGATTCTTTCCAAACAGGAAAAAAAAGCATGATCTGTATCCCCAGAAGCTCATAGTCACACACATGAAAAAAAACAATAGCTGAGGTAAGTGAAACAACAAATACAGTGTTCCTACCAAATACCTGTGTGAATACATATATATGTGATATGAATTATGCCCAAGTTATTTCTCAACTGGAACAATGATAGCTAGCAAACTTCTATAAGCATTGTAACAGACGGGTCTTGAGGAAGGGGGTGGGATAGCTCAGTGGTTAGAGCATTGGCCTGCTAAATCCAGGGTTATGAGTTCAATCCTTGAGGGGGTCACTTAGGGATCTGGGGCAAAAATCAGTACTTGGTCCTGTTAGTGAAGGTAGGGGCTGGACTCAATGACTGACCTTTCAAGGTCCCTTTCAGTTCTAGGAGATAGGTATATCTCCTATTATTATACATTATCTAGGCTCATTTGGCTAAGTTCAGTGAAGTCCTTCCATGCATAAGGGCAGTGTGAAAGAAAGCAGGGAGATATCTTTGGGAAGCTAGCTGAAAAATGGGTAGTTAAGGCTGGCATCATTGGGGACAGAGGGGCTGAGTCATACAGGGTTCTGAAGGCACTAAAAAATCTACATTTAATGCACTAAAGGAAAAGGGGCCAGTGAAGTATTCCAAAGTTCCAGTCAAGGAAGATGGCGTTAGAGAAAGGACTGGACCACAGAAACCAGAGAAGAGAGTATATCAAGAAAGAGGGCATGATCGACAATGAAAAAAGCAGCAGTCAAGTAGAATGAAGATGGAGTAGAGTGCTTGATAGTTAGCAAGGAAGAGGTTGTTGTAGACTTTGGGCCAGATCTACAAAGAGAGTTAAGTGTTGCAGTGCCTACTTTTAGGCAGCTAGAAATCTCTGAAACAACACTAAAATCCACAAAGTCTGCATTAGGTGCCAGCACTCCCTGTACAGTGAATGGGGAGAGAAAAGCACTTTAGAATGCGAGCCACAAAAGCCAGCCCACTAGATAGGTTCTGCCTAAGCTAGCCAATGGGAGATAACGTCCTAAGTCTTGCCCCTCCCACAGAGCTAGGTAGCTAAATACAGACTGTAGAGAAGCACCAATCTCTGCTTGCAAGTCATAACCAGGAAAACTCTCATGGAGTCAGGTGGCTTAGGTGCTGTGACAAGCAGGGTCCAGACATCCCAAGGAGAAAACAGAAGGTTTCAAACCCCCAGTTAAACCAATTGTTTGCATTATTATGATATTTTATTGTACAAGTATATCGAGTAAGAGCTTTTATGAACTTAGTAATTGTTATGAGATACGGGCTTCAAGTACTAAGGGTATGTCTACACTGTGGGATTATACCGATTTTAGAGAAACTGGTTTTTTAAAACAGATTGTATAAAGTCGAGTGCACGCAGTCACACTAAGCACATTAATTCGGCGGTGTGCGTCCATGTACCGAGGCTGATGTCGATTTCCAGAGCGTTGCACTGTGGGTAGCTATCCCGTAGCTATCCCATAGTTTTCACAGTCTCCCCCACGCTTGGAATTCTGGTTTGAGATCCCAGTGCCTGATGGGGTAAAAAACATTGTCGTAGGTGGTTCTGGGTACAGCCTCACCCCTCCCTCCGTGAAAGCAGCAGACAACCATTTTGCGCCTTTTTTCCCGGATGAACTGTGCAAACGCCATAGCACAGAAAGCATGGACCCTGCTGAGCTCAAGACAGCAATCATGGATGTTGTAAACACCTCACGCATTATTGTGCAGTCTATGCTGAACTAGGACCTGCAAAACCAGGTGAGGAGGAGGTGGCTACGGCAGCGCAATGACGAGAGTGATGAGGACATGGACACAGAATTCTCTCAAACTGCGGGCCCCTGTGCTTTGGGGATCCTGCTGGTAATGAGGCAGGTTTTAGCCATTGAACGCCGATTTTGGGCCCAGGAAACAAGCACAGACTGGTGGGACCACATAGTTTTGCAGGTTTGGGATGATTCCCAATGGCTGTGAAACTTTCACATGCATAAGGGCACTTTCATGGAACTTTGTGACTTGCTTTCCCTTGCCCTGAAACACCAGAATACCAAGATGAGAGCAACCCTCACAGTTGAGAAGTGAGTGGCAATAGCCCTCTGGAAGCTTGCAACGCCAGACAGGTACCGGTCAGTCAGGAATCAATTTGGAGTGGGAAAATCTACTGTGGGGGCTGCTGTGATGCAAGTAGCCAAAGCAATCATTAAGCTGCTGTTA
>NC_133769.1:70853151-70883750 GCF_003597395.2 Chelonoidis abingdonii | reverse complement strand
GCTCAGAGCGGAACAACGGAGAGAGAGGGAGAAGGGAGGGGAGATCATTCTTTTGCCGGTAGACTCATACTTTTGAGTCTTGGGGGTCCTCCCAGGGAAAGTTGGGGAGGCCAGAGAGGGGGGTCCCCCCCCAGGAATTTGGGGGGAACCCAGGCTGATAGTAGCCTCAATACTATCTGGTGGCAGCGAAATAAGATCCAAGCTGGGTATAAGCTTGGGGAGGTTCACAGTAAGCACCCAGATTTTGTACGCTAAAGTCCAGTTTTGGGACAGACGCTTACCACAAGGACACTTTTCCTAATGTATGGATAGCTTTCAGGATTCTGCTCATGCTGCCGGTCACAATTGCAGATGGTGAGTGCAGCTTCTTGAAGCTCAGGCTCATTAAAACATATCTTCGATTGATGGCCAACGAGAGGCTGACATCGCTTGCTATTTTATCATTTGAAAATGCCATTGGTCAGTGTTTGGATCGCTGATGCTGTGCTTAGGTTCACAAGGGCAAAGGCAAGAAAAGCGACCTTGTGAACTAAATTACCAGGGTTAACATTCTAAGGTGGTCACCTACTGTAACACTATTTAATACTGGTCCATCCAATGTTGGTGCATAGTTCAATTTCTTGATGTTAGTACATTTTGGTTATTCTTAAATTTAAAAAGTTTCTACAGGCTTAGAGGAAACTCATTTCTTTATTTACTTATATATGACATGAATAAATATAGATTTACGGATCCTAGTTGCAAATTTATTGTCGTACATGACAAGGATAAATTATGCATGCAAATCAGGCATCAAAGTCATGAAATGGGCTACAATTGCAATAAAAAATAAGGTATTCAAAAGTTTAACAAATGGAGGGTGGGGAGGTACCAAAGATGCTCCTCATCTGGGACGCCATTTAGTCTAGGGCTGGCCCTGCCTGACTGGGTTCCTCTCTGAGATCAGGAGTTGTGTGCAAGTGCAAGGAGTGTACATTGGTTAATCTGGGCCTGAAGATTAGGTCCTAAATTCAAACACCTGGGAGAAGAAAGAAGCCCATCCCATCCCTATAGTCAAACATCTATCTATCTATCTATCTATACACACACACAACCAGTCTGCTCATTGCTCTCAATTAGTGAGAACTAGAGAAGAGTTGTCTTAATGTTGATGTTGGGTTAGTCATATGCTAATTAAAGGGCTGAAGCTGCTATTTGTTCACAGGATTTTATTTTGTTAGCAAATATAGTTTTCTTATTAATTTTGTTTTACTGAATATGAACAAAACGTGAGATTTGTATAGAGTGCTAGGTCTCTGGTGTGCGAAATGGGTATTCTGGAACCATTGTTCTCATCATGCAGGTGGCGATGTCATGAACCTGCGGTGTTGGCTCTGGCCAACTTTTTCTTGTAAGTGCTTCCTATTTTCATGAGGCTGTAGTCTTAAGATTCTGAGCTTTGTGCCAGAGTCTCTCTTACATTTTTCCTTCCTGTTCTTTCTAGGACTGGCCTCAGGCAGCCCAGAGCTCGGAATATCTGTTAGGAAACATAACAGTTAAAAGTTGTGCTTCACATCTTTGTTAGACTCAAACAAGTTAATTTCTCCTGTTCCCTAACTAGTGAGAACAGAACAGAACAAATCAACTTTCAAGGAAAATAAACAAAAATAGTGTTTCCTGGGTGCTTCTTTGGCAGGAGTGAGGGTGAGTGGAGGGGGAATGAAATTTCTCAGTGGCTTCAAAATTAGTGTATTTTATGTTAAATCATGACTTCTGGCATTTCTCTTCTCCTTGTTCTTTATTCTTTAGTCTCCCAGACATGCCCTATTAGGAATACAATAATTTACAGTGATTGTTAAAATTTTCAGCTCCTTTACATCACATACATTGATCATGGTTCTTTATTGCCTTAGATCCTGCCAATTGAATACAAAATGCTCCAGATCAGAATGGTAGTTTTTTACAGCCTCTTTTGCACTCACTTTCCATAGGTATAAATGACTATGGCCCTGATCCAAAAAATAGTGCTTAGGCACATACTTAACTTTTAACATCCAGAGGTTTAAATCCAAAGAGGAGGTTCATTGTATTGGGTGGTGTATAAATATAAAATAAAATGCCAACTCTGCTGTGACGGTGGCAGCCAACTAAAGCCACAGGGCAATTTACTTGTGGTGAATGTCAAAGAAATGTTAAAAGGCCATCGTGTGTTCAGGCGAATTCACTGGTTAGTATAGATCAAAAGAAAATGTTGATGATACTGTCTTCATTTATCTGTAACTTGTTAATTTACATTATGTGTATCCCGATAGTTAGTTAGCCCTAGATCAAAACAGTGTTAGTATTAGAATGAGAATTTACTTAATGTGTAAAGCTGCATGAAAACTAATGAAGAATTGTTTCTGGCTATCACATTGTTTATGAAAACTAATGAAAGATTGTCTGGATGGCTGTAACTAAATGCATTATGTGTGTCTCTGTAATTACATTTCCCATCAAACAGGATTCAAGCCTTAGAACTGTAAATAAAGAAGCATGCTCACTTCATAGCATGGGTCATTGTGTTCAACAATGGGAAATCTACAGACCTATGTTGTGATGGGAACACTGGCCAGACTGCTTTCTGGGGAAAACAGCTATAAGAATGAACCCTGGGAGCAATGCTGTGTCTCTGGACTGATGGATTCTGACCAGGGGGAGGGAGGGAGGGAGGGAGATTCTGAACAAGTGGACAGAGATCCCCAAAGTTATTTTGGGTAACCCTGAAAGACTTATGGAAATCTAGGAGCTCACTATATCTCTGGTATCATTTTGAACTTACAAACTTTGACTCACCTGTTAACGTATTTTGCCTGCTTTAACCTCTCAACAACTCTAATTTCTTTTTCTTAGCTAATAAACCTTTCGTTAGTTTATTAGAAAAATTGGATCACATCATTATCTTTGGTGTGAGATCCAGGATATCCATTGACCTGGAGTAAGTGACCAGCCCTGTGGGGTTTGGAGTAACCTAATGTGAGGTGATTTTTTGGTTTTAATAAACTTCCATCAGGGGCGCTGGAAGAATTTGTACAGTGGGGGTGCTGAAAGCCATTGAACCAAACTGCAAACCCTGTATATAATGGAAACCACTTCAAGCCAGGGGATGCGGCAGAACCCCTAGTTCCAGCACATATGCCCTTTATCACAAAGTCCAGTTTGTCTAGGTGGTAAAGAGGGGCTGCAGAACCTAAGGGGACTGTCTGTGGCTCCATGGTAAGACTAATATAGTAAGTATGTCTACACTTGGGATTAATTCGATTTTACATAAACTGTTTTGTAAAAACAGATTGTATAAAGTTGAGTGCATGCGGCCACACTAAGCACATTAATTCGGTGGTGTGAGTCCATGTACCGAGGCTAGCGTCGATTTCTGGAGCGTTGCACTGTGGGTAGCTATCCCGTAGCTATCCCATAGTTCCTGCAGTCTCCCCCGCCCATTGGAATTCTGGGTTGAGATCCCAATGAAAAACAGTGTCGTGGATGATTCTGTGTAAATGTCATCACTCAATCCTTCGTCCACGAAAGCAACGGCAGACAATCATTTCATGCCCTTTTTCCCTGGATTGCCCTGGCAGACGCCATAGCATGGCAACCATGCAGCCCGTTTAGCCTTTTGTCACTGTCAATGTATGTGTACTGGATGCTGCTGACAGACGCGGTACTGCAGTGCTACACAGCAACATTCATTTCCCTTTGCAAGGTTAAAGAGACGGTTACCAGCTATAGCACTGTCTGCAACTGGAAATTGGTGATGACATTTATTAGTCATTTTGCACCGTCTGCTGCTGTCATGGGTGCTTCTGGCTGGCCTCGCTAAGGTCGGCTAGGGGCGCATGGACAAAAATGGGAATGACTCCCCGGGTCATTCCCTTCTTTATGTTTTGTCCAAAAATAGAATCTGTCCTGCCTAGAATATGGGGCAAGTCTACTAGAGAACCAGAGAGCACAGATGCTCCGGGTCAGAGCCCCAGAGATCCCGCAGAAATGATGATGCCATTCTAGGGGGTGCCCCTGCAACAACCACCCCCCCATTGCTTCCCTCCTCCCCCAACCCTCCTGGGCTACCGTGGCGGTGTCCCTCCATTTGTGTGATGAAGTAATAAAGAATGCAGGAATAAGAAACACTGACTTTTTAGTGAGATAAAATGAGGGGGAGGCAGCGTCCCACTGCTATGATAGTCCATGCAGTACAGAATCTTCATTAAACATGAAAAGGGTGGGGGGCTGATGGAGCTCAGCCCCCAGTTGGTATGATGAGGACGGTTTTCAATCCTTTTGCACCGTCTGCCGGGAATGACCAGGAGTCATTCCCATTGTTGCCCAGGCGCCCCAGGCCGACCTCACCGAGGCCAGCCAGGAGCACTCACGGGATGATGACAGTTTTCCACCATTTTGTACCATCTGCCATCAGGAAAGGAAGGGGAGGGGATGCTGCTGTTCAGCGTCGCAGCACCGCGTCTACCAGCAGCATGCAGTAGACATACGGTGACATTGAAAAAAGGTGAGAAACATTTTTTTCCCCCTTTTCTTTCACGGTGGGAGGCTAGGGGGCTAAATTGTCCTGGGTGGTTCAGGGTATATCTCGTCAATGTTTTTGACCCTTCAGGCATTGGTAGCTCAGTCAAGAATGTAAATGCTTTTCGGGGACTGTGGGATAGCTAGAGTCCACAGTCCCCCCTCCCTCCCTCCATGAGCATCCATTTGATTCTTTGGCTTTCTGTTACGCTTGTCATGCAGCACTGTGTTGAGTACCTGCTGTGGCCTCTGTCTGGAGATTTTTTCAAATGCTTTGGCATTTCGTCTTCTGGAATGGAGCTCTGATAGAACAAATTTGTCTCCCCATAAAGCGATCAGATCCAGTATCTCCTGTACAGTCCATGCTGATCAGTGCTTCACGCTGGGCAAACAGGAAATGAAATTCAAAAGTTGGCGGGGCTTTTCCTGTCTGCCTGGCCAGTGCATCCGACTCCAGATTGCTGTCTAGAGCGGTCACAATGGTGCACTGTGGGATAGCTCCCGGAGGCCAATACCGTTGACTTGCGACCACACTAACCTTATTCCGAAATGGCAATACTGATTTGAGCGCTACTCCCATCGTTGGGGAGGAGTACAAATATCGATATTAAGAGCCCTTTATATCGATATAAAGGGCTTCATTGTGTGGACGGGTGCAGGGTTAATTCGGTTTAACTCTGCTAAATTCGGTATAAACCCGTAATGTAGACCAGGCCCAAGAGTGCACATGTGTTACTGGCGTGGTGAAATCTAATTATAGAATATACCACCAGTGTGAGGTGTCTGCCCTGTTTTGACAGTCTGACCTGAGATTGGCACTCTCAGTTGTAAGCCATATCAGACAGCACCTGCACCTAATCTCTTAAAATAAAAATAAATGGAATATAGAGGATCTCATGAAATGCTACACGAAATTAATTCAAATTATCTGGGATAGGAACACTCACATTTAAAACTAGCTAAAAGACTATAAATAGCAAGTATATAGTGATGTATTGTGTTGAGGTAAGTGTCTAGTGAGGATTGATGTAAGATTTGATTTTATTTAATATCTTCATTAATGCTCTGGAAGAGTGAGTAAATAGTATCCTGGCAGAGCCTTTGAAACACTATAGTTAAGGTTGAAGCCTATTTTGCACTTCAAGTGGAAATTTGATCTTTTGCTTTCAGTATGAAAAACAGTGTCTCTGTTCCAAATTCTGGGCACATTATCTCAGAGTAAAGCCTGAATTTTCTAGGGAGTTTCAAGAAGTTCTAATCAGTTAAAAGCTGTCCAAAAAAAAAGAAGGTTCATATTCTGAGTCTTGTGATTTTTTTTTTGGTGGGGGGGAGGGATTGGTCCCCGTTAGCTTAAAAAACTATAGACTGGATTAAGGCCTCATGAATGAATCTGATTTTCCAGAATGGGGGGAAGTCTGGGGGAAGTCTAATATGTTTGTGGTGATGGGGAGCTTGAATGGGCACGATACTGGAAGGCTGGCATCCCTACAGGGCAGAGTTAAGATTGTGAAGTGGAGTCTGTGATATATGCTGGTGGTCTCTGGATGGAGGAAATTTGCAAATGATAGTTAATTGGGATCTGTTGTTAACATCAACTAGGAAAATAAAGGCAATCTACTTGGCTTTGATAAAGGAACTCATGAAACTTTACACAGAGTTAATTGAAATTGGCTGGGATAGGAACACTCATGTATTTAAAGACTAAAAGAAACAACAGAAGGGACTGAAAAATTATAAATGCACTGGAAATAAAAAAAAGGTTCAGTTCATAAAAATACAAGTTAATATATTTAATATGTGGGAGTGGGTGTGTATAAATAACCCCAAACCATGACTTACTCAATGGGAGAGAGGAGCCCGGGAAGCAGATATACTGAACATGAACTACGATGGGAACCTTCGGCTATGTCTACAGCAACTAGATACCCACAGCTGGCCCATGCTGGCTGACTTAGGCTCGTGGAGCTTTGGCTGTGGGGCCATTTCATTGCTGTGTAGACTTCCAGGCATGGGCTAGACCCTGAGCTCTGGGACCTACTCACCTTAGAGGGTCCTAGAGACAAGGCTGGGGAGCCCGAGCCTGGAAGTCTACACAGCAATGAAACAGCCCCACAGCCCAAGCCCTGCCAACCCAAGTCAGCTGGCATGGGCCAGCTACAGATGTCTAGTTGCTGTGTAGACATACCATTAGAGCACAAGAAACTAGACACACATTTGCAGTGCAGTATGGCAATAATAAAAGCCAATGAAATTTTGGGCTGCATACACAAAGAGCGTTACATCACAGAGTAGTGAGGTAACAATTCCCTATCAGGTTCTAATGGGAATACCCCTGGAATATTTGTTCAGTTTGGGGTACTACATTATGTCATAGGTATTGACAACCTGGAGGGAATTCAGAGAAGAGTAACCAATTCCACAACCGGGAGAATCAATTTGTGAGGAAATATTAAAAGAGCTACATATGCGTAGCTTGGCTATAAGATGACAAAGCATGAACAGGTCCACAGTTTGCAAATATTTGAAAGATGTAATTGTCAGGGATGGAGAAGAAAGTGCTAGGTGCTATACAGACATGGCACAAAAAAGTAATCCCTGCCTCAAAGAGCTCACTGGCTTGGTTATGACAAGATGCAGTAGGTGGATGGGACAACCAGCGGGCAGCGGGGGAGAGGAGATGGGTAGAGGCCGAAGTAACTGTAAAGGGCCCAATTCAGTCTCATTAGTCAATAGAAAAATGCCCATTGACCGCAACGGGAGCTGTATCAAGCCCAATATGCACAAGCTATCATGTGGTATGCAAAAGACTCAGCTGATCATTTGCCTAACCATTGTATTTAGCATAACACACGGGGGTAAAACTAAAAGCAATGGGCTTAAGAAAGGAAAAAATGGGTTGAATAGTAGGAAACATTTCCTGACAATGGGATTCATTAGGCTGTAGAACAGTCTTCCAAGGGAAGAGTAGAAGCTCTGTGACTTAAGATTTTTAAAATAAGATGAGACAAAAGACTAGAAAATATACTGTAGGACAGTGGTGCTCAACCTTATTTCACAGGAAGGCCATATAAATCTAAGAACAAGCTTGTGTGGCCAAACAGATTCTACATATTTTAATAAGATATGAAGTCACTTGTATTGATTTATATTTTGAATTCAGCTTGTTAGATTTAGATAGGTTGTTTCTATGTACAGTATTGTCTATTTAAAAACAAATGAAGTCAGTGCCTAAAACGTGTGAGAATTACAGCAAACAAGAAAAAGTCGGCTGTTAGTATATGGTGTTGAAGTAGGCCAGGGCCTTATGAAATGCTCTGGTTGGCCATATATGCCCCACGGGCTGTAGGTTGGGCACCCGTGCTGGAGGGAATAATGCTGTCCTGAAAGAGGGATGAAGTGAAGACCTAATAGCGTAGGTCTTTTCCATTGCTAACTTCTGTCATGCTATATTGCTTTGATGAACCTGTTGTGAATTTCCTTACTTTGACTGTAAGAACCCCGGTGCCCTTTTACTATAGTTTTTTTTTTTCTGAGACCAGTGACACGGTTGTAATCTCTGCCAATGTTTTCAGCATGTGTAAAGTACGTTTTAAATTCACCTTCCTGGACCAGAGATGATATTCTTATCTTGGCTCCCTTCGTGAGTTCAGATGGGGAAATATAACTGAGTTTTGGAGACCCTTTTCATGAGATCCAGCTGTGTTCTGTACACAAAGCTCCCTTCAAAGATAGCATTTGGGGCCAAGTGCTTCATTTTGTAGTCAGGCACAACTCCCATTGATGTCAATGGAAGTTTTGCTTTCGTAAAGTATTGGGACTCAGGATTTGGCCCAGAGGTCTTCTTATGTCGGGTCCTCCTAAAACAGTGCCAATATTCTGAAGATCAGTGAGTGAGCAGCAGAACTCTGGAGTTGCAAAGTGATCAACATGTCCTCGTCATGGTGCAAAAGGAAAAGGTGGGGGAACTAACTCACTAGTTCTTTTCAGTACTAAACCAGCACACACTCCAGGGGTAGGTATCTCCACAGAGTGGATTCATGTGGGTAGCAGATATTGTGAATCTCATTTTCTAGAAATGGATTGTAAATCAGACATCTGGTAACAGCTTGTAAACAATAGAAATGTTCATAAAAGCATAATATTCAAGTGTATCCACAATGTGAAACACTTACTCCAACTGAAGCCTAGAGAAAGTAAATGTTATCCATTTTCACATACATTTTTTTTTGCCAAAATAATTTAAGCATTTAACTTTACAACTTTCATTTAAAAAGGGCATTTAAAACGATGAAAAATGTGTTTTGCAATGAATCTGCCACTGATATGAGTGTTCAATTAAATGGACCGTGCAAGAAAGGAGGAAAGATTTGCTACTGGGATGTTGCCAGTGATATCCTTTGACACTTCTATGGTCTCATGTGTTCTTGATCAAGCAGCAGAGAGCTCTGGAAAATCCCAAAACAATAAGTCTGAAACCAGAGCAGTCTCCACACACTTGATACGCAGTCAGAAGAGGTTGATTTGACTGGCACTGTATTATGGCGTTATATTAACAGAATCTAAAATAAACCACTTCTGCCCTTTTGCTGAAATAGAACTTCACTAGCTGTATTTATACAGTGGCCAGTCAAGTGTTTTTGCTATAGATCATGGAATCAAACTGGACATTCTTAGGGACAGGCCACAGAACCTCACCCACTTCTGAAATAGACCCCTAACCTCTGGTTGAGTTACTGAAGTCCTCAAATCACAGTTTAAAGATTTCAAGTGACAGAGAATCCACAATTTACACTAGTTTAAACCTGCAAGTGAGCCATGCCCAATGCTGCAGAGGAAGGCAATCCCCCCCACCCCCGGCACCCTGGGGTCTCTGCCAATTCCTTTCCCACGTGCTTAGTTAGACCCTGAGCATGTGGGCAAGACCCAGCAGGCAGATACCTGGGAAAGAATTCTCTGTAGTAACTCAGAGTTCTCCCCCATCTAGTGTCCTGTCTCCAGCAATTGGGGATTTTTGCTACTGTAGTCATCCATGGGCCACATGCCATCGTAGACAGTCTCATCATACCACCACCTCCATAAACTTACCAGGCTCATTCTTGAAGCTAGTTAGGTTTTTTTGCCCCCCACCGCTTCCTTTGGAAAGCTGTTACAGAATTTCACTCCTCTGGTTAGAAATCTTTGCCTAAGTTCAAGCCTAAACTCATTGATTGCCAGTTTATAGCCATTTGTTCTTGTGTCCATATTGACACTTAACTTAAATAATTCCTCTTCTACCCTGTCATTTATCCTTCTGCTGTATTTATAGAGCACAGTCATATCTCCCTTCAACCTTCTTTTGCTTAGGCTAAACAAGCCAAGCTCTTTGAGTCTCCTTTCATAAGGTAGGTTTTCCATTCCTCACATCATCCTAGTAGCCCATCTCTGCACTTGTTCCAGCTGGAATTCACATGGTAGTCCATTTCATTTTTTTGAAGTTCTCTTTTGAGCACATTCAATATTCAGACTTCTGTGAAATCTAAATACAACATTTGGTAATTTACCATTGACCTAAAGTCTCCAGAGAAATATGTTGCTGGTTGTCCAGTTCTAATTGCCATGAATTTTGTTTATATCACAAAAGCTTCTTACTCTTGACACAACTTAGCATTGTTGTTTTCAGTTTAAGGGCTGAATTCACTGGGTGATGCAGAGCAGCTGTAGAGACAAGAGTACCAGCTTTGTCGTTTGGGCCCCTTTGCCTGATGCCTTTCCTTCTGTTGGGGTGGAGCTATGTGGCGGCGCTGGGGGCCAGAGGGTGTGGGGTGGAGCCTGGAAGGATGTCCACTCCTCTCTGCTCTGCTCTGCCAAAAAAATTGTGGAGTGTTCAGCAGATAAATGAACACTGACACTCTCCGCATTAACTTAGTGTTTGTCTACAGGGTGCAGGAATGCAACCAGTGGGTTGTGAAGTCTAATGCACACCAATGTGCTGCACAGTAACTGGCCCGAGTCCACTCTGCTGGGTGTACACTAAAATTTCCTTAGTGCTCTTAACTGTTTGAAATAGTATTATGTTAATGCACACTGTGGAAATTTTAGAACACAGCAGTAGAGTCTACACAAACTAGTCAGGGTAGAATTCAAACCCCACTGGTGAGCATTACTGCACCATGCAGACAAACCCTTAGTCACTTTCCTCCTCTATGCTGTGGAACCCCTTGAGCAGGGTTCAGGGAGTGGTCCAGGGATGTCCTCTCACAACACAGTGCCTGCAGCAGCTAAGGAGCCCTGAGAGGAAGAGGGAGCTAGTGTGGAGTCGACCTTTCTGCAGACAGTTCATGCTACCCCTGAAAACCTGAGACTGAGAGATCCATTGGGTTGGGAAAATCAATCCTCCCTGATAATTCTCATTGGGACAGATTACACCCTCCCCCTGACTCCATGAATAGGAACTTATGAAGTGTTCACCCCCTATTCATGGGTTGAGCCCATGTAAGGTAAAACAGAACTTTCTGCAAAGAGGCAGAGAAAGAAAAAGCACATAGAGAAAAGGCACATTGTTTGTCTTAGAGGTGGCCCCTTTAGATAAGTTTTGAAATACAGCATGAGGATATTTGCACTGCTGCCCCCCCTCCCCAGGCTTTACCTTCTATAAAAAAGATGGCCTCACTGGTCCGCATTGTAAATCTGGCAACCTCAAGAAGCATTACATTCACTTTTAAAAAAGGAAAAACAGATAAATGTAGTTCACTGTGTCCAGGGAATACATGAGCTGCTAGAAGAAGGATTTGTGCCAAGTTAATGCAAATTAACATAGAGAACATGCCAATCTTCAGGACAAAGAAATCACGGAAAAATTAGCTCTATACTATCTATCTGATGCACCGAGTGTGCTGCTCTGTAGGCACCGACTACACAATTAAGAATCATACTTATTTTTTGTGTGCAAAGGGTCCTACTCTCCAGCACTTCAAGATTCATTTGCTGTTACTTCGTGGAGTGATTATTAGTTTTCTTTTCCGTGAGGCAGGAAGTGTCATTTTTAAAATGAAGGACGGTTTGTACCAACAGATTGGGTGGCACTGCATCCCCAATGAACATAGCTGTCTCAATGGGTGGTGGATGGAGAGGTAGACTCTAAAATAGCTAAGCTCTAACCCAAATAGGTGTTAAAGATTAGGACTGACCTTGAGTTGGTCTGAAATTGAGTGTGAGTGAGTGGAACTCACATATTTCAGTGTGAAATGCTCTCATTGGTCTTTCTGTCTTAAATGGTCATCTTCTGAGTATTGTTCCATGCTTGAAATGAGGAAAGTGACATATCAATATCCCTATATGTAGGTTAAGTGAAGATAGAGAAGGATCTGCCAAACACAGTTTAGTACCCCATTTAGCAAATAAACCTGTTCCTTACAAATGTGAAGAAATATATCTCTAATTTTTAAGGCAAAATCTCCCTACTTTCCTTCCACAACACTGATCTTTTATCTAACTATGAACAATTTACGGCAGCTTCCACAAAATTACCTTAATTGAAATGGAACTGGGACTAATTCCAGTGGAATACTTGCCTTCTGCTAGCCAATGACTTCAATACTATTAGTTATCTTAATTGCATCAGAAGTATCCAAAAAATCTTCTATTTTATTGATCTGTTGGAAAAGCGAGGGGATTCTATGGGTTAAATTCTCTTTGTTTCCTTTCTTGTTAGAATGTGTGTTTTTCAGTATTAAATTGTCAAAATCTCTGTGTAGGACAATGCTTTTAACATTGATATTCAGAACAAAGCATGGAGACTGACAATCACATAGACTGTTCCAAAATAGTGTATCACAATGCACAGAACTTACATTAAGATCAGAAAAGAAAATTATTTGTATTTTGCATGTCAGTATATAAAACACTCATAGAACCTAGAACTTACAAATCCCTGTTCAGGTTGAGTGATGTTAATAAAAAAAGAAAGAAAAGAAAGAGACAAATTTAAAAAAGGATCTATTAAACAACTATCCATATATGAGACTATTTTTTTTAATTATTGCTGATTTCTCATCTATTGTCTCACAAATTTCATTAGAGAAACAAATACATAATAATGTAATATAATTTATGTAATTTCATGGTTCTAGTTCCCCCTATTGTGAAATGTATGAAAAATTGTTTGGGATCGTAGTTGCAGTGCTTTTTTGGCAAAGACTTAACTGTAGAATAATTTCTTCAACAATTGACTGACCAGTACAGTGAAAACATGGAGAAGCAGGAGGAAGAATTCTCCACTTTTCTTATGATGGAGCATTAACATGAATCATGAAAATGGAATTGTATATACAGCCACCCTGTTCAATAGTCAAAACTCAATAGTCTAATCAAAATATAGTATTTGCATTTTAATAAGTATACTTTCTACATCTGCTGTGGTTTGTTTTTATGTGGATTTGTCTTGACGTTTTCCAATTTTGTTAAAGAATGTTGTTGGAGAAATAATTTAAAACTGTTACTAGCCTTTGCAAATACTGGGATTTAAGATCTCTAGGAGAACCCCAAGGAGGGACTCTACCCAGAGCAGGGCCAAAGAGTAACCTGAAATCATGCTCAGAGAAGCACAGTCTTTTTAGGGAATCACTTTGATGGTTTTGGTTTTGGGGACAAATAATCGAGGTGAAATTCACCCACGTGCAGTAAGCTTGCATCATACCCGTCTATCGTTTAAGTCCCACTTTTGCCCTATTTGACTTAATTGATGCACAAGGGTCAGTTTCCTCTTAAAATGGAGCTACTGTACAGCATTTTGTTTACTTTTAAATAGAGTTATTGAGAAAACTGCCACTGAATAACCAGAATTGGAGGAGGGTGGAAATCGCCATATCCTATAACTGCACTCGGAGACTCAAAGACTCTGGGCTAGATCTAAAGCCCATTGAAGTTAATTGGAACCTTTCAGTGAATGTCAGAGGACTTTGGATCAGACTCAGAGAGCAGTGAGGTGCAATGCAGATACATTCTTGTGCTTTTTAAACTGGTTTGAATTCAATAAGAACAGACCTGAACTCTCACCCAGAACCTGAACTGAACCAAACCTTTTTCTGAGGGCTGGAAAAGTTTGATTAATTGTATAATTTTCACATTCCCCATTATTTCCATTTTCAGCCAGGAGCAAAAGTGTACAAGAAACAATTCTTGTGGTATTTTTACTGGCCTCACTGTAACCAAGAGGTATGAGAGGTAATCTCTTCAAAGAAGTTTGATCTTGCAAGGTTTCCAACTGATTTCCAGAGCCAAGAGATGCAGATATGTTCAGAAAAACTTTGGATAAACATCCCCAAAACGACAGAATTACTGGACTGCAATGATAATTCATTACTAAAAATAAGTAGCTGCAAAAAATAACCTCAAAATACAACAGAAAGTATGTTATGACAATAGTTCAGCTACACACAAGCTTCAGCCTCATTGAGAAGTTAGAATGAGATGGCACAGAAAATAATTAACTTATTAGAACAGCAATATGTTTCAAAAAAGCACAATGGGAGCACAAGATGTTGCCCCGTACACTCAAATAAATCAGAAAGCTGTGAATTGTTTAAAAGATTTATTGATTTAATTACCACACCTAACACAATGTGTTTGTGCTCAAATAATCCTGTAAAAAGGCTAAGCACAATGTTTTTATGTGGCTCCTGGACAGAAAAGCAGGTTCTTTGAAACTGGTTACTTATACACTCATCCATCTGCGAGGCAAAGCTTCTAGAAAGTTTCTAGAAAGAGTGGCAGCATTGACAGACAATGTAGACAGTGATTCTACAGGAATATTATAGAAATCCCAATAAAGTTATTTTTGATCTCAGATGAGAAGGCTGTTTCCCTCTGTTTTTACTATTTCTCTCTCTATAAAAATGGTGTTATTGAAATCTGCTTAAGCAGCAAAATAGCATGCTGACCAGGAAAATGATTTGAGATTTATTGGGGAAAAAATCTTTGAAACTTTCAGGCTTATTCATGCATCATTTAAAAAACAACAACCCTTCAAACCCTGTATAAATAGAGAGAGCGAGAAAGAGGGAAAGAATACAAAGAAGAATATCTGATGAGACTATATAAGTATTTGCTAGTGTTTGGATAGAATAAATCAGTTAAGCACATGTTTAAGCACTTGCTAGATCGCAGCCTGTGTCTACGCAGCATCTAGCAAACTGTGAGTAATACTGGAACACAAATAAATGCTAATGCTAATATAATATTGGATAATGAGCAAAAGAACAAATAGACACAAAGAAGTGGAAAAGGAAGAATGAATTTATTGTTATGCCACTAGTCCCTCCTTCAGCATCGGCGCAATGGTGGCAGTCACATACTTTTGATGTCCCAACATTTGATTGAACTCAGTGAATGTGGTGAAGCATCTGGCACATGGAAATTAAGTATCATTACTTCCATTTTACAGATGGGGAAACTCAGAGGGGAAGTGACATGCCCAAGGTCACCTTATGAAAAAATCAAAAGAGAATCCAGGTCTCAAGTCCTAGTCCTGTGCCCTATCTATTGGACCATGATGTGCATCAGCCAAGAAATTAAACACAAACAACTGTTTGTTTGTTTTTTGCTAAATTAATTGTTCCAGACTGGTCACTGGCAAATTAACCTCAAAACAGGCCTTGAATTTAAACCTGCCTGTTTTTTATTGGTCCTGTAGGAATAAAGGCAAATAACATCTAAAATGGTTTAATCTTCATCTCTCTCAGAGAAGGAATAAACAGAAATTTTAACAATCTATGAAATTTTATGAATGACTGAGCTTCAGTCAGCGGTGTTTGATTGGGATTCTTAAAAACATCAAAAGAACACAAATCAAAACATAACACCATTCCACTTCAGTGTCTTGGAGTTAATAAAGTACTCCCCTCTAGCTATAATGGGACTCCTGCCAAGAATACACACCAGTGACAGATACAAAGTCATGTATGAAGAATGGCTGAAAAGATCATAATTTCATGGAGCCAAATAGCTCAGATAGCAGCTTTTAAAAAAGGGAGGCCATTGTAGCCCATGACTGTAACAGGCCTCCCCGTATTCTGCAAATATATAGCAATGAAAGAGGCCATTAATAATCATTAGCTGTCTCAAAGTCCTACACAATCTAGTACTGCAACCGATATCAAGACATACCAGGCCAACTTTGGTTCCTAAGACCTACATAGGCATGCAGTAATATTAACAACTTGGCATCTGGGAGGAATACCTTTCCTCAGAAAAACTAGTCAGTCCAGTGCTCGGCTCTCTAACCAGACCATTAGCTCAAAGATGGAACAAGGGCATGATTAGTGAGCCATGGTAGTGGCAAAGTTCATACACAAAAGGGCATGAATTGATCCCTTTTCATACATTATTACTGGACCAAGTGATCTGGGGTCTAGCAGATGACAAGCCATTTGGATCCATGGCATCTGTCAACCCACTTGCTTGTGCGCTCAATGAATTATACCATGGCCATAGAGACTGCTATTGTTTGGAGACAACAGAAAGGCATTCTGTGTTCTACAGATGAAAATGAGAGGCGAAAGCAGAGGTAAAGAACCTAAGGTAGAGAACACTGGAAAAGAGAGGAGAAAGCGCAAGCTAATCTGTCCAGAATTTAGAGAGAACAGCAACTCTGATTCAGGATGTTCCTTGAGACTCAATCTCATTTGGCAGTAGCTATGTATGACTGATGCCTAAAAATAAATACCTAAGTCCATATTGAGGCACTTATTAAAAATAACTTGATTTGCATGAGTGCTGAGGACCTGCAGCCCCCATTGAAACCAATAACAGTTAGTGCTCAGTGTCATAAGGTATATTTCCCAAATATGAACCTTAGCGTCCAAAATTTGGGTACCTGCATGAAACCTCTAAGCTTAATTACCAGCTTAGATCCTGTAGCGCTGCCACCAACCAGGAATTTCAGTGCCTGGTACACTCTGGTCTCCCCAAAACCTTGCCTGGGGACCCCAAGACTCAGATTCCTTGAGTCTCACAACAAAGGGAAATAACCCACTTCCCTTCCCCCCTCTTTACCTCCTCCCAGGCTTCCCCTCCCTGGGTTACCCTGGAAGATTACTGTACTTAAACTCCTTGAATTACAAAACAGAGAGGACAATTCACCTTCCCCCCTCCTTCTTTTTCCCCCTCCCAGTCTTTCCCTGAGAGAGACAGTAATCCTGGCACAGAGATTCCTATCCCCTTGAGCCTCAACTAGAAAAGAAAATCAAACAGGTCTTAAAAAGAAAACTTTTTAATAAAAAGAAAGAAAAGACATAAAAATTGTCTCTGTAATCAAGATGAAAATATTACAGGGTCTGTTAGCTTATAAAAAATGAATAAACAGCCTTATTAAAAAAAATACAATTTAAAAACATTTCCAGCAAACTACACACGTGCAAATACAAAAAAAAAACAATGTAAAAGCCTATATTGACTTTCTATCTGTACTTACAATTTGGAAACAGAAGATTAGAGAACCTGGAGATAGTGTGATCACCCTCAGAGCCTAGAGAGCAACGACATAGAACAACAGACCCACACCACAAACTTCCCTCCCTTGAGATTTGAAAGTATTTTGTTTCCTGATTGGTCCTCTGGTCAGGTGTTTGGTTCCCTTTGTTAACCCTTTACAGGTAAAAGAGACATTAACCCTTAGCTATCTGTTTATGACACTCAGCACCTCTGAAAATCAGATGGTGATAATGATTATGATTAGTAGTAGCCCCTAGGCATCTCAGTCAAAGATCAGGATCCCAATGTGCTAGGCACTGTGCATTATACAGGCAAATAGAAGACAAATCCTGCCCTCGGATGTAGTGGAAACTTGTTAAAATTACAAGCTATCCTTGTAAGGGTGAGAAGTTTCCTAGTGCTAGGCAAGGAGACTCTGTAGGGAAGCATGCAATCTGGGTCTTTTGCAGTCAGCATGCAGAGAACCAGCCTAAAGTAAGGTGGGGTAAATTGTGCCTCTCTGCCTTAGGAAGCAGCCTGCTTTCTCTGTGCATTTTGGTCCTGTGCGTTAAGGTTCTGGATATTAAGAAATGAAAGTTGCGACCGTTCAGAAGAAATATTCTAGTTTTTCCTCTAACTTCCGTGTTTGCTTGGGATGAACATAACATGGCCAGAGGGCTCACAATCTACTTGTCAGTAGGGACATAATGGGTGGATGAAATGAACAAATGGGGTGGAATGTAAGTTGGGAGGAAAAGGCAAGAATAAAGCGAACATAACAGACAAGCAGAAGTCCCAGCTTGCCAATTGCCAGTGCAAGATGGGAGTCAATAGATAAGGCGGGGTTAAATGGTGAAGTCCCTAAGTGCAAAGACGGGCTGCTTGTGTTTGTTGGTGTCAGTCCGTGGAAGGATGCAAAGAGCGAGGTGATGTGGTTATAGTGATGAGCCAGGAAGATGCTCCTAGCAGCAGTATTTTGACTGGACTTGAAGGGAGCATTGTGGCTGACATCAAGGCTAAAAAGCAGGTTATAATAAACAGGTACAAGTTGAGGAGGGCCTGAATAAGAGCCTTGGCAGGTTGGAGAGACAGAAGAGGCTGAATCTGTGAAATATTATGGAGGACAAAGCCTGGAGGTGAGGGTTTAGTCGAAGATGACTCCCCAGATTGTGGGCTTGATTGAGTGGGAGGATGGTGGTGTTGTCTGCAGTGATGGAAAAATTGTGGCTAGGAGAGGAGATCAAAAACTCAGTTTTAGCCATCTTGAGTTTAAGTTGCCAGTTGTACATCCACAAAGAGGTATCACAGAGACAGACTAAGATACTGAGATTGCATAGAGGGAGGCAGGTCTTTAGTGGAAAGATAAGTTAGTAAGTCATTGCATGTAGATGGTGTTTGAACGGGTGCTTTAAGATAAACAGACCTGGAGATAAGTGGTAGAGAGAGAAGAGCAGGGGGCCAAGGCTGAGTCTTGGGGCATATTCACTGAAAGAGGATGAGAGGAAGAGCTACCAAAGGAGCAATCAGAGTGGTAACCAGGAGAGGAGGATGTGATGCTGGCTGACCAGGGGCCAGGTCATGTCAAAGCCCAGGGCCCCACTGAACGCTGACAAATGCATAGCCGGAAACCAGTCTGGCTTTCTTGTGAGGTAGTGTAATTAAAATAGATATTCAGATTATAAGAATGTGTTTAGTATTCAGACTGTATGGAATGCTTGTAGGATGCTGCATGCATTAATCCTACTTATAATATCTGTATCCCAGGGGATAAAGTTACACTGAGTGTTTACATTGTAAACCTTTATAATTGTGTAACTCACCAAACAGGAAAAGAAGCATTAATTAAGGTAAAATGCTCATCCTGCATGCAAGACAGCCCACTGAAGGCAAATGAGGCATTGTGCAGCATTGAAGGACAGAGACCTTGTTGATTGCATTCCTCATTCCCTCCAGGAAGGCCCAACCTGTGCATGATCTCATTCCACCATCTTGGATTCTGCGTTGTAGGGGATAAAAATCCCTGACAAGGAGAAACTGGGATCTTTATGCTGTCTGGAGTCTGAGGGGCAAAGTTTCCTAAATATAAACAAGAGATTGTCACGCTGCTTGGCATGGGATAACCCTAAAGGACCTATTTATTATAGATGCTTATATTACCTTTTTATGTCTAAGACTGTCAGTCATGTGTGTGTGTGTGTGTGTGTGTTTCCTGTTGTAATCTATTAAATAACTCTCATTTCTTTTCTTAGTTAAAAAATCTTTAGTTAGTTTATTATAGGATTGGCTACCGGCATCATCTTTGATTTGAGATCCGAGTACAACTGACCTGGGGTAAGTGACTGGCCCTTTGGGACTGGGAGTAATCTGAATATTGTTGTGATTTTGTTGTCAAGTGACCATCTATCACATAGTCCATCTTGCCTGGATGGCAAGATAGACTGCAATACCCAAGCAGACGGTCTGTGACTCCATAATAAGACTAAAAAAGCAGCAAAGAGTCCTGTGGCACCTTATAGACTAACAGATGTTTTGGAGCATGAGCTTTCATGGGTGAATACCCACTTCGTTGGATGCATGTCGATGAACTGAGTATTCACCCATGAAAGCTCATGCTCCAAAACGTCTGTTAGTCTATAAGGTGCCACAGGATTCTTTGCTGCTTTTTCAGATCCAGACTAACACGGCTACCCCTCTGATACATGATAAGACTGTTACAATGCTTTGGGAGTTCACACTTGTTATTGGGTTGGTGAAATCTAATTGTAGAACATAGCACCAGTTTGGGGTTTCTGCTCTGCTTTTTGAGAGTCTGCCCTGAGCTAAGCACTCAGAGTCATGAGCCACTCCAGACATGACAGAGGGCACCTCAAAATCAGTGGAGGACAGGATTTCAGGAAACAGTGAGTGGGTGAGGGCATCAAAGGGCACTGAAAGGTCAAAAAGGATCAGGAGAGTTGATAGGCTCTGGGATTTGGTGAGAGCAGTTTCAGTGAAGGGTAGAGGGAATAAAATAGATTGGAGATAGAACTGGAGGAAAAGAACTCAAGGAAGTGGTTATAGATGGCCCTTTCAGTAAGTCTGGAGGTGAACAGGAGAAGGGAGATGGGACAGTAGTTGAAGAGGCAATTGGGTTAAGGATGGGATATTTCATGATGAGAGAGTTTAAAGCATGTTTGCATTGCCTGGAGAAGGAGCAGCAACCGAGTGAGAACCTGAGAAGAAGAAGGGAGGAGTGGTTCATGAGGGAGGAAGGGAAGTTATATCAGATTTTGTCAATGTTCTTTTTGAAAAGGAAAGTGAGATCCTAAGTGGATGGAATTAGGGGAAATGGGGAGGGCTACAGGGGGGAATCAAAGGTGGCAAATACATGCTGGGGTGGTGACATTTGCATTCAATTGTTCTTGTTTAGGTGCATAAATATGGAGTTAGGGGCCTAACATTAGGCACCCATCTTTGAACATTTTGGCCAGGATATTTAATATACTGTTATAATGAGTTACAGTGATTGTTTTGTTTAAATGTATACTGTGCTTAAACCTGCTGGTAATAGGCACCTTAGAAGTACCTAAGACAGACAGGTAAAACTGCAGCAGTAATAAATAGGGCTGGCTGGAAAACAGAATTCCATGTGACAAAAAGCTTTGCTTTTCACAAATCAGCATAAAAATTTGAATCTGTCAAAAAAAATTCCAGACCAAGGAGGCAGAGCTGGCAGACACTATGTCCATGTCCTTCCTATCTAAGCCATCTGCTCACCAGCTGAATTGGAATCTGTCGATACGGGACCCTAGGCAAACCATGTCACAGAGACATCCTATAGGCCCACTCCTGCATCCTACCCCTATGCCATGGTTCTGCCCTTCTGGGAGTGATGGTGGCAGGGGCTTCCAGAGAAGCAAGGACAGCAGCATCATGTGGCCCTCTTCTGCTCCCAAGCAGTGGCAACAGGTTCTCCCCACTTCCTTAGGAGAGCAGAAGCAAGAGGGAATCTGCACAGTACTTATCCCAGTAGGTATCTATTTGGATGGTTCAGCTGGGCATGCTGCACTCTTCTCCTCCTGCCATACACACAGTTCTCTGGTGGTGTGGGTGGAGAGGTACTCACTACAACACAGGTCTTGGTGTTAACACCTCATTGGGATGTACACGCAGTACACCTCATTGGGATGTACATTGGGATGTACACCTCTCTCTGAGCCCTTGTTTCATGCTGTCTGCAGACTCAGGCAGACATCTCTGCATTGGTTACATTTGGTCACATTCTGGAGATTTTCTTTGCAACCATAAGGGAAATTATTGGGATTTTAAAATTAAATTCTGAGATTCTGATGTGACCACATAACTCAGGGAGCTGAGACTCCTAGACACGGGCCTATAGTGCCTGTGCTTTAATCCTGCCCTGCTTCCCAGAAGTCAAGGCAGTGCTCAGTCTCAGGGTTCCATCATTGCTTCTGGACACCCAGATAAGAAGAGTTGCTGAAATCCTTTGCCTGGCAAGCAGAGTTGGTTATTGATTTTTGTCATTTTATATACAAGGGTTTCAGGGCAAGAGGCAAGTGACTGTGCTTTATTCTTTCATTCCCTTCACAATAGACTACTGCAGTATTTTTCTACCTGAGACTACATGAGACTAAGGTAGCACAGGAATTGCTGCTGGCCTAGCATGCAATGGCTAGCCTACTACATGGAACAGACTTCAAAAAGCACAGCGTACTGGTGCTCTGCAGCCTGCAATAGCTTCCTGTTTTACTGCAGATCCAGTTCAGCCTTTCTAAAGTTTTCAAGGAAACTTATCCAGAGTATGTCTCCCACCTTGACCTGCCATAGCAGCTGCTAGAGACAGGACATTTTAATTAGCTGGGGGAAACTCGCACAAGTGAGGCCAGACCATTCTTGGTAGAATGCCATAGGCTGTGTCATTCACTGCCACTGGAGGTCAGGGTGAGCCCACATTTTGCTAGGTTCAGAACATGCTGCAAGACCTATGCCCTTACATAGATTTTACTTCAGTAAAGGAGTGGCAGTAATGTCCCAGCAACATTCTCCCGAGTAACAGAAGCCAGCAAACAAGGAAAGGGCGATGATTTGGACATATACGTGTGATTCTGTCTTCTTACTAATCCTTGTAACTGGTGCCTAGATAGGACAAGAATGGGTGCATTAGAAGTGCTGATGGTAGGTAATAAATGGAATGTCTTACAGCTCATTTTAGTATAAGAGAAAAAGAAAAGCAGCAAGTATTTGTATTCTTGAAATTATTAACACTGTTCATTACAAAGAGACCAAACTTGTTCAGCTTGTTTTACGGTAAACATTTCTGGGGTTCGGGCGGGACGGGGGAAATCACACACATCCTTTTTGCAATTTGGTTGGAGAGCTGGCTAGAGCATGTGGGAATGAATCAAAACCACACATGTGCACATAAAAGGACACCATCAAGGCATTTCAGAGCTTTATTGTTCTTGAATCTGCATTATTTTAATCCCCACTTTAGAAGCTTAAAACCACTATTTATTTTCCTATTGATTTCCTTCTTCTCTTTCTACTTGTCCAATGTTTTTGTTTTGCTTTGTTTTGAGTGCAGATGAAATTAACACGGGGGTTCTTATTTAAAAACACAAACAACTTCAATTTGTACAACATGTTCGCAAGCCAAATCTAGGGAGGGGCAGAGACAGATGGGAAATAAAGTGGTCAAATGTTCTTTTCCAGATTGTAAATTTAGGACAGTAGTGGCATCTGTGAGGCTGGTTTCTGGCATTTCACCATTGCATGTCACTGTTCCCTTTTATGGCCACCTAGGCATTAATGGGAAGACAGACACACATGGGAAGGGTCAGCCACCGTGAAAAATGTGTAGACTCCTTTGTTGCCTATTCCTGGGTGATAGAGAAATGATGATTTAAAAAAACGCCAACAATGGACCTTGTTCTCATTTACACTCAGTCCCCTTTATACCACTCTGACACAGTAAAGGAGCCTGAGTGTAAATGAGAATCAGGCCCAATATTTTTAGTCCTTCTTGCTGTGCTGCCTGGTGGATATTAACCTGACGTCCTGACACAGCTCATCACAAAGATCCGTCTGTGCCACATGCAGTGCGGTCTTCTCAGTTGGTGAGAGGATGTGGTACATATGTGTTGCAATGAGCAGGCTCAGCACTGCACTCCAGGTGGATGGACAGGTAGGAGCAGCACAGTGGGAGATATTAAAAACTTCTTAAAACAAAATAGAAGTCTTGCCCTTCTTTAATTTTCTAGACTATACCTGGGAAAGGAGAGGTGTAGAGCAGGATCAGCCAGGAGCCAACATTGCGGTTAAGGATCAGCTAGCTCAGTTCTGAAGTTTCTAACTAGAGTATGAGAAGGAGCAGAGAGTATCTGGGGTGATTATTGGAAGTAGGGGAGCAGAAATTCAGGAGTTTGTTTATTTGTATTACAGTTTTGTTCAGGAGGCTACAGATAATGTTAGGAGATATACCTAGATACCCCTCTCATTTTTGCGTTTGTCCTCGAGGAGATTGTCCTATTCTAGCACAATTCACTTCTGAGGTTCAGGGATCAGATCAGGTGGCTCAGTTCATCCTCACATGCTTGTCCCCATGCAGAAATTCCTCTTTCCGGTTCCATGTGTGATTTCGCCCACATTTTCAGGAAAACAAAGCATTGTTGACTTTGATAACTTTAGTTAACATACCACTAAAACGAATGGGTTCACACCTTTCTTGGTGTTTTCATCCTTTCTTTTGGCAAACTCCACCATGCACCCAGGAAGTGTCCCCAGCATGCAAACTGACTCTTGTAAAAACAGAAAGGAAGAGAAACTCTTTTAATGAAAAACAGATATGGAGGACTATGGAAGAATCTGCTCAGAAGTCCTAAATCTGGGATTTCACTCACGTTTCTGAGAATATAGAAGACCAGTGTCCCTTGGGATGGTGAATATTAAAAGGTTAACAAAAGTGTAGCACCCAAAACTAACAATACCCCATGACTATGAAAAAACTGTAAAATAAGGTGAAAGGACGCATTCACAGCCAGACTGATAGTAAATAAAGTTTAATGTTCTAGGGCTGAGTTCAGCAGAAACTCCAGAAATATTGGTATCCCAGACACACAATGAAAACAGTTTAAAACAACTAGATGAAAAGATAAAATCACATATAGGTCAGAATTAGCTGCTTCTTCCTTTCAGCCTAGTGCATCTCAGCAACAGCTGAACACCTGTTCTGTTTCCTAATATTATTTCAGTGTTTTCTTCTGCCATCTGTTGCATGTTTGCAGTACTGCGGGTCAATTTAACAGATGAACTATTCTATTGTACACCCGTTTCTTTGCCTCTCACTAGTGTTTGAGCTCCCACCCAAAGGCAGATGGTTTGATTATAGTCACTCCCTGGGACGTACCTGAAAATCCAACATGTGTTTAATAGTAATTGATATATATTTAAATTACACTCTAAAATGCTCTATTAATAGCCTACAGTTTGCAGTCTAACTGAACAAGATAAAGGAGTGGTGACAAAAGCAATATGCCGTTATTTTCCATGGTCATTTTCACAGTCCGATGTTTTCTTCTTAGTATTTACGTAACACCTCCCCACATCCAAGGCTCTCAATGTGTGTTGTCAAGAAAAGCAGTTGTAGCCTCTCAACAGCCCTACAAGGAGGTACACTGAGGAAGATTACCTCCTCTGAAACACGCAAAACGGTAGACAAACAAGGAGGTGGAATCCTAATGCAGCAACACATACTCCCCTGTGATTGGATTAGGGGGCTCCCTCCCACTTGGGTTGCATTTTGTTCTTCTCCCTGAAGAAGCTGGTGGCATGTAGACCCCTCCCCCACATCAAAGCTGCCTCTGTCTGGTAGGGCTATCCTTCTGACAGGGCTGGCCTTCTGGTAGCTCTGACTGCCCGCATACTGAAAGTGTCTCCTTCCTATTCACTGATTTTAGGCAGGGCATGTCTTCCATGACTGCTGCAGAAGAGGCAGGGGTGGCTCCAGGCACCAGCATGCCAAGCGCATGCTTGGGGCTGCATGCCATGGGGGGTGCTCTGCCGGTCGCTGCGAGGGAGGCAGGCAGGCTGCCTTCTGTGGCCTGCCTGCGGAGGGTCTGCTGGTCCCGCAGCTTTGGCGGACCTCCCGCAGGCTGCCGCTGAATCTGCGGGACCGGGGACCTCCCGCAAGCAAGCCGCTGAAGGCAGCCTGCCTGCCATGCTTGGGGAGGCAAAATACCTAGAGCAGCCCCTGAGAAGAGGACAAGTAAATGAATTAATTGCTAGGCTTGTGTGGGTGTCTAGTGGAATTTAAAAAAGGATACAAGGCACCCTTCCTTCTTGCACCTGAGCAAAGGGTAACTTCAGTCTGTGCCCTGGCACTCTTGGACTACAAGATGACTGGACTCTAGTGAAAGACACCTCCCCAAGGAGCTGGGGTGATACCATAGTCAACAGGGTTAGCACTGCGGGAGTGCCCACTGCCCACTCTCCAAAGGCTGTCAAAATGTGTTGAAGTGCTATTCCAGCATACACTCCCTCTGTGCTCCTGAGGGTTTCTGTCTGAGTCAACCAGAAGGTCCTTTCGTGTTTGTCCCTGGCTCAGAGCACCCCTGCAACCCTGTCACGGCTGGCTCTGGTGTAAATATTTGGAAAGACTTGAACTATGCAAAATGCTACATCTTTTCATCCATGTAGAAAACTGTCAGCTGTTCTGCGTTGTGTACCATACTTTTCACTGGCATTCTGGTCATTTTTATTTTCTTGTTGGCTAAGAGATCACTTTTTCAGTTCTTCTGAATGGCTCAGCTACAAATTGTATGTATGGGAGAGGCAATCGTTGGCACCTGAAGAAACAATAACAGGCAGGCTACCCGTTTTTGTTCCTATTCTCTGGCTTAAGCTAGTGGTTCTCAACCAGGAGTCCGGGGCCCCCTTGGGGGCTGTGAACAGGTTTCAGGGGGTCTAAGCAGGGCCAGTGTTATAGTCACTGGGGCCCAGGGCAGAAAGCCAAAGCCCCACCGCATGGGGCTGAAGCCGAAGCCTGAGCAATGTAGCTTTGTGGGGGGCCCTGTGGCACAGTGCTCCAGGCAGTTGCCCTGCTTGCTACCCTTCACGCTGGTGCTGGCTTTTATATGCAGAAAACCAGTTATTGTGGCACAGGTGGTCTGTGGAGTTTTTACAGCATGTTGGGGGAGGGTGGGGGCGCTCAGAAAGAGAAAGGTTGAAAACCCCTGGTTTAAGCTATTGTTCTACATGAGCAGGTGGAGGAGCTCTAGTATTATATGCATTTCATAATAAGTTGGTTTATAGGTTCCCAAACAGCTTTCTTCATCTCCTTTTGGCCCTTTGAGTCACCTTCCTCTATTTATAAATATTGCATTAGAAATGTGAAAACAAAAGAGTGGACACCTTGGTCACTTCTTGACCAGCTATGTCTTATCCCATATAATTCTGTTGTGCTTTCATGGAGATTGCTGCTAGTCATCCCCCCCCCCCCCCCCTTTTGTACATGTTTGTTTCTGCTGCATCACACAGGGAGTAGTAACTCATGTTTTCTGGGCTCCTACTTTCTCTTACCTGCCACTTGTCCTTTTTTTTTTTTTGCAGGGGGTGGGGGGAATGAATCCCTTTCTGTTAGGCCTCTCCAGTTAGGCTGCCTTTTACATTTTTGAAACGATAACGACTTTCACTGAGTGCTGCATATTTGTGTGTGATTTTGCAGTGCAAAAGTTCTCCATAAAATTCCTTGAGATTTTACTCTCACCACAAAAATTTAGTTAAGCACAAAACGGACATTTTTTCTAGCGTGGCTAAGGATTATTTTTATGTGTTGTTGTGCATATCTAATCAACATTTTTATTTTGGCAGAGCTATTTTTGCAATAAAAGTGGAGACAATAAAAGCGGAATAATCTTTGTCTAGTATCTCAAAATATGGAGGATGTATTACTAAGAGGTTGTTTATTTTGAATGGAAAAGGATTTTCCCCACTAATACTTTTCAGACATTCTCAACCAGTGAGGTTTGTTTCCTTGCTCAAGAGCACAAAACTTCTCCGCACCAATTGTTAGCTGCTATTTCCGTGGGCTAGATTGTCTCTTTAGTCACAGCCCTAAGCCAGGGGTAATATATAAGATGCACCACCCCAGAAGCAGCCGAAGGCAGCAGTGGGCCTTCAAGAAACTCCTCTGGACCATTATTCCTTCCTTGCTTCTGCCTTGTTCTGGTGGGAGGAGGCAGGAGTATTAATTCTGACCTCTTTAGGGCCAGGATTTCACCCATGATTCTGTACATTAGACAGCCACAGGGGCTGCAAGGCTGTTTGTGCCTCTTTATACCCTGTTTTCCCCCCTACACTTTATCTGTCTAGTCTGTTTACATTGTAGACTTTTGGGGGGCAAGGATTGTCTCTTACTGTGTGTTTGTATAGCCCCCAGCACAATGGGTCTCTACCTCAGCTGTGGCCTCTAAGGCTTGATCTTCACTGGGGGTGGGGGGAGGAATCGATCTAAGATATGCAACTTTAGCTATGAGAATAGTGTAGCTGAAGTCGACGTATCTTAGATCGACTTATCTCCCATCCTCATGGCATGGGATCAACGGCCGCGGCTTCCCCATCAACTCCGCTTCTGCCTCTCGCTTTGGTGGAGTTCCGGAGTAGATGGCAGAGCATTCGGGGATCGTTTTATTGCGTCTAGACGAGATGCAATAAATCGATCCCTGATAGATTGATTGCTACCTGCCTATCAGGCAGGTAGTGTGGATATACCCTAAGTGCTACTATAATATAAATAAATAAATTAATATTAGTGCTGTTTGGAAAATAGCTGTTTTTTCCTTAGAAAATGTTGACAAAAATAAAAAGTTTTTCAGCAAAAACTCTTCTCGTTTCAATCAAAAATCAAAACTCACAATAGTTTGGCCACAACCTGAAATATTTCCACTCAGAAATGCTGCCACAATCTCTCATGGAATCATAGTTAAGGAAATTTGGGTGATTCTTGCTCCCATTTTCCTCTAAAAGTCAGGATGCTTGGTCAGAATAAATCTCCCATGATGCAGCAGGGTCTCCTCTTTTAGTGGCTGACATCATTGCATCATGGGATACCTATGGCTGTAGTGCACCATTGGCGATGAAGTCTGGCTGGGAAGCCCAGCCCATAGAAGAGAATGGGGAGGTGAGAAAACCATACTACAATTCCCATGAGACACTATGATGGCAATTCCAAATTGAAATATTTTGCTTTTAGCTTCAAACTGAAAAGGTTTACATTTTTGTGCATTCATTTTTTAAAAGAAAAAATAAAATTTTCTATGGAAAACAAACTTTACAACTTTTTTTGTTTAATTAAGAACCCAATTTTCTGCTGAAAAACAGTTTAAAGGGAAGATTTTTGATTATACCTAAATAAGGCTGTATCATATATAACATAATGTTATGTAAGTTGTACCTTTGGCTGATTTACAATATTCCTCCCTAAACATTTTTATAGCATGTATCTGCCAGGGTGTTCTTTTTTTCCTCCTTGTTCCTTCATCAAACATAACCAGATTTTTCCTTATCAATAACGTACCAACTACTGAAGAACACACAGTCACCATACCCACACATGCTTATCAGCTCTCAAGGTGTGTTTGTAGATAATATGCAATGTGAATATAAAAGAGCTCTCCATCAAAACAGGAATCATACATAGCAATAAATTGTTATCTGAGCAAATTATTTATTAACAGAACAAGGTGTGGGGAAGACTGGACATAGTTTCAAACTAGGACTTCAGTTTTTGAACCTTCAGAATCCATTGACCACACACTAAGAGATATGTGCATGAGGCCAGGCCTTAGCACATACCTGTTTTAATTGATTATTCTATTACTAAGTCTGATTTGAGCATTTTCAGCATGGGATACTGTATATTTCTGTTTCGGCTGATGTATAAGAGTACATAACAGAAGGTGATGGGTATGTGGAGACTTGTGTGGGGCATGCTATTTGCAGTATAAAATATGTTTTACATGTTCTGTTGTTGGGGATAGTATGCCAGCCTAGGGGAGTCTGGGATGTGCTGCTGGATTAACATACACTGAGTAGAGAAGAGAGTGGGAGTACAGAGGCTTCTGGGAGCTTCAGGATAGAAACCTGAAAGGCCTGGGAGTGACCCAATGAGGAGGCAAATGAATGAACTTGAGACCTTGATTTTGAACGTTTTGTTAATTTAATAAACGAAAACCTGAGAAGAGCTGTGACTGGATGAAAGGATTTATGAATGATTTGAAGAAGCCCCTTGACTGGTGAAACAAAGGCAAGGGCTGCTTGAAGAGTGCCCTGAGGCCATGATGGCATTCGTGGGAGGCAAATACACATTGATGGCATGGAAATATGAATGTGTTATTCAGAAATTTTGTTGTTAGGCATATGTGACTTTTTTGTTAACTTCCATAAACATGTGTCTTTAAGATGTAATGGGTGAGAGTCTCAATTCCAGACAGAGCCGGCTCTAGGTTTTTTTGCTGCCCCAAGCAAAATTTTTTTGGCTGCCCCCATCTCCCGACAAGAGCTCCTCCTCCTGCCCACCAGTGCCTCCCCACTCACACCCCCTGCTGCCCCAGCACTGGGCTCCCCCCTAAACGTGGGATCTTCTACCAGCACACTGCAGCCGAGCCCTGGCCCAGCTGCGACTCTGTCCCCATGTGGGTGGAGCTGCTGGGCGGCGAGGATTGGGAGTACTTCCAGGTGGCAGTTCGGCTGTGGGGTGGCACGGAGAACACGGCCCCCTCTCTGGGCTTCGCGGCGCTGCTGGTGGCCGAGGTGGATCAGTTCGTGCTCACCACACTCACCCTGACATGCTGGTGGCCGAGGACCTGGAGAGGCCCCCGGACCTGCTGCTCCTCAGACTCACGGTGCCCTGGCCCAGCCCTGGTGGGAGGGAAGGCGAGGATCTCCGGCTGCGGGGCTACCTGCTTAGCACCGACGAGCTCAGCAGGCTGCTCACGTCCTCACACACTCTGGGAGCCCCTCTCACCGCCACCGCAGCCGGGGCTCAGCTCCAGGGGACCCCGTTTCCCTCCCTCCCTGGCTCCCCACACACTCTGGGCAGGGCTGCCCAGAGGATGCAGGCGGCCTAGGGCAAAGCAATTTTGGGGGCCCCTTCTATAAAAAAAAGTTGCAATACTATAGTAACATGTATTTGGAAATGTAAAAAATAACTAGTGAAATACATTCAAAAATTAATTTGTAAAATTTGAAAATACACCAAATACATTATTTAAAAACATTAAATACTTTACTGGTATGTCTACATTTGCAGTTACATAATGGGCTGTTGCTGGGTGATGGTGATGGTTGGTGCCAATGGGCTGTCGCTGCCTGGGGGTGGTGCTGCTGTTGCCCAGGGCTGGGTAGGGAGCTGGGCTCTGGGTTGGGGGGTGCCTGGCTCACAGGGGCTGGGCTCAGGACTGTGGGGAGATGGGGTCAGGTGTTGTCCGGATCAGAGGGGCTGGGCTTGGAGCTGGGGGTCAGGACTGGGTGAGGAGGATGGGTTTGGGGGGTGCCCAGCTCAGAGGGGCTGGGCTCCGAGCTGGGGGTCAGGGCTGGGTGAGGAGGATGGGTTTGGGGAG
>NC_133769.1:70710994-70852749 GCF_003597395.2 Chelonoidis abingdonii | reverse complement strand
GGCTCGGCTGTGTGAGGAGCTCCCGGAGCGTGTGAGGAGCCGGGGGCGGAGGGGGAGCCAAGCCCGGGCTGCGGTGGCAGGGAGAGGGGCTCCCGGAATGTGTGAGGAGCCAGGGATGGAGGGAGGAGGGGTCCTGCTGCCGCTGCCACTCCCGGCGGCGTCGCGTATCTGAGTGGGCTGTGAAGGGTGCCGCCGGGCTGGGCAATGGGCGCGGATCCCGGCACGGGCGAGTGGCTGCGCCAGAGCCAGCTCCCAGCAATGAGGCCCCAAGCAAAAAAATAAAAATAAAAAAAAGTGGGGGCTGGAGTGCCACCCCTTAGAAAGTGCCACTCCAAGCACATGCTTGGAGGGCTGGTGCCTAGAGCGGGCCCTGATTCCAGACAAGCTTTGGTCAGTGCAGGTCCTGAGGGGACAAAGTTGGTTGTATGTCCCCAGTGATCTTGGGGCTGGACATTCAATATAGAGTAATGTCAAAGCTGCTCTAATTTGTGCCTCGTTGCACAACTCCAGTTGGGGATTGCTGGAGCCCAGCAGTATTCCAGCCAGGGTCCCTTTCCATTTCCATTGGCCGTGCTATGACACACCTCCTGTGCCAGAAACTATGATGGAGGTGATGTAGAGGTGGTTATGCCAACTCTACATAACTGGAGGATTTCTCTGTGTAAAGGAGATCTTCAGCTGGCCACTTAAACAAACTTTAAGTTTTCTCAATTGGGCTAGAATGGCACAAAAGATATTTAGCGGTGGTCAAGTAACTGGTCCGATGATCTCACATAACCACAGCATCAGAAGACTCATAAGCACATTGTAAAGCTACGTGCTATGTTGTCATAATTTGGGAGGCACATTACTTCATATTTGCACATAAATGGCTAGTTTGATGGTGAAAGAGCTCAACCAGATTTGTGCACCAGTAATCCAAATAATATTGTTACAACAGCAATTAATGGAAGGTTGTCTGCATGTAGCTGTTGAGTTTTCAGTTGGAGGCATGTCTGGGAAATGTGCATGGGCACACAGATTCCTGTATTAAATGGCACTTTTCCAAGACATGGGTCTTGTTGTGATGGAGGATGCTATTTAGATACATCTTTATTTCCAAAAAGACACTTATCTCTGATGTGTATTTGACATTTTGCAGATGGATGTGAAATGTTACTTATGAAAAATGGGCCAATTATCAGTAACACAGCTTTTGTTTCTTGTACAAATGTACAGATTGGGGTTTGAGTGAAGGCTTGTGACCTTGATAATCCTCATTTGTTGCCTTTGTTGACATGCTTTGTGAGGAAATAGTTCACATAGATTCTCTAGGGAGGTTTTAGAGTAAACATCCTACATATATCCATATCCGATGTTTTTCCCCGTGAGTCTTTTTAGGATTGGCTAATGGATCATGGTGTTTTTATACTGCAATATTTAGTCTTTGGGCCAGATGTAAATCATCATAGCTACACTGAAGTCAATGAAGCTGTGCAAATTTACACCCAATGAGAATTTGGCCCTTTATTGTCTATGACTGGCATTCCCAGACTTAGCAAGATGGGCAAATATTTAGCACAGAATACAAAAGATAGGAAAGCAAGCATTGGACCTACAACTTGGGAAAAGTCAAGGGATTCTAATTTTCTTAGTGAATAATGTATAAAATACATCAGTTTATTCCTATCAGTAAACGCTCTGGAGCACACATTTTCTCGTACTACTCTTGCTATACACATGAAGTATCTAGTACAATGTCCCCAGCATCTTGACTGGGACATCTGTGTGTCATCATAATATAAATATTAAATAATAATACACTATGGATCATAAATTTTATTTGGGTCCTGTACATTAATGATAGCAGGGATGGATCTAAACAACAACATTCAAAGCTTATTAGAGATCTGAACTTCCCCAAAAGTGTGGGTGGTGGTCAGATCCGGGATTTTAGTTTGCCTCATTTAGACCAGCCATAAAGGTCACATCTTTGTATCTGATTTTCAATATAGATGGAGGGTGTTTGGATCCATAGCTTTTGTTCAGGCTCATCTCTGGATATAGTGTATATATATGGAAACCCTGACCACAGGTATAGATGTTTGGCACAGTTTTGGGAAGCTGGAATTGTGTGCTTGGGTGGATGTTCCACACTATAGGACATAGTTTCAGGACAAACACCGTTCTTTATTGTTTGTTTCTTTGTAATGAGGAGGTAGTGCCAAAAAAATCATTCACTTTGATGGGATGGCAACAAATGATTTAGCATAGAGAGGCACAAAGGTCAACTGCATGCTGATGAGGAGCCTACAGTCTCAATGGGAAATGCATCCTTTGTTATCTTAACTGTTGAAAATCAAAGCAATTATGCTCAAAGGAGGCATGAAATGGAAACATTCAGGTTTCATTTGTTCCCATGATGATTTCACGCTGTTGTTCCTTTCAGCATTATTGCCTTCTTTTTGAAATATTCTGTCAAAAAGAATTATTTCTGTTTAGATTTAAGCTATAAATTGATCATCTACATGCTTTACAGTTCCTTCTCCTCGTATGTATTCACTGCGCACACCAGAAGCAGTTTAGATGATTCCTGAAATGTTGGCTTTGGTGTGGACAAATTCCTTATCATGGGGACAGATTTCTAAGAGCAGTTCTGGAGACAAAAATATTAACATATCCTTATTTTGGCCTGGCTTATCTCCACTGCCCACAGTAAAGGGCCAGCAGGAACCCCTCTGGAACTCTGGATATTTGCAGGAGCTGGGGGCAGGGAAAGAAGTGTAGACAGCTGAAGGGACAGGTGCATTACACATATTGTCCCATATCAGTTCTTTAGGGAAGGCTTTAAAAACTGAATATAGCCTAAAGTTGTGTTAACTTTTCAGCAGAGCAGTGAACTGCCCACTTTAGTGAAGGTTTCATGGATGGTGGCAGTCAGGGAGTCCCTATTAGTTGATTGCAAATTGAATTGCACTGCCAGTCCAGATTGGACCAGGGTGGAAGAAGTCCTGGGTCTCTGAATGGATGACTTGGTCTCCAGGCTGATCTGTGGATTCTGAGCCCTTTGTTTCTTCCAGAAAGGTAATCTCCTTCTACCATTTCAACAGAACAATCTACTGGAAACTCTTGCAGGTGAAATGAAGAGAACCACCAGGGTTTTTCTTCCCCTTATCTGTCAGTCTAAGGCACCTATCGTGCTACCTAGTCCCCTGGTCCTACGCATAGGTTTGTCTGTGCAGGTGGGAATGATCCCAAAGTATTTGTGGTAAGCTGAAACAGTGATGCTATTTTTATAGTGGAAGTCATAATACTGGGGCCAATCCTGCCTGGTGCTGAGATCCTTCTGAAAGTTGTTGAGCACCTTCTACTCCAATTTAAGTCAGTGGAGGCTGAGGGGTCTTAGCAGCAAGCATGAGCTGCTCAGCATCTCACAGGCTCAGACTCTTTATAGAGTCTTTCTTCTATGACTTCAATAGGAAACAAGTGTTCAATACTTGTGAATTACACATATGCAATTTAGGCCTGCTCTACACTACAAACTTAGTTTGATGAAAGCCACCTTATGTCAGCCTAATAACGTATGAATCTACACTACCAGGTCCCTTCTGCTGACCTAACTCATCTGTTACGTTGACTTAATTAGTCCACCTCTATGAGAGGCATAGTGCTTAATTCGATGTTGATGCATCGACAGACAGACAGCATAGACACAGCATTGTGTAAGTCAACTGAACTGGCCTTCAAGCGATGTGACCACTCTGGTGATTGTTTTCAACTTCAACTTCACTGCACAGCAGCCAGGTACACAGGAAACATCCTCTCCCCTCTGAAAGCCCCAGAAACTTTTGAATTCCCATTTCCTGTTTGATCAGCGTGGAGAGCTTGCAGCCCAACTGATCATGGTGACTCAATGACCTAAACAAACTCCAGCCTGGAGTACATAGGAGGGCATGGGTTGGTCTGTGAGGAGAAGAGTCTGTGCAGATACAGCTCCAGTCCAGACGAAGAAACATAGACATATATGAAAAGATCATGCAGGGCCTGGGGAAGAAGGGCTGCACCAGGTGCACGCAGCAGTGCTATGTGAAGATCAAAGAACTTAGGCAGGTGTACCAGAGGACAGGAGAGGTGAACAGTCATTCTGGTTTTGCCTCATGAGGCAAGGAGCTGCATGCCATTCTCAGCAGAGTCCCACCACTACCCCCCAAACCACAGCACGGATACCTCACAGGAGTCTGAGTCCTGAGTCACCTCAGGCACCAACAAGAAGGAGGAGGTTTTGAAAGAGGAGGAAGAGGAGAATGGAAGACAGGCAAGTGGTGGATCCATTCTCCCTGAGATCCAGGAGCTATTTTTAACCCTAGAGCAGTCCAAACGATCACAGGACAGCATTGTGGCCAAGTGTGATGCCAGGGAAGGAACCTCTGGTGAGTAAGCGATTCCAATCAAACTGTAGCGATTACATGCTCTTATACTTTGTTTCTTATGAAGAAAAAGTGAGGTGTGGTGGGTATCTGCTTCCCAGTGGCAGCTCCAGCTACCCAGAGGGTGCCTCCCTCTTCCCCAGAAAAGTCTGTTCGTGTGCACAGGTATGGCCTGGGAACCCTCCATGAAGATCTCCAGGAAACTTTCACGGAGGTGCTCTGCAATTCTTTGCACAAGGTTTCTGGGGAAGGCTGCCTTATTTCTTCCATTACAGTAGGACACTTTCCTATGCCACTCCAGTATTAACTCTGTTGGCATTATTGCAGCACACAGCATAAGGACCAGGTCTGTATGCAGACTCTCGCAGTGTCTGCTCCCTTGCAGTCTCTGTTACCCTCAGGAGACTGATATCACTTAGGGTCACCTAGAGGAGACAGTACAAGTGCTCATACTGCAAACAACAGAGCATGTGATCCTCCACCCATGGTGATTTATGGGTCCCTCAGTCATGGTTTCCCTAACGTGCCAGCGTTTTGGGTGGCAGGGATCAGCATTGACCTCAGAATCTGCAAGTCCAGGGTGATGTCTATCAGCAGCATTAAGGGAAGGGAGTGAATGGCTTTCCTGTGTTATCTCATGGACACAAAACTCCCCTCCCCTGGAGCAACCTCGGACAAAGACTGGACTTTGGGAGGCTTACTGCTGTTCCATAGTCTCCAAGTACCGTCCATATTGCCCACAAGTTGCTACAAGGCCCGTCACCCATGCCCCTGGGCCATACTCACCCAGGCTGGAACAGCAAACTGGTTCATTGAATAGTTAGGGATACTGATTATGTTCTGGCTTGCACCAGTGGAAAAAGGAGAGTGATTTTTAAATAGCAACTTTTGTACTAGACCCAGGGTATGCATTGACAATGGTTGCCTTGTGCTTTGCATGCATTGCAATGGAAAGCTTGGCCTTCAGCGCAGCCTCAACACCTGCAGAGAGGCTCTAGCAGATTAGAAGACAGAAAAAGAGTACGCATGATGACATGTTCAGTGAGATAACAAATGCTTCTTGGACAGCAGACATGGAGCTCAGAGCCTAGAGGATTTCAGTGTCTGAAAAACTGGACATGGACATGGAGGGCAGGAGAGCAGCCCACGAGCATAAGCACGCCACATAGGATGAGCTGCTGCAGATTGTGAGGGACCAATCAGACACGTAGAGGCATTTGGTTGAGCTTCAAAAAAACAGCTTGAGGCTAGATGTCCACAGCAGCCCCTGAAGAACGACCTGCAAACATCACTGTATTCCCAATCCCCTTCCCCCAAATGTTCCAGGAGATTGGGGGGTGGTGAGGAGGGGAAGTTGCAGTATCTCTTCCTCTCAATACCTGGGGTGGGTACAAAGAATAAAAGGCGGCCATTCCAAGGCCTTTGATGGGCAAGACTTCTGTGCTTACAGACAAGCTGACTTGGTTTCTCCCCTCCCAATTTTTTCCCACAGTTTGCCCAAGGTTAAGTTATTTCTCTGGTCTTTCAGTTTCTTTATGTTTGTGTATAGTTACTTACAGTCTGTGACAAGTCACTCCTTAACATTCTCTTTGTTAAGATGAATAGATGGAGCTCACTGAATCTTTTGATATAAGGAATGTTTTCCAATCCTTTACTAATTCTCATGGCTTTTCTCTGAACCCTCTCCAATTTTCCAACATCCTTCTTTATTTGTGGAGGCCAGAACTAGACACAGTATTCCAAAAGTGGTTACCTCAGTGCCAAATACAGAAGTAACATAACTTCTCTAGTCCAACTCTACATTACCCTGTTTATATGTCCCAGGATGGCGTTAGCCCTTTTGGCTACAGTGTTGCATTAGGAACTCACGTGATTATTCACCATGACCCTCAAGTCTATTTTTCAGAGTCATTACTTCCCAGGATAGAGTCCCCTACCCTGTAAGTTCAGCCTATATTCTGTGTTCCTGGATTTTACCTTCAGCCACATTGAAATACAGTGTTTGATTGTGCCCAGCATATGAATTGTTCCAGATTGCTCTGTATCAGTGACTGGTCTTCATTATTTACTGCACCCAAATCTTTGTGTCATCTGCAGACTTGATCAGTAATGATTTAATGTTTTCTTCCAAGTCATTTGATAAAAAACGTGAAGTAGCATAGGGCTAAGAACTAATACCCATTGGATCCCATTAGAAACACACCTGCTCAATGAGGTTAGCCAGTTTTTAATCTATTTAATGTGTGCCATGTTAATTTTCTTTTGTTCTAGTTTCTTAGAATGTTGTGTAGTACCAAGTCAAATCCCTTACTCAGGCCTGCACAACTCATAAAGTGGTGTGGGCCATATTACACCAAAGAAAATAGCTGAGGGGCAAACCCCCCGGCCCTGCCAAACTCCCCCCAGTGCTGCCAACCCCTCCGAAACACAACACCCTCCCCCAGTGCCGCCCAGCCCCTCTGAAATACTCCCTCCCCCAGAACCGCCCACCCCATAGAAACAAGCCCTCCTTCCCCAGCACTGCCCCACCGAAACAGTGGTATTGAACCTTGGTAATATACTATAGCAGGCCCCTAAGATAGTATAATTAAGGTAAAAGAAAAATGTCTTTTTGCTAGAAGTAGAATAAGCTCTTCCTCCAACTTTGTAATCAATTGCCCTGTTGAATGAATGAGGTATGACTGAGGAAGGCGTGGAAGGCAGCTCTTCCAGACAGCTGCAACCCTTGGAGAGGGGATGGGAGCCAGACCAGATCAGCAGAACTGACTCCTCACTCGCATCCTCAGCCCCCCACCTCTCTGGCTCGCCTCCTCACCCGCCGCCACTGCCCACGCACCGCTTGCCTACTCACCCCCCATGGGCAGCATAGTGAGCCCACGTGGGCCGCATGCCGCCCCTGGGCCACATGTTGTGCAGACCTGCCTCACAGAGTCAAAAAATATTGGATGTTATCATCCAAACTTATAATCTCATAAAAAAAGATAGATCTATTTTCTATAAACCCACACTGATTGGCATTATAGTACCCTCATTTAATTTTTTATTACAAAAGTCTCATATCAACCACTCCATTATTTTGCCTGGGCTCGTGTCAGGCTGACAAGTTTAGAATTACCCCGGTCATCCCTTTTACTCTAAGTATTGACGCAACATTAACTTTGTTCCAGTCTTCTGGAATTTTTCCAGTGATCCAAGAGCTATTGAAAATCAACATTGACCATCCAGGGTGCTCCTCCATAAATTCTTTAAAAATTCTTGGATGCAAGTTATCTGGACCTGCTGATTCAAAAGTGTTCAACTTCAGTAGCTGCATTCAACATCCTCCTGAGTCACTGTTTGAATGGAAAGTATTTCATCAGCATCATCTGATATGAATTCACCAGGCTTTTTCCCAAATCCAGACTAGATATATTTATTGAACATTTCTGCCATATTGAAAATTCGACCATTCCCATTTCTGTCTAGTAATGGGTTGATACTATTGTTAGGATTCCTGTTCATAATATACTTAAAAACACCTCTTATTCTTATTAACTCTGCTAGCTACAGATAGCTCCTTGTCTTCATCTGTGTCCTTTAACATTGTCTACAATTGCTAGCTCCTAGCTGATAGTCATTCATTTATATAACTACCCCTTTTTCTATTGGTTATATTTTTTTTTATTTTTACAGATGATTTTACTTCCCTTCTAAGTAAGATTGGTTTTTAACCAGTATAGCCTTCTTTCTTGATTATGTGATGGTGGTTTTGGGGAATCTGAGAAAATATTCTTAAATAGTTTCCAATTTTCATTCACATTTTTTCTGTTTAAATTCTTTCTCCCAATTGACTTGGCTCATAGCTGTTTCCAAGTTTGTGAAACTGGTGCTTTTAAACTTCCAAGTGTAATATTACAGGTTTGGATTTTATTCTGTTTGCACACAACACGTGATCAAGTCATGATCACTTGCAGCAAAGCAACCACTAATTTTTAGTGGTGTGATCAGTTCCTCTTTTTTTGTCAAGGTGTAAGGTCTGATATAGAATTCTCCCATGTTGGATGCAATGCATTCTCATCTATACTATTTAGAAATTCTGAGGCTTTTAAGGTCTTCAGCATATGTCATTCAGATTGAAGTCCCTGATAATAATGCAGTTTTTCCCCCTACACATTATAGACAGGTGCTTACGGAGCTAGTATCCTGTTTCACAGTGAGATTTGGTCGTCTGTAGCAGACAACAACTAGTATCCCATTTTGGGCTTTATCTGTTATTACATTGTTCCAAAAGCATTAAAGATCATTTTCTTCTGAGTTGTCAGTGACTTTAAAATATGTAGTGCCACTCCTGTTTTGCCTATTTGGTTCTTCCTAAATAGATTATAACCATTACTTTAACATTCCAATTATGCAAATCTTCCCACTAGGTTTGAGTAATACCAACTAGGTCAAATTTATGCTCATAAATGAGCAATTCCAATTTCTCTTCAAAGAGAGAGAAAATATCATAATCCCACTGTTTAAATCCACAGTGTGCTCACACCTTGAATACATGTCCAGTTCTGGTCACCTCATCTAAAAAAGAATATAGTAGAACTGGAAAAGGTGCAGACAAGAGCAACAAAGATGATCAAGGGTATGGAACAGCTTCTATATGAGGAGACACTAAAAAGACTGGGACTTTTCAGCTTGGAAAAGAGATGACAAAGAGGGGATATGATAAAGGTTTATCAAATTATGAATGGTGTGGGAAAAGGAAATAAAGAAGTGTTCTTTACCCTTTCCCACAGTACAAAAACAGGGATTACCTGATGAAATTAATAGGCAGCAGGTTTAATACAAACCAGAGGAAATACTCTTGCACACAGTGCACAACTAACCTGTGGAACTCAAGGCCATGGGAGGCTGTGATCAGGGCCGGCTCTAGCCATTTCACCGCCCCAAGCACGGTGGCATGCCATGAGAAACGCTCTGCCGCTCGCTGGTCCCACGGCTCCGGTGGACCTCCCGCAAGCGTTCCTGCTGATGCTCCACCGGAGCTGCGGGACCAGCAGACCCTCCGCAGGCACACCTGCAGGAGGTCCACCAGAGCCGCCTGCCGCCCTCCTGGCAACTGGCAGAACGCCCCCCGCGGCGTGCCGCCCCAAGTACGCGCTTGGCGCCCTGGGGCCCAGAGCCGGCCCTGGTTGTGATGGCCAAAAAGTATAATTGGGTTCAAAAAAGACCTAGCTAAGTTCACAGAGAATAGGTCCATCAATGTCTATTAGCCAAGATGGTCAGGGATGCAATCCCATGCTTGGGACAATCATAAACCTCTGACTACCAGAACCTGGAAGGGGAAGACAGGGATGGATCGGTCCTAAATTGCCTTATTCTGTTCAATCCCCCTGAAGCTATGGTACTGGCCACTGCCTGAGACAGGATACTCATATAGATGGACTATTGTTCTGACCCATTATGGCAATTCTTATGTTCTTCTAAACCCAGGATCCTAGCAATGGTGTATAAGAAATTAAAGAATTAGATACATGACTCCACATACTGTTAATCAAAGTTTGGAGTGAGACCAAGTGGGAGAGCTGTCAGGTTGTCTCTTTTTCTTTCTTATCAAGTCCCTTCTCTTTAGTTTCCAACCATTAGGAAGATCAAATAAAAGAAAGAGCACCCATCAAAGTACAGTAGCATACTAAGATATGAGTAATATCCACTTTCTCCTTTAACTGTACTCTTTTCAAGTCTCCTCAGTATGACTCCATCTTCCTTTCATTAACTCTTGTCCAAGCCAGACACTGATAACCAAAATAATTCATTATGCATGTGCAGAGAGTAGGAATGTTGAGGGGAGAGTTCCACTGCTCCTTATTTGTGGAGCCTCAGAGCCATAATCTGAGTTGGAACATCTCCTTATGGGCTTCTCTACACCAGATAATTACGCAGTGTTAATTAACTAACATAGTATGAAACACTCAGGCCCAGATTCTCATTTCTGTTATAGCTCCTTTTAAACCATTTTTGCTGTGTAAATGGACCTAAAGTGGGACATAATAAGATTTACACTCATGAAGACCCTTTATATTGCCAGAATCATATAAAGGAAAATCTAGCCTTCAGTATAGACCGGGCTTTTGTATTAACATTCAATCAGCTAGTCAGTCTTAGGGTGAACTCTACGATTTACAACCAGCTAACACTGTATTACACAGGGCAGTCTTTTTTGTTGTTTTTATTTGCCTCTTGGTTTTTGAGCCTTTAAAGAGCATTCATGTCATGTTTTCTAGCTTCCTGCTGCAATCTCGAGGGGTAGAATATAGTTTATTTTAAAATGAAAGCTGAGATTCTCACATAATCACTCAATTCTAGTAGTTGAGGATAAACTTGTGAGATTTGGCAGCACCGTATGTGTTCTACACAATGTATTTTTCCAGTGAATAAAGACTAAAAAGGAACTGTGGTGTCTCACATTACAGAGAACTATTCTTCTGGCCATTTTTCTAGTGGCTTCTCCCCTCCCCCAACCATGCTACATTGTAGTGCGCAGAAACAAACACCTTGTTCCTCCCCACCACATATCTGCGGTCACATAGTCTAGCGACGCACATTGTCTAGCATGCATCTTTTGCATAGCTGTGCTTTCAAAGGAATGAATGAGTCACAACAGACAGGAAATCCCAATACAGTTCTCAGATTTTGAACATGTACATTCAGTAATCAAATAGACGGGAATATCTCTGCAATACCAAGCCTATTCTATTATGCAGCTTTAACTATATTGGGCAAAAAGTTCATACTGTATTTCATCCTTTTCACCTTGCCATTGACTTAAAACTGTAGTCCAGTGAGTCTGCATTTGAAATAGCACCTTCACTGGTTCTTGGCTAAAATGGCAGTGACTGATTTCCAGTTTAAGTATTATTATTACTAATAATAATAATCTAATAATATCTCACATTTGTTTGAGATGGACCCAATCCAAAATTCCAGATCCAACATCCATGAAGTATTGTAGGTGATTGAAATCTGAAAACAGATCTAAATGATACAAATTACTCCATCTTTATAACCAAAATTGTGGATCCAAATTCCCACACACTTTGGGGAGTCTGCAATTCAGATATGGATTTGAAACCCATTTTTAATCTATCTTTTATCTCTTGATGGACCTGAAAGTGCATTCAACACTGACTATATACAGGAATCATTTCATCCATACTGATGTGCAGCACACCCTTGGCAACTCTTTAGTTGTATACAGTAACCTTACACAATACTAGGGACAGGAAATGAAGAAGATTGTATCCAACTGAAACCCCAGAACAGGGTAAATACAACTTTATTAACCAAAGCAGAAATAGATGAGAGGGAGTGACTCACACCTTCTGTTGCAAAACAGTGCCCTGGGATCTTTAATCAGGTCTGGTCATCACAATCTCAGGTTTATCGTTCAGTTGAGAGACTCAGCTGCAAGAGTCAGAATGATATCAGAATTTCACCTTTACTTGTATTTAGCTTTTGCCTTACATTAGCATGCTAGTCTCACCCATTTACTGCACTCAAATGAGTGACTGATGACTTCATAAGCTAACCTATTAGGTTTTTCCTTATTTGCAATTTGTATTTTCAACTCCTTTAACTGGAAAAGGATTCCAGGTGATTTGTGGGAAAGCATTTATTTTTGTACACATATATAAGGGCCTAAATGTTGAATAAGAGTCTTTGCGATTGTGGGAGCAATTTGGCATGCACAATTAAATATGGGCACAAAACTGTAGGCAGAAATACTTATGCCGATAGTTGCACCCATTTAGAACTGCTACCGGCAATTCTGGTTGCACCTGTGAATCAGGTCATTACAGATCTAAATGCAATTGCAACTGCAAATAAATATACAATGATCAAGGATACTCCAAATCTGCAACTGCAAAGAAGAAAGGTGAATATACAACAGGGTTACCATCTTCTGCAGATAACTGTTACTAAAAATTTCTCAATAATGGAAGGCACTCACATACTTTTAATTATACACTGCACATTTTTACCTTAGGTACCTTGGCACATAGATATGAAACATCACTGTTACGACAATTCATGTAATACATGAAGATTATATTATAATTAGAATATAATCCACATTATAACATAATCCACATTAATTTTGCCCAATTCCCCTTTTATCAGTCTCAAACAAGGCATAGCAATCAAGTCACGTGAAAGCTCACTTTTGTTTTTTCAGAGAGACCAGAAGGAAAAAAAAAGTCCAGGTGGTTTTTACTCCTGGATAAATGGTGAACAAAAGAGATGCCACTGGTTTTAGGGAGAACTGGAATCCTCCTGGGACTTGCTTGTAATAACTGGTAAATGGTTCTTTTCTGACAAGAGAATTAAAATCCCAGAGATTCTGATAAATTACTTCAGCAACTGCAGCCTCCAATTGTACCTGCAATACTGAAAAAAAAAAGGCTGAGACCTACCTAAAATCTAGATCTTAAACTTTTTAAGTCTTCTAACTTCACTGCAACTGTATACACAAAAGCGTCAGATCTGCAGCTATACTGGTCTTGTGCCCTGCACAACTGAAAACATAACAGAGGGTGAAACTGGTTCTATTTCTGACACACCTTGGAGCAGCCTCTGGCTTGATCTTCATAGAGCGGGGTGAATAACTGTTTTTATTTTGTTTTATGTTTTTTGGTTTGCTGGCAGTTCAAAAATATTGTTTGGGATCGAACAAAACCTGAAACAAATAGATTAATTTCACTTCTGAGCAATTTTAACCTTTAAGTAAAAGCAAAGGGCTAGATTCACAGAATCACTGGAGGAGGAAGTGGTGCCACCATTCCTCTTAACCTAATAGCCCAGTGTTTGAGGAACTCACCTGGGATATGAGAGATTCAGGCTTAAGTCCCTGCTCTAGGGCAGGGATTATGAACTTGGCTCTCTTTCTTCTCAGAAGCATGTTCTAACCACTGTGATATTGGCTATTCTAGTCTAGGTCTTTCTCAAATTCTCCTGTTGATGCTGTTCCACTTTGTAACAAAAAGAAAGACAGAAAGACTTCATAGTCAGGTGGTTAGAGCGCTCTTTTGGGAATGGAAGATCTGGATTCAAGTCCTTATGCCAATGAATAAACTATTTGTCCAAAAAAATTTGCCCCAGCTTTAGTTCTAAGTTCTTCCCAACTTCAACAGCCCCTAAAGGGGCCATTCCAGTAGCTGGGGATCTTTGGAGTTAGGCATCAGTACACCAGCTTTGTGCCTTCTTTGTGCTCCACAGTGGTGGAAAGAAGATGGGAAGGTGGGATGGGACCTATAGACTCCCTTTATAACTTGCAAAATAGTTGCATACTAACCTCCTAGAGAGGGGCCATTATGTACATGTTTATCCTTGGTTTCTATATCAAAATGCTTCTCATTTTATCACATTTCCCCACCAGTGATTTCTTTTCTTTTTGAGTGTCTGGTCCAAACAGTTCAGATAAAACTATTTTAAAACTTATCAATTGTTAATGGGTATCTACTATACAAGACAGTTCATGACTGTGTAATCTCTGGTACAATATGACACTTTTCTTCAGAGCTACTCTGATAATAAACCTGCTTTAAATGCAATTCCATGCTTTAACTTTAGACTTATCTCTTCAAAGCAGATGTCAGCTGTAATTCTTTCATTGTCCTTTAAAGAATCCATCATATGATTTTATATGGTACTTGAACTATTCTCATGATTCATTTTGAGCTATGTAATTTTTCCATGAAGACATATAAATTTATTTACTTGTTTATTTATCTGGGTCTTCAGATCTAAAAATACTGCTCTGTTGTTTCTCCAAGTTTCTGAGAAATATGCATTTCATAAGCACAATTATTTTTAGGAACATTCTCTTATTCAGTTTGGACATTGTGAAATAAATTAGTCAGCCCTCAGGATTAGTAAAATTGTTACTTCCAAAAAATATGCCATACTTCTGAAATTTGAATATTAATTAGGTTAATTAAACACCAGTCATCAGAATTTAGAGCAGGTGAGTCTTCTTAAATTTAGTTTAATAAAAATTATGGACTATATTCAGTCAGTGTAACCTAGAGCACATCCCCTTTGTAAAGAGCAACAGGAAGAACCCATGTTCAGTGCCCAACAAATTGTATTGGTCCAACAAAACCCAGACAAGGTTACATATCTGTGTGCGCCATCTTCAGACACCCTGTCTATTAACCATTTATATATATATATGTAACGCTGCCCCACACAAGGGCATGCCATCAGCAGCAGGCATCAAATCTTGGACCTCTTGAGCTAAATGCTTGAGCCAAAAGATGCATCTCTCTTAGCCAAGACTGTAGCAATCTCTAGCTGGCTGAGCAACCATTAGAGGGGGACAGAGTGCCACTCCGAGGGGGCAGGGATTGAATGTGCAAATATAGAACACTTCCCAAACCACCTTGCTGTGCACTGAGAATGGAGATCTGGAGGATAACAGTAAACACCGCTGACTAAAGAGGGGGGTTGGTCAATGTGACTGGGGCTCAAACTGATTCAGTGTAACCCATCCCCAGCCTCTATCAGCAAAAGTTCTGTGGGCCCATCTGCAAATTAAAGCTTTCTTTCCATGGAGAACCCAATGTAACGCCTGCCTGACTTTCATCCCCCAGGACTGTTTTGTTGAGTTTCCTCTAGAAAACACAGCGATAGAGAAGGCCAAACAATCTGATATCTATATTCATTTAATAATATCTTTTTGAGGGCAACCAAAGAAAGCAAGGTCAAGTCATTACAATTGTCATTGTCATTTACTCTGGGACAAAATCCTGGCCCCTGCTCTCAGGGCGTAGGGAGTCTCAGAGTGGAACAATTTGACCGTTGTGCTGGGGCAGAAAAAAATCTGGGAATCTGCCCAGCGGTTGTATGCTCTGCACTACAGATCCCAGCTCCATGAGATGCTGTCATGAAGGGAAAGACAGGAGCAATCTGGAGAGGTCATTGAGATTGAAATAATGGTGGCAGATTCCTCTCTCCCACTCCTGTGCAGAGAAAGCCAGCATCCCTCCCATTACTTAGGCTGGATGTTTGGAGCAGGATTGAGGGGAGGGCTATGAATTCTGGCAATGTGTAAATAACGTGATGAAACAGAGCAAATCTTGTAATTGTTAGAAGCATTAGGAGTACAAGTGTTTAGCATTTAATGTTAGATTTTCTTAAAACTGACCCTATAAACGTTTTACATTTTTATTTCCTCTCCTCCACTTTTGATATTACGCCTTATCCTGTAATATATGTTTACTTTTGGGGTATGGAAAATAAGAATGCAAACATAAAAGATTCCAGTGCTGTAGACAGACCAAGAGAACATGACCATGCACATATTCAGAGATAACACTTGGTGATGCTTTTGAGTGCTTGGTTAATATTTACCCAGGGCATACATAGTAATTAAACAATTGTAACTGCTTTCCTCCAAGACTTTTGGTATCAGAGCACAGAACACAGCCTCAGAGCTTTTTGAAGCATTTAAAAAAAAAAGAGAGAGAGAAGAGCTCCTGTAAAAGCTTTCTCTGCAATTTTGGTTTCACCAGCTTTTGAAAATGGCAGGGGTCAGCAGCTGCATGAAATATTCCATGTTCATCTTCAACGTTTTGTTCTGGGTAAGTTGATGTTTAAGTTACTAATAGTGGCATGGGAACCAGAGCCCACCTTAGTCAGGGAATATAGCAGCAGTTATAAAGGAAATTAGATATAAATAAAAAATGAGAGTATGATTGGAAATAGGTAGAGCAGAGGGAAAGAGAATCCATTGAACTTCAGCTTATCAGCAACATTAGCTTAGTCTCTGGTTTTCTTTCATTTTCAATGCTAAGTAAATGCCTGTATTTTTTGTACATTCAAAATTAGAGATCTCGTTCTTGTGACGACATATTGCAAGTGCCCTCATTTTGAGGGACATCACTCATTATAGTCCAAAAGTTGTCGATGTTACATATGAACTATCTTGGTTTTACTGTTGTAAATTATTTACATTGGGGGGTTAGAATCATTTTATAGAAGCATTTTTAAATCTTTTGCAGAAATAATGTTTGTATGCATTGTGACAAAGTTCCTCCTCTACCTTGGTGGGTCCTGCGCTTATTGGCAGATTTGCTCACCTCAGTGATTTTCCCCACAGTCTGGGTCAACTCTTCCTGTGTCTGATCAGGAGTTGGGAGGTTTGGGGGGAACCTGGGCCTGCCCTCTACTCTGGGTTCCAGCCCAGGGCCCTGTGGATCGCAGCTGTCTATAGTGCTTCCTGTAACAGCTGCACGACAGCTACAGCTCCCTGGGCTACTTCCTCATAGCCTCCTCCAAACACCTTCTTTATCCTCATCACAGGACCTTCCTGCTGGTGTCTGATAATGCTTGTTCTCCTCAATCCTCCAGCAGTACACTCTCAGCTCTTTGGGCTTCTTGCTCCCAGCTCCTCACACACACTTCCTCCCCTCTGGCTTCCCCAGCCTGACTGGAGCGAGCTCCTTTTTAAACCCAGGTGCTCTTGATAGCCTGCCTTGATATGGCTGCAGGTCTTCTAATAGCCGTGTCCTGCGTTACACTGGTTCTAGCAAGTTCGCTGACTCTCTAGTTCAGCCCCTGCTCTGGTACTCAGGGGAACAAAGCTGCTTCTTCCTGTGCCAGTAGTGGCTCTCCCCTCTACTCTCTGCTGTAGAGGAAGGAGGAGAGGCTGCTGCTGACTTTCATGGTCTGGAGCGCTGCGGCTCTCACTGTGTTGCTTTGCTGACTGCTTCGCTGCTTGCGTTCTGCTCTGAGCGCTCCGACTGGTATGAAACTGGCTGAACACCTACCCACCCCTCTCTCTGCTATCTTGCTTACTGGCTGGCCTAGTAGATCCCCCCCCACCCTAGTTCCTGCTGTTACTCCACCTACAGCCCTTGAGGGGAGTGGGGGGGCTGCTGGCTGCTTTCCCAGAAGGGGAGAGTGAGGGACCCCGGCTCTTGTTTTGAGGGACACACATCTGAGCAGGGTTCCTCCTGCTGGACACCAGACCACCACCAGCCGGAGCTGCGGGAACTACTGGCAGTTTGCTAGGGATGTGTTTGGTGCCCCGGAGGAGAGAGAAGGAGAAAGAGGACTTGCCTGCTGCTGCGATGAAGCGTAGTGAAGAAGGGCACTGTGTTGGAGGGGCATTCCTGGACTGAGTCTTTTTCAAACTGTGCTCTTGTGTGGGGGATTGAACTGCGTCTGTTGGGACACTGGGGGTGTGCTGGAGCCTGCCCCCGTCCATCTGTGTCCCTTCGCCCACCACCATTGTGCCCCCTCCACCACCCCCGCTGGCTGTTCTTCTGCTTTGGATCTCCTTCCTGGGACTGAGCTGCTTACACTGGCTCACCGCGCCACGCTTCCATCATTTGGCCTGCAGCAGCAGCAGCTAACCATTGACTTTTGCAAAAGTGCCTGTGGTGCACCCCCTCCCCTGGACCTAGTTTCTTTTCCTTTGCCGCGTATTTGTCTGCCCACCTATTTCCTCTGTGGCCTGAATAGTCCTGCCCCAACCCTTGCAGCTTGTCCCCGTGGTCCTCTAACCGCCAATTCCCAGCTCGCCCTCCCTCCCCCGACCCTCTGCTCCCCCAGCCTATTGGTCCTCCCCCGTTGTCACCACGCCCCTCCCATGTGCTTTTTGCCCTGCGCCCACATCCGTGGTTTCTCCCTTGCACGTCGCACCCCCCCCGCGGTGTGATCTTCCCCCCTGATCCTCTTAGGTGCAACTAGAGAAGCCAGAACTTCCCTCTGCGTCGGTGCCTGAAAACCCTCCACTCCTAGTCCTTGGTTCTCCCATATGCCTTAGCCTTCCCTTTCTGGCGCCTGCCTTGCCCGCCTGCAGCCTAGCGGGGAGGGGTGGTTGCCTCTCTCTCCTTCCCCTTTCCCTCGCTGTTTGTCCCCCTCCCCGCTCTCATTATGGCGGGGGACGCAGCGGAGGAGACCCCTCACGATGCTCCCACCGCCCCTCCTCCACCTGCCCCTGTGTCCACTGCCCGAGCCTCCACCTCGACCACCACTGCCGATCCACCTACCTCTGCCCCTGCTGGGGCACAGGCGGCGGCGAGTACTGGGGAGACCTCCGCTGCTGCCATGTCCCTCCCCCCTTCCGATTCGGGGGGAGCCCCCCCAGCCGGTGGGAAGGGTCGGGGTGGGAAGAAGGGTAAGGGCCCCTCTAGAAAGGCCAAGCCCTCCATGGCGGAAACTGCCCCCGCTGCCGCGGCCCCGCTCCCGGCTGCAGCATCCCTCCCCTCTGTTCCCTCCACCAGCTCTGTGGGTGTTCCTCCCCCGGCCCCCAGGGCGTACGCCCAGGTGGCAGCGGCCCCCCCGCCTGCCACTGCTCCCCCGACTGCCGCTTCTGCTACCATCTACAGCGGCCGGGGCCCCTTTCCCACCTTGACCAGGAAGCACGGCATCCATTGCCTCCTGGTGCCCGCCTCGCCCCACGTGGAGACCTGAGTGCAGGCGTTGGTGACGGTGATGGGGCCCACGGCCATCGTGGCGGCCTCCAAAATGTACGGGAAGGTGGTCTTCTTCCTGGCATTGGAGGCCGCCGCACAGGAGGCGGTAGAGACGGGCCTGGTGGTGGGGGGCGTGTTCGTCCCCCCGGAGCCATTGGAAGACCTGGGGGTCCGCTTAATCCTGACCTCCGTCCCTCCCTTCCTGCCCAATGCCGCCCTGCTGCCCGCCCTTTCTGCCCTGGGGCGCCCCATCTCTGTCATCAGCCCTCTCCCGTTGGGCTGCAAGGACCCCGCCCTCCGTCACGTCCTCTCGTTCCGCCGGCAAGTGCAGCTTCAACTGCCGCCGGCGGCGCGTGGCAGGGAGGCGCTCAAGGGGTTCCTTCTGGTCCCCTACCAGGGTGCCCACTACTGGGTGCATTATTCAATGGGGGAGGCCCGGTGCTACCTCTGCTGGGCGATGAGGCACGTCCGGAGGGTCTGCCCCTTGACCCAGCACGGAGGAGCATCCCTGAGCCCCAGCAAGGCGCCGGCCCTGTCATCACCGGTACCCCTAGTTGCCCGGCACCCGAAGCTGCCCCTCCTCCTCCTTCTCGGTCCATCACTGTGGAGGAGGGTGCAGCGGAGATACCTCCGGGAATGGGAGAGGGCTCGTCCCAGGAGGTATCCTCCCTTGCTTCTGCTGTCCCACCACTGCCTCCCTGAGACCCTGAGCCATTGCCCTTGCCCCCGGATCTGACCCCTGTTAGCCAGCCCCCGGATGATGCCATGGAGGGCTGGTCTTTAGTGCAGGAGAAGTGGGGCAAGCGGAAGGCTCGAGCCTCGTTACATCCTTCTGATTCGGAGGACCCCCGGAAGAGCAGGTAGGGGGGCACTGATGAGGAGACTTCCGCCTTGCCCCCTGCTGACTCCTGTTCTGTGGTGCCGGCTGTGGACATCGTGGCAGCACTGGAGGGTAACGCCACCCCTCCTCCAGGGTCCCTTCCCGTGGAAGCCCCCGAGGGAGCCTCTCTTGCCCCCTTCCCACTCGACGCCTCTGCGAGCGCTGATGTGGGTATCACCTCGGGAGCTAGCGGGGAGGGCCCTGGGGTGGTGGATGGTGCTCTCTCTTCCATCTACGAGGAGATCAAGGCCCTGGGTCTGACCCCAGTCACGCAGGGGGAGGACGACCCTCTGCCAGCGGGCCTCGATCTGGGCGACCTCACCCTGGTCCCCCTGTCCTTGAGTTTCCTTCCCTTGACCGTTGCTTCTGCTCCCGCCTCTGAGGGTTCCCTGGATTCTTCCATCGACCCGGCTGCGGGTGGCACCCTGTTGACGGCCGCCAAGCCCATTGGGGCGACGGCCAGTGCCCCGCTGCCGAGACCCGGTTCCCAGGGGGTGTCCCTCTTGGGTGTGGGGGACCCGCGCTCCTTCCTAGGCAGGGACCCCACTGACAAACATCTATCTCTGGATGCTGAGGCTGCCGCACGTGCCACAGTGGCTAAGCCTGGCATCATTAGGGGTCCCCTTCCCACTTCCCAGATCCCTGAGCCTGGCCAGGAGGAGCCACCATCCAGCGGCTCAACTACAGGGGCTCAGGATCCTGCCTCTACCCACTTCCCTGATTCTCTCTCTGATCCCCGTCCTACTCCTGTTAGCCCTGTCCTTGTCCCCCCCACCTCCTGTGATGCCAGTGCCACCCCTGGGACTATCCCCCAGGGAGCGGCTTCAGTAGCTTTTCCTTGTCCTGACCCACCAGGGGCTGCTGTTCTCCTTCCGCCGCCCCTTGTTGAACTGGGGAGTGGGGCGGGTCACATGGCGTCAGCCCATTGGACGCCACGTCGGGGGTCTGCCCCCTGCCTGCCTGCCTCGGTGGGCCACGGGGCTGTGACGGGGACCCCACTGGGGGCCGGTCATCGATCGGTGACCCCACCCCCCATGCGCTGAGGGAGGAGCTGCAGGAGTTTCTTGAAGATGTCCGTGGCTCCCGTAATAAAGTCCAGCTTGCGCTCCGGTGGTGGGTGGATTTCCATCAGGTCCTCCGGGCCGCGAGGGCCCTCATGGGGGAGGGTAAGAGGACTGGAAAGCAGGCTGCTGGGGCCTACCGGCGGGTCCGCATCTTCCATGACTCTTTACTCACCTATGGGGTAGGTCACGGATTACTGCGTGGCCTGCTGGAGGCCGTGGGCGCGTCTGCCGGCGAGGATCCCCCCCAGCCCTCCTCATGGTGCCGATCATCTTTGCCACTTTAAACATACATCCGGGGCTGTAGGATGGGTCTCCACAGAACTCAGGTGCTCTCTCTACCATCCGGAGGGGGGTACTTCTGTGATTTCCTGCAGAGAGACTCCATTACGGATCGGACGACTGAAGCTAGCTGTTCCCCGTTCCGGCTGGAGTGGGGGGAACGAGCCGGGTAGGGCCGCAGGCACTTTCGGCGGCCGTGGTCCTTTGGCCATAGTCGTTGGCCACTAACAATATTAGACCGATGAAATTGACGGGACGGCAAGGCCACCTCCAATAGCGGATCCGGAAGTGCACAGGCGGACCTCGCACAGCCCCAGCAACACCCCCGTTTCGAGCACCATCATGGGCCGTAGGTCGGGTAAAAAGGGTCGCCACCGACCTACGGCCTCCAGGTGCGCGGGTTGCGAGGCTGTGCAGCGGCGCTCTGTCAGCAACCGATGAAGGTCCCTCCGAGGATCCATCCGCGTACGGGCTTGTGGCTACTACAACCGCCACAGTCCTAGGTCGAATGTGTCCGGTATGCACTCCGTACCGGAGCAGTCTCCGGCTGGCCACCGAAATCAAGAGTAGCCAGACGCGTTTGCGCCTTTATGAGTCAGACAGAGGGGCTGAGGCAGCCGCGACCTGGCTTCTCTGGCGTACAGACTCCCATCCTGCGCATTCCAAACGTAGCCCCTCGGGTATCCGGAGGGGTTACAATGTAACGACCCACCACACATGAAACTCGGGAACGGGACTCGGTGCCCCGCTCGGAGGAGAAGGCCTGAGGGGAATCAGTCCCTCGGGCCGCCGTCGGACCAGCAGGACACGCCCACAGCGCTCTCAGTGTCACGGCCCGGGCAGAGGGACAGACCGGCGACACTCATCGCGCTCGGAACAGTCTGGAGCGACCACCTAAGAGTCACCGAACCAAGAGCACGGCGTCCGACTTGCAGATTCACGTGCGGGTGGAGGCCATTGGTCGCGCCGCCGCCGCTGGACCGCATTTTCTGTCACGTTTCACCTTTTACGGGCCCACTCCGCCGGCGTTCGCCGCGGCGGCGGCCCCCCTGCTTCGCTTCCTTTCGGCCCATCACCATCCTAGCCACCGAAAAAAGGTGACACGCCCTCCTCGCTGCGCTGCAAGGACGGGCGGAGGGCACGGCTCGATGGAATTCGCACCTCCTCATAGTAAGTAGCTTGCATGGACGGAGCGCGGAGAGCCTTTGACGTGTGTCGAATACCGGCTGAGCCAGGCAGTGATCTGTGGCCTTGCTCGAGCAAGAGCGCATGGCGCAAGCGGTGCATCCTTCCTTCACGCGGGCGCGGGCGGCGGTCGTGGATCCTGGGGAAAAAGTGCGCACGCGACTGCTGCGTCAGCTGGCTTCTGCCTGATCACACGCGCCACCCCGACGCGCTGCACAGCGCACAGGGGGCGAGAGCGCGACGAGCGTGGGAGAGGGCCCACGCCCCACGATAACGACGTCCCCGGCATCAGACAGCGTGTGGCGGAGAGGACGCCCCGAGGGTTGGCTTTCGCGAGACGAACAATAAGAGAGCACTAGCAGGGCTCGAGCTCCCCATGGCGCGAGAGATAGCACAGCGTAACTGCGGCGTTCGACACGCGGAGGACGGAGGAAGCCGGAGAAGGGGGCTAACTCACAGACGCACTAGCTCGAGGAGGACATAGCTGAGAGAGTCCCCAGTGGAGACAGATTGGTGTGTTCGGGACAAAGATGAACCATGAAGCCAAAAAAGTAGAGACACACAGGACGATGAGGCAACTAGGAAAAGGAAATGAAAGTTGAACCTAAGACCGGGCGCAAGCCGTTTACGGTGGCAGTCCTTGCACCAGGACATGACAGTTACAACTGGGCACGCCCGAAGGAAGGGGGGTCCTCCCGACACAAGAAAGGCACCCTTGGGACAATCCCGCAGCGGGGATGGCACGCCCTAATGCTCGGTGCGGCCATCAACAGGGCCCACCGCGAGCCGGTCATGCGGAGAGCCAGACCCCTCAGCGGAGCAGAATGCAGCGCAGGGAAAGGAACTCGGCGAGGGGACCGGGAAGAGGTCCGCAGAATCGGCCCTGCAAGGGTCGTCTCCCCCGGCGGGCAGACCCAGGCCTCGACTCCTCATAGATGGAAGGTGAGATCGCCCTCAGCCACCCAGGGCCCGCGACCAAAAGGGACGCCCACCTCGCCCTCGCGAGAGCGTTGAGTGGGAGGGGCAGAGGGCCCCTTGGGGGATTCCACGGACGGACGCCGGAGAGGGCGTGGCGTATCCGCCGTGTGCCACAGCTCCACGCGGCACATATCACGACATGGACGCATCCCATCTCTCTCGGAGGAGAGGAGTCGGAACACGCGCTGGCGTAAGGCCCGGCCTGCGTTCTACGCCCATGGAGAAAAAGCGTAGGGGGGCCAGACAAAGCACGTCCCACCCTTTGCCTCCCCGCAGCAGACGGTCCACGGGCCTCTCGCGCATATCGGAACGCGCCGCGGTAAAGAAATGTGATGGCGAAGAGCCAAGGGACGCTCTACGCGGCCTTTGCGCCCTCCTCGCGCACTTCCAGACACCGCCTCAGAGCTATCCTCCAATCGCTGGTGCGAGAGTCTCACAAGTCGGGGACGCGGGCAATCTACCGGGGGAGCGCGAAACTCGGGCACTGTCAGGGCGACTCCGCCGACCGGGGCTAGAGCACGTCACTCGTCATCTGCGGCGAGATTCTGGAAGCCATCCAGTGCTACGAAGGCCACACACTAAATTTCCACTCGATTCCGGGAGGGTTCTAAAGCCCCACGCTTCTCATCGGATGCTACTCAGCCCGAGGCCGTACTCTGTCACCGCTGGTCCACTCTTTCGCTCACGCAGAGCGAACGTGGGACTGAGCAAGAAAGAGAGGGAAAGCTTCGGTGGCGGGCACTCGGGGCGGCTTATCGAATCGGGCAGCAGCGGGCCGAGGCTCAGAGTAAGGTCGGCCTTCTCCAAGATGCCAAACCTCGAGTGGGGGGACCGTCCGCGTCACACATGGAGGAGAGTCAATCGCCGTGCGGACGCTCTCTCGCTCATCGCCGGCAGCACAGAGAGCAACACACAAAGCATGGCAAAGGGGCCGATCTCGCTGCGTCGAGGCGTCGCCCTGCGCGCGCACCGTGTAGTGCCAGCACGTGACCAATCCAACTACACCCGTAGTTCCCCGGGGCCTGCACGATCTCTTCCGACTAACGGGGAGTGCTGGTCCGAACGCACTTAGAACATGGAATTAGGGGCTCTAGGATCGTTCGGTACGCGTCTTGCCCTGTCCCGGGCAAAAGGAAATGGGCGTCGACGCAGGATGAGCACGGACCGCTCTCTGGAACTCGCCTGCCGGCAGAAGGAGAGAACGCTACGCGCTAGGGTCGGGCGTGGCCTTGCAGCCTCGGACCAGTTGTGTAGGTGTTTCGCACAGGTGCGCGGGTAATGCACTTTGTGCACGAGGCTGGTGGTCAAGCAGGGCACAACACTGGACCCATAGCCCGAGCCGGTCAGCTTCGGGCGGGGAGTGCGGGCAGGGTGCCCCTCTCGGCCAGCTGTACACCTGGCGATCGAGCTCTTCCTCGTCTCCTCGCAGAGAGACGGGGTTGTTGCTCGGGAGCCGGCGCTGCGGTCTGTCCGTCGGCGTAACGCTGACGGATGTGTCGCTCGTGTCCAGGATCCCGGAGACTTGGAGCGTCGTGGAGGCTGCCAGGTGTGTACGCGGCAGCCTCCTCCGCCCGGGTTAACTGGTCAAGAGCTCTGGCTGGTGATCGGGGACGGGGGCAGGTGCGAGCTCCTCTCCACCCGCGCTTCAGGCCATCCGCTGAACGCAGCGGTCCGGCTCTATCTCGGCAGTTTACCTTGTCTGCCACGCATCCGTCTCTGCCAGAGAACTGGCACGGTTTGGAGGCAGGTGGCGGAACGGCTCCAAATGGACGGACTAATCCGGTGGCCTCTCCCTTCGGGGTGAGGGCCGCTGGTGCTTAAATCAACGGTCTGTTCCATGCTCTGGTACGGCTCATCGCCGGTACCTGGCCCTGATTCCTGGCATACCGTCCGACGGGCGATTTCTGGGGTTCTTTTGGCACAGGGACGCACTGGGTTCTGCAGGGCCTCCCCTGCCCCTGGAGGAAGAGGGGGCATGCCTGAAGTGCCATCGCACTCAGGTCCGTGTCTTCCCCTCCAGGGTCCCTGCAGAGGCTCTGTATGGTGCAGGTATCAGGTGGAGCGTACTGACGCACGCCTTTCCCCGACCGCTTCCACCACCCCCAGGGGGTCGATATGACCGGCAGCTCTTTTACCTCCACCGTGGGGCCGACATCCTCGCGGAGCCCCTGCTACACAATCCCCAGCGTCGATGTCGCAGGTGCGGAGTCCCCCGCGTGCGGCAGATGGCTGGTCTCTGTCGGGACACGCAGGGTCGGAGACCTCCTGGAGCTAGACCGGGGGACTGGGTCTGGATCCCCCGACGCTCGCCAGACGCATGGCGCTCTCCAGACCTCATACTCCCCTGGCGCGTTACTTTAGAGGTAGGGCCGCTTGCTGCCTGCTGCGGGGCGTACCTCTACCGGGGGGGTTCCTGCGAAGGGGCAGGCCCCGCCCACCGAACTCATGCGGTTGCCATCCACCGAGTGGCGCCGTGACCAGTATATTGGTAAGGGGCCACTGAGCGCTCAGGGACCAGTAGGACTCAAATAGCGCCCCCTCCACGATGCTGCTTTCCACTAGCAAAGGGGCCTCCACGATGTGCAGGCGTGCGGTTCCACGAACTGTGCACAACGCGGCACACCTCCGGTCACACCTCGTGACCCACACCCCTCAACAGCCTATCTACGTTGTGGCGGCCTGGAGGTAGAAAAGACCACTCCTCCATTTGCGCGGCTGCCACGAGGGGTGGGCCCACCACCTCCCAGCGACCATAGATCCTCAGGGGCCGTGCCCCGCGAACGGCCGTGCGTCCGAAAAAAGTGGACAGGTCCCGCCGCTGTAGATTGTGGTGAAGGGGTCGGAGTGAGGCGGCGCAGGCTGGGGGCGCGACGTTAGGCTTACCCTGGGGCGGGGGGGAACCCAGAGCTGGTTGGGATAGCGGGAGGTGATGCGCAGCGGGAGGGGCGCGGCAGTGGGGGATTCCGCCATGGAGGCCTGGCTTCCGGGTCTACTCGTCCCACCGAACTGCCACCGTGGGAGTCCCCAGAAGGGAGGACTGGCGCAACGGAGGTCTCCCGTACCGCGCGCGCGCAGGGCGGAGGAAGTGATCGGAGCGGCGGTTGAGTGCTAAAGGGCGTGGGGGCACCAGGACCAGAGTACCGGAAGGATACGGCAGACTGACCATCGAGGGAACGGGAGCATGCCCATCAGGATACCTAAATGCACGGGGATCAGGGGAATGGCAGATGGGGGGTGCAGTGAAAAGGGGAACTCAATGGTCGAAGGCACGAAAGCGCATGGGGGGCGTGGGCACGAGGGAGAAATTCAGGTGGGGAGCACAGGTGGGGGAGGGGCGAGTGGGAAGGGGCAAGGAACACGGGAGCTGCAGGGCGGGCAGAATAGCAGGGCCACGGGGGACCTCCTGCCACCTCCGAGGTGAGAAGCCCTGGTGACGCCAGCTGTGTACTCTGCCTGGTCCCAGGCGCCAGGGATGTCACTTTGGCTGCTCTCATGGCGCTGACACGGCGTGTACTTGGCGCGTTCCCCCTGTTCGCGAAACACTGCCCTTCTGTGGCGAGAAGGAGCCCTTGGCGCACATTTATTTGAGTGGCGCCAGGTTGTCAGAGAACGGGACATAGGTTAGGGCGCCAGCACACTACCTGGAAAGAGCATCTCTGGCATTGTCTGCAGTTTCATGACTTTTCCCTCACCTGTTACATCTACGCACTCCCCTCCGTGGCCCACGAAGTCGGGGATCTCCTATCAAACTCCTCTTAGCCTAGCCAAACTAGCCATGCCTACATACACAGGGAAGGAGGTTGGCTGATGGGATTTCTGCGACTGTAGGGTCCCTCTTTCACCTCATCTGTTCATCGCATCCAGGCGGAGTTCTCGTGGCCGCGTCCACTGGCTCCCTTGACGCCTTGAGGAGCAGTGGGCATTGTCCAGGGTTCTCTGCTCAGTGTCTCCAACATTCGTATAAATCATTCGTTGGGACACCGGGGGTGTGGCGGGGAGCCTGCCCCCGGTCCATCTGTGTTCCCTTTCGCCCCCACCACCATCGTTGCCCCCTCCACCACCCCTGCTGGCTGTTTTCCTTCGCCTTTGGACTCCTGCCTCTGGGACTGAGCTGCTCGCCTGATCCACCACGCCCACTGCCATCATTTGGGCCTGCAGCAGCAGCAGCCTATAATTAATTGACTTTCGCACAAGTGCCTGTGGGCGCACCACCTTCCCCCTCCCCCTGGACTGGCCCCTTCCTTTTTTGTCCGCCCCACCTATTTCCCTCTGTGGCCCTGCTAGTTTTGCCCCAGCCCTGCAGCTATCCCCGTGGTCCCTCTGCCCCATTCCCAGCTAGCCCTTCTCCCCCCACCCTGTGCTCCCCCTGCCCTGATTGGTCCCTCCCCTCGTGCGCCCACGCCCCCCCCGCGCTTGTGCCCTTCCCCCATTTGAGTTTCCCCTTGTTCACTGCACCCCCGCCCATCTGCCATTGTCCCCCCTGATCCCCCAGTGCAACTGGAGGAGCCGGAACTCCCCTCTGCGTCGGTGTCCTGTCACCCTTCCACCCCTAGGTCCTTGGCTGCTCCCCGCACCCCTTTAGCCTTCCCTTTCTGGCACCCCTCCCCCCTGCACCTAGCGGGGAGGGGTGGTCGCCTCCTCTCCTTCCCCTCCCCTCGCTGTTTGTCCCCCTCCCGCTCTCGTTATGGCGGGGGACGCGGCGGGGGAGGCCCCACGCGATGCTCCCACTGCCCCTCCTCCACCTGCCCCCATGTCCACTGCCCTAGCCTCCACCTCAACCGCCGCTGCCGCTCCACCTACCTACCACCGCCCCTGCTGGGGCACTGGCAGCGGCGAGTACCGGGGAGACCTCCGCTGCTGCCACGTCCCTCCCCCCTTCCGATTCGGGGGAGCTCCCCCAGCCGGTGGGAAGGGTCGGGGTGGGAAGAAGGGTAAGGGCCCCGCTAAAAAGGCCAGGCCCTCCATGGCGGAACCTGCCCCCACTGCCGCAGCCCCGCTCCCGGCTGCGGCATCCCTCCCCGCTATTCCCTCCACCAGCTCTGCGGGTGTCCCTCCCCCGGCCCCCAAGGCATACGCCCAGGTGGCGGCGGCCCCCCCGCCTGCCACCGCTCCTCCGACCACCGCTTCCACCACCATCTACAGCGGCCGGGGACCCTTTCCCACCTTGACCAGGAAGCACGGCGTCCGTTGCCTCCTGGTGCCCGCCTCGCCCCACGTGGAGACCTACGTGCGGGCGTTGGCGAGGGTGGTGGGGCCCACGGCCATCGTGGCGGCCTCCAAAATGTACGGGAAGGTGGTCTTCTTCCTCGCATCGGAGGCCGCCGCACAGGAGGCGGTAGAGAGGGGCCTAGCGGTAGGGGGCGTGTTCGTCCCCCTGGAGCCGTTGGAAGACCTGGGGGTCCGCTTGGTCCTGACCTCCGTCCCTCCTTTCCTGCCCAATGCCGCCCTGTTGCCCGCCCTTTCTGCCCTGGGGCGCCCCATCTCCGTCATCAGCCCTCTCCCCTTGGGCTGCAAGGACCCCGCCCTCCGTCACGTCCTCTCGTTCCGCCGCCGCAAGTGCAGCTTCAACTGCCGCCGGCGGCGCGTGGCGGGGAGGCGCTCGAGGGGTCCTTTCTGGTCCCCTACCAGGGGGCCCACTACCGGTGCACTATTCGACGGGGGAGGCCCGGTGCTACCTCTGCCGGGCGATGGGGCACATCCGGAGGGATTGCCCCTGGCCCAGCACGGAGGAGCGTCCGGGACCCCTGAGCCCCGGCACGGTGCCGGCCCTGTCATCGCCGGCACCCCTGGCCGCCAGGCACCCGAAGCTGCCCCTCCTCCTCCTTCTCGGTCCATCGCTGTAGAGGAGGGTGCAGCGGGGATACCGCCGGGCGTGGGAGAGGGCTTGTCCCAGGGGGATCTTCCCTCACTTCTGCCGTCCCACCACTGCCTCCTGGAGTCCCTGAGCCATTGCCCTTGCCCCCCGATCCGACCCCTGTTAGCCAGCCCCCGGATGATGCCATGGAGGGCTGGTCCTTAGTGCAGGGGAAGCGGGGCAAGCGGAAGGCTCGAGTCTCGTTAAACCCTGCAGATTCGGAGGCCCCCCGAAGAGCAGGAAGGGGGGCGCCGATGACGAGCCTTCCGCCTTGCCCCTGATGACTCCACTTTGTGTGGTGCCGGCTGGGGACATCGTGGCAGCACCGGGAGGGTAACGCCGCCCCTCCTCCGGGGTCCCTTCCCGTGGAAGCCCCCAAGGGAGCCTCTCTCACCCCCCTCCCACTCAACGTCTCTGCGAGTGCCGAGGTGGGTGTCACCTCGGGTGCTAGCGAGGAGGGCCCTGGGGTGGTGGAGGGCGATCTCCCTTCCATCTTTGAGGAGATCGAGGCCCTGGGTCTGACCCCAGTCACGCAGGGGGAGGACGACCCTCTGCCAGCGGGCCTCGATCTGGGCGACCTCACCCCGGTCCCCCTGTCCCCGAGTTCCTTTCCCCTTACCGCTACTTCTGCTCCCACCTCTGAGGGTCCCCTGGATTCCTCCATCGACCCGGCTGGCGGGTGGCCCTCTGTTGCTGGCCGCCGAGCCCATTAAGGCGACGGCCAGTGCCCCGCTGCCGGGACCCGGTTCCCAGGGGGTATCCTTCTTGGGTGTGGAGAACCCGCCCTTTCCTAGGCGGGGACCCCATTGACAAACATCTATCTCCAGATGCCGAGGCTGCCCCACGTGCCACTCTGGCTGCGCCCGGCATCATTAGGGGTCCCCTTCCCACTTCCCAGATCCCTGAGCCTGACCAGAAGGAGCCACCGTCCAGTGGCTCACCTATAGGGGCTCAGGATCCCGTCTCTGCCCCCTTCCCAGATTCTCTCCCTGATCCCCGCCCTACTCCTGTTAGCCCTGTCCTTGTCCCCCCCACCTCCTGTGATGCCAGTGCCGCCCCTGGGAATGCCCCCCAGGGTGCGGCTCCGCTAGGTTTTTTCCTTTCCCGACCCACCAGGGGCTGCTGTTCTCCTTCCGCCACCCCTTGTTGAACCGGGGAGCGGGCGGGTCGCGTGGCGTCGGCCCATCGGACGCCACGTCGGGGGGGTCTGCCCCCTGCCTGCCCGCCTCGGTGGGCCACGGGGCTGTGACGGGGGCCCCACTGGGGGACAGTCATCGGTCGGTGACCCCACCCCCCCATGCGCTGAGGGAGGAGCTGCGGGAGTTCCTCGACGACGTCCGTGGCTCCCGTAACAAAGTCCATCTTGCGCTCCAGCGCTGGGGGGATTTCCATCAGGTCCTCCGGGCCGCGAGGGCCCTCATGGGGGAGGGTAAGAGGACCGGGAAGCAGGCCGCCGCGGCCTACCAGCGGGTCCGCCTCTTCCGTGACTCGTTAGTCACCTATGGGGTAGGTCACGGATTGCTGCGCGGCCTGCCGGAGGCTGTGGGCGTGTCTGCTGGCGAGGATCCCCCCCAGCCCTCCTCATGGCACCGATCATCTTTGCAACGTTAAACACCCGGGGCTGTAGGATGGGTCTCCGCAGGACCAGGTGCTCTCCTACCTCGGGAGGGGGGTTACTCTGTGATTTTCCTGCAGGAGACCCATACGGATCCGGCCGCTGAAGCTAGCTGGCGGCTGGAGTGGGGGAACGAGGCCTACTTTAGCCACTTCTCGGTTTGCGCGGGCGGGGTGGCGACCTTGTTCTCCCCCGACCTACGGCCCGAGGTGCTGGGGGTCGCTGAGGCTGTGCCGGGCCGCCTGCTGCACCTCCGGGTCCGCATGGAGGGGCTTGTGGTTAATCTCGTCAATGTTTATGCCCCGACATCGGGCCCGGAGAGGTTGCATTTTTTTCAGCAGGCGTCCGCCTTCCTCGGCTCCCTGGATCCTCGTGAGTGCCTGGTCCTGGGAGGGGATTTTAATACCACCCTTGAGGAACGGGACCGCTCGGGGACCGAGCAGTGCCCGCCGCCGCGGACGTCCTCCGGGAGATTGTCGAACGCCACTCCCTGGTGGACGTCTGGCGCGACCACCACCCCCGGACGACGTTTCGACGTTCACCTTCGTCTGGGTGGAGGCCCATCGGTCGCGCCACTCCCGGCTGGACCGCATTTACCTGTTGCGTTTCCACCTTTCACGGGCCCACTCCTCCAGCGTTTGGCCGGCCCCCTTTTTGGATCACCACTTTGCCACCGTGACGGCCTCTCTCTGTGCGGAGAGGCCGGGGCTGGCCTATTGGCACTTTAATAATAGTTTGCTGGAGAATGCAGTCTTCGTGGCGTCCTTCCGGGAGCTCTGGCTGGCCTGGCGAGGGCAGAGGCGCACCTTTGCCTCGGCGTGGCGGTGGTGGGATCTGGGGAAGGTGCGCGCCTGGCTCTTCTGCCATGACTACACCCGGGGCGCCAGCCGACGGAGGGATGCGGCGATAGAGCAGTTGGAGCGGGAGGTCTTGGAGCTGGAGAGGCGTCTGGTCGCCAGCCCTGAGGATCCATCCCTCTGCGCAGCATGCTGGGAGAAGCGGGAGGAGCTCCTGGCCCTCGAGGACCATCGGGCCCAGGGTGCTTTTGTTCTATCCCGCATCCACCTCGTTCGGGAGATGGATCGTGACTCCTGCTTCTTCTATGCCCTGGAGAAAAGGAGGGGGGCAAAGAAGTACGTCACCTGCCTCGTGGCGGAGGACGGCACCCCCCTTACGGATCTGGTGGAGATGTGCGAGAGGGCCAGGGCCTTCTATGCAACTCTTTTCTCCCCGGATCCGACCGATCCTAACGCTTGCAGAGTGCTCTGGGATGGACTCCCGATGGTCAGCACGGGCGACTGGGACCGGCTAGAGCTGCCTCTCACTCTGGCCGAGTTCTTGGAAGCACTCCATTGCATGCCCACCAATAAATCTCCGGGCATGGACGGGCTGACCGTGGAGTTCTATCACGTGTTCTGGGATGTCCTCTGTCCAGACCTGGTCACCGTCTGGGCAGAGTCTTTGCAGAGCGGGGTCCTCCTTCTCTCGTGCAGGCAAGCTGTGCTTACCTTATTACCGAAGAGGGGGGACCTCCGCGACTTACAGAATTGGTGTCCCATCTCGCTCCTCGGCACGGACTACAAAATCTTTGCGAAGGCCATCTCGATGAGGCAACGGTCCATGCTGGTGGACGTGGTCCATCGAGACCAGACCTACACCGTCCCGGGCCGCACGATCTTTGATAACTTGTATCTGGTCCGGGACCTTCTGGAATTAGGGTGTAGGGATGGTCTGTCATTCGCCCTCTGTCCCTGGATCAGGAGAAGGTGTTCGACAGGGTGGATCACGGGTATCTCTTGAGCACTCTGCTAGCATTTGGCTTCGGACCCCAGTTTGTGGGTTTTCTCCAGGTGCTGTACACTTCTGCGGAGTGTCTGGTCAGGCTCAGCTGGACCCTGACTGAGCCGGACAGCTTCGGGCGGGGAGTGCAGCAGAGGTGCTCCCTTTCGGGCCAGCTGTACGCTCTGGCGATCGAACCCTTCCTCTGTCTCCTCCGCAAGAGGTTGACGGGGTTGGTGGTTCGGGAGCTGGAGCTGCGGCTGGTCCTGTCAGCATATGCTGACGATGTGCTCCTCGTGGTCCAGGACCCGGGCGACTTGGCGCAGGTGAGCTTGGCAGGCGTGTACTCAGCGCCTCCCCCTCCGGGTCAACTGGGTCAGAATCTCTGGCCTGGTGGCGGGGATGGTGGCAGGTAAGCTCCCTCCCATCCATGCTTCAGGCGCATCCGGTGGAGCGCGGTCTGCTGCTGTTATCTCGCATTACCTTTTGCCATGCATCCGTCTCCCGAGAACTGGCCATGGTTTGAGGGGCGGGTGACGGAGTGCTCCGGAAAGGACAGGACTACTCCGGTGCCTCTCCCTTTGGGGGAGGGCACTGGTGCTTAATCAACTGGTCCTGTCTATGCTTTGGTACTGGCTCAACACCCTGGTCCCGGCCCCGGATTTCCTGGCCAACCTCCGGACGGCGATTCTGGAGTTCTTTTGGCCAGGGATGCACTGGGTCTCTGCAGGGGTCCTCCATCTGCCCCTGGAGAAGCGGGGGCAGGGCCTGAAGTGCCTACGCACTCAGGTCCATGTCGTCCGCCTCCAAGCCCTGCAGAGGCTCCTGTATGGTGCAGGTAGTCCGGCGTGGAGCATATAGGCGCATGCCTTCCTTCACCACTTCCGAGGGCTCCGATACGACCAGCAGCTCTTTTACCTCCATCCGAGAGGTCTTCCGCGAGACCTTTCTGGGCTGCCAGTCTTCTACCAAGACCTCCTCCGGACCTGGAAGCTCTTTTCAATGACCAGGTCCATGGCGGTCACCGTGGGGGGCCGACCTCCTTGCGGAGCCTCTGCTACACAATCCCCAGCTTCGTGTGCAGGTGGCGGAGTCCCCCGCGGTGTCCCAGAGGCTGGTCTTGGTGGGAGTCACCAGGGTTGGAGACCTCCTGGATCCCCTGACACTTGCTCAGCGCATGGGGCTCTCCAGACCTCGTACTCCCCGGCGCGTACTTCAGGAGGTGAAAGCCGCTTTACTGCCTGCTGCTCGGGCTTACCTTGACTCGGTCCTGCGAGAGGGCATGCCCCACCCACCCTCCACCCCTGGCCCCGTGGACCTTTTTATAGGGCCCCTGCCCCATGGACCCAATCTGCCCCCTCACCTTTTCACTGCGAGCCAGCTCCACGATCTGCAGCCGGTTCTGTTCCAGGCCGTGCCACGGAAACATCTTTACATGCTCGTGCTCCACACTTTCCACTACCTCACCCTTGCGTCCCGCCCCGATACCAAATGGCGGGACCTCCTGCCACCTCTCGAGGGTGAGATGCCCCGGTGGGCCAGCTTATACTCTGCCCTGGTCCCGAGGCCCACTGGGGCTGTCAGTCGGCAGCTCCTTCATGGGGCCGTGAGCACAGGTGTGTACTTGGCGCGGTTCACCCCATCCCCAACACCTGCCCTTTTTGTGGTGTGAAGGAGACCCTGGCGCACATTTATTTAGAGTGCACCAGGTTGCAGCCCCTGTTCCGGCTCGTCTTGGACCTCCTATTGCATTTTTGGTTGCACTTTTCCCCTCACCTGTTCATCTATGCACTCCCCATCCATGGCCCCACGAAGTCGCAGGATCTCTTTATCAACCTCCTCTTAGCCCTGGCCAAACTAGCCATCTACAATACCAGGGAGAGGAGGTTGGCCGATGGGACTTCCTGCGACTATTTCCGTTCCTCCGTCTGTTCACACATCCAGGCAGAGTTCCTCTGGGCGGCGTCCACTGGCTCCCTTGACGCCTTCAGGAGCAGTGGGTGTTGTCTGGGGTTCTCTGCTTGGTGTCCCCATCAGGTTCCCTTTGTTTAGCCCCGTGACCTCACTCCAGATCCTGTTTTTTCATTAGTTGTCCCATGGAATTACTTGGTTTCCCAGACCTGTGGGTCCTCCCCTTAGGCTGGGGGGAGGTCCTTTAGAAGTGGGCGGTCTTTGCCTGCCCCTCTCCATCCCCCGGATACCAATAGGACCAGACTCCTGTACCCCACTGGCCTGGGTCTGTCACAGTGTCTTATTTTGGCTTTGTCTTGCACTGAGTCTCTTACTTTGGCTTTGGCACACTGACAGGTTGCAATAGTGCATATTAGGGGTAATTATATTGAAGTGGATGGAGTATGTGAGAGAGCAGAATCCAGGCCTGATGTAAAAGAAGAGCAACGTGAAGCCTTCTGAGTGGTTTGAAACAGATCTCCACACTTGTTGTGGCTTTACTTGTTTGCAGACCTGGCAGTTTTTGAAAGGTTCGAGTTCAAATAAAACCAGTCTTCTCATGGCTGAATCTTGTCAACCCTTAGGCAAGAGATGTGACAGGTTGACAAAGGGGACACTGAAACCAGAAGTGGAATTAGTAGCTACACCAAGGGACTTGCCTCAAGGGATCTTTCCCAGTGAAGAGAAGACAAAACTCAAAAGAAACCACAAACAGTAGCTTCTGAAAGTTTTGTGGCTAGCCAGATAGAGTTTGCAAAAGCCTTTGATGCCTTGGGGACACAATAAATAAACTTCTAATGAGCCAGTTCTGGTTTGTGAACTCAGACCTAGCCCAGGCTGATTTTGAGTATGTTTAAAGTTTAAGCTGAACATAGATGTGACCTCAACAGCCATGTAGTTTGGTCCACTGCACTCAAGGCAGGACTATGTAATAACTAGACCATTCCTGACAGGTGTGTCTAATCTGTTTACATTCATTTGTTACCTATTTACATTAATTTACCTATTTACAATTTGTCTAATCTGTTCATCTATTTACATTCATTCTTATGGGGAAATTGGATTCATTTAACATTGTTTCACTTAAAGTAGCATTTTTCAAGAACATAACTACAACTTTAAGCAAGGAGTTACTGTATGCAGTTGATTGTTCTTTCCTAAGTGGAGTACTTTGCATTTGTCCTCATTGAATTTCATCCTATTTGCTTCAGAACATTTCTTCATTTTGTCCAGATCATTTTAAATTTTAATCCTATCCTCCAAAGCACTTGCAACCTCCCTCAGCTTGGTATTGTCTGCACACTTTGGAAGTGTACTCTCTATGCCATTATCTAAATCATTTATGAAAATGTTGAACAAAACTGGACCCAAGACCTATCCCTGCAGGACCCCATATGCCCTTCCAGCTTTACTTTGAACAACTGATTACTCTGGAAATAGTTTTCCAGCCAATTATGCACCCACCTTATAGTAGCTCCATCTAGGCTATATTTTCCTAGTTTGTTTATGAGGTCATGCTAGACAGTATCAAAAGCCTTACTGAAGTCAACATATACCACATCTACTGCTTCCCTCCATCTGCAGGGCTTGTTACTCTGTCAAAGAGAGCTATTAAGTTGGTTTGACATGATTTGTTCTTGACAAATCCATGTTAACTGTTACTTATCATCTTATTATCTTCTAGGTGTTTGCAAACTGATTGCTTGATTATTTGCTCCATTATCTTTCTGGGTACTGAAGTTAAGATGACTAGTCTGTAATCCCCCAAGTTGTCCTTATTCCCATTTTTATAGATTTCATCAGGTCCTGCTAACTTGAAGACACCTAACTTGTCCAAGTAATTTTTAACTTGTGCTTTCCCTATTTCAACCTCAGATCCTACCTCATTTTCACTGGCGTTTACTATGTTAGACATCCAACTGCTGCTAATCTCTTTGGTGAAAACAGAAACAAAAGAGTCATTTTGCATTTGTCCTATGTCCACATTCTATGAAAGCACTCAGAATTCAGCAGAGAGAACAGTAGGTATTACTATAGCTTTTAGCCAGCGTTCCCCAAGCACACTAATCCTGGCACTGTCCAGAAGTGGCCGGAGCACTGGGTCTATTGACATTGCCAAAAATGCCAACAGTCCAACCAACTTGCACTGCCCCCTGCTGTGGGGTTGAAAAATCGAGCTTATAATAGGAAGCTAAGGTAGCATTAGCCTCAGAACAGCTATTGCCACTTGAGTACTTTTAGTATATTGAATTTCAACAAAATCAAGGCAGAGCTTTATTCAGGGCTCCTGTAAGGACATAGGACTGGAAGGGATCTCCTGGGTCATTGAGCCCAATCCCCTGCTATCACAGGCAAGCCTGTCATACAATCCCATTCATAAACTTATCAAGCTTCATCTTAAAACTAGTTAGGTTGTTTGCCTCTGCAACTCCTATTGGCTGTTCCAGAACCTCCTCTGAGGGTTAGAAACCTTCTGATTTCCAGCCTATGCATCCATGCAAAGGAATAAGGGTATGTAAGTCTCCTTCTTGCTTCTTTACCCAGGCTGCCTACAATACATGAAGCAGTGCAGTGAGGAGTGCAATCTCCATGTGACTGCAACTCCCTCACCTACCCATGTGGGTAGGGAGTGGGTGGAGCCCTAGTATTCTAATCAGACATCACAGTCAGCACATCTGCATCAAATGTAGGGCTGGCACAGATTACTGCACTTGCCTTTGAAGGAAGGGGGTGGGGAACCAGGCACCAGACTGTGACTCTGTGAGACACAGTCTGGGCCCTGGTCTGCTTCTAAGGCAGTTCAGCTGCATGGGTGACCCTTGGTCAGGGCTTGTGGCAAAGCCACAATATAGCCTCAGTTATTTGCTTTTACCCATAGAACTGGTTGGAAATTTTCTGATGGCACATTTTTTCATTCAAAAATGCTGATTTGTCAAAAATGGAACATTTTGTCAACATGTATTGATTTTGACAAAATTTCATTTGGAAAAAAAACAAAAAAACCCAGAATGGAGCATTCCAGTAAGATTGAGACATTGTGCTTTGACCCTCTCAGAATGTAATGCTTCATTTTTTTCATTTTGAAACTACTTTTTGTTTTAGATTTTTTAAAAATTGGGTTTTATAGAAGAAAATCTAAATTGGAATGAAATATGTAGACTTTATCAAAGCAAAACATTTTGATTGGCCTGAAACTATTTCTGTGTGTGGTAGGGTGAATTTCATAATTTTACAGGAAACTGCAACAATTTTTAGTTCTCTTTTATTTTGGAAAGGAAACATTTTGAAATTGGAGTTTTCCGGTAAGTGGAAAATCTAGTTCTGGGCCATTATTCATTTTATCATTATTGATATATTTCTCTGGCAGTAATATAGTCATTAATAATATTGTGGGTCAAATTTTGTTCATGAGTTTAGGCAAGGGGTCTGCAACCTCTGGCACGCGGCTTGCCAGGGTAAGCACCCTGGCAGGCTGGGCCAGTTTGTTTACATGCTATGTTGGCCAGTTCGGTGGACCGTGTCTCTCACTGGCTGCAGTTCACCGTTTCAGGCCAATGGGGGTGGCAGGAAGTGGCGCGGGTGAGGGATGTGATGGTTGCAGCTTCCTGCCGCCCCCATTGGTCTGGGATCGCGAATCACAGCCAGTGGGAGCCGCGGTCCACCAAACCTGCCAATGTGGCATGTAAACAAACTGGCCCGGCCCGCCAGAGTGCTTACCCTGGCGAGCCGCGTGCCAGAGGTTCCCGACCCCTGGTTTAGGCCAAATGTACTTTCTTACATGAGAAGTGCCACTGAAGTGAATGTGACTAAAGCCCATAATGTCTGGTACATAGCCAATATTTTACTCAGTGACATAGACCAATGCCTGAACATAGGGTCATATAATACCATCAGTTTTTAAGCCAAAGTCCCCATTAATTTCAATGGAAGTTCTAGTTAAAATTTGATAACATGAGATAGCTGTAGCTAATAATATCCTCTCTTCTTATTGTTTCCCCCTGTTCAGATATAAAAGCCTATAAACAGGCTAAATACTAATGTACTTACAGGACTTTTACTTAGAAGCAGAAAAAAATGTAGTGTTCAGGTTTGAGTATTGGTCATGTTCCACATTAAATAATCTGCTAAAGTCATTATGGGATCTGAGATTGAGTATTATACCAGCCCTTTTAGTGGGTGATGGTTTTTATTAAGGAAAATTGTCTAAAAACCATAAAAATAACAGTTTTACTTCAGAATGTCCAGGAACGGTCACAATCTTACTGAGACGCCTATATCATCATCTCTCTCAAAAATTTAAAGGTCATCTTCTACCACTGTTACTTAAAGTGACCACTAACGGGATACAGCAAGGTAGCACTGAACTTGTGTAAGCGTGGCAGTCTGTCCTTAAATTATTCTTCTTTCTCCTCTCCCCACATCCCCTCCATTCTTTCAAGCCAATACATTCTTTGGATCTGGTTCTCCTCTTTCACTAGTATAACTATCTTTATTTCAGTGGTTCTAATCTGAGTTTCATCAGAGTTAACGAGAGGAGAGTTGGGCCCTTTGCCTGCCTACTAATCCTTCATCCAGTCATTAAGGTCTTCTCTAGGGTGACCAGATATCCCGATTTTATAGGGACAGTCCTGAATTTTGGGTCTTTTTCTTATATAGGCTCCTATTACCCCCCACCCCCTGTCATGCTTTCAACTAGCTGGGCATGTCTCCAGTTGGGTCCCGTATACCCCTGCTTGATATGCAATGCTGATATTATTCTTGGAAATGAGGATCTGCACATGGTTGTTTGTAGTCAACCACTGCAGCTAATAAAAAACATGGGGTGGGTGGGTCACTCAGGGCCAAATTCTGAAATCCTTCTCAGATTTCACTCAGTCACCAGTCAGACTCCCAGGGACATAATTAAAAAAAAACAAACCATGAAATCAGTTCAAGTTTACCTGAATAAAAAGTGAGGGAGGACTTCAATATTTGGTACTTGATCATTAATATTAGGACATATTGGAGCCATGGGAATGTACCTGTCCTGCACCCAGAACTATTTCTCACTTCCTACCAGTCTGTGGAGAGCTGTCTGCAGGGTTGGAACCCATTGGTTTGGATCAAGTATTGGCTAAGCTAAGTGGAAAGAGTGGGTGGGCTAAGGAGAGGGTGGAGGAATGCACACCATCCCTTCTCTGGTCCCGCATTACTTATCTGGAAAAGGCAATGCAGCTTGGGAAGGCTGTAGGCAGAGGGAGTCCCTGGTAGTGCAGTTTCATTAGAGAAATAGTGGCAGGAAACAAAAGGCTGCTGAGGGTAGGGGGTGTCCATGTGGATGACCCTGATATGAGAAATGATCTTTTTTGACAACTCTGGTATACACTGTGTTCTCTAACTATTATAACATTGTACATTTATATACATCCTCATTCCATGGGATCACAAAGTGCCTCCCAAACCATATACATAAATCATCACTGAACTATAGGAACTTCTGGAATTGGAACATCAGGCAGCTGGTGCACAGCATACTGCACCACTCAGGTGAGTGAGGGAAATTCAACTGCCATTTATGAAGTTTTCTGGCTGTGAAGCTGTATCCTGAGCTGTAGGCTGTTGATCTTTTTTTCGCTTTGCTGTATAGATAATTTCAGTATTTCTGCAGGTGCTTAGTGCAGCTGGGGATGTTGAGTGTGTGTACAGGGAGGCAGTGTGACTTAATGGGCAGAAACTCAGCTCTGCTACTGAACTGCTGGGCAAACATGGTCAAAGAACTTCCCCGCTGTCTGCCTTAGTTTCCCCAACTGTAAAATGGGGATAATGATACTGATCTCCTTCGTAAAGCGCTTTGAGTGCTAATGATGGAAAGTGCTATAGATGAGAGCTAGATATTATTATTACTGATGTTTTCCTCCCTGCAGATGTGTGGCTGCATTATTCTGGGGGTCTCTATCTGGATGCGTGTAAGCAAAGCTGCTCAGGAGGTAAATGTATTCTGTCCTACAAAAAAACACTTTTTTTCAGCCTAAAATGATAAAGCATTGGGTCAGCTAATAAACACACATTCATTTTCTACAGTAATTTCCATGAGCTTACTAGCCTTTCCGTGAGGTGACTGGTGTGTGTGTGTAGTAACCAAATTATGGTCTCTAACATTAAATAAGAGGGATCAGTCAGGTGGTCAGATGTAATGAATGGTACAATTGCAGAGGTATGCGTGCAATGAGCTTTTCTTTATGGTACTGCTACTATATATGTTTACAGTGTTGGTGGCAAAGCTGCTTAGATTTCTATTGTGTGACACGATCCTGATCTTGCTCCCATTGAAGTCAAAGGGAATTAGGCCATTGATTTCAATGTGGGAGAGAGATCAGTACCCACATAACAAACAGTCCCCTCAAAAGTCAGTCCAAATTGTTTTAGAAAAAGAAGTAAGTATACTCAGGAACCTTTTTGAATTTTCCAGTGACTTTTCTGCTTTCTAACCCTTCCTCAAAAGTGGAATGTCTAATCCCTGAGCAATTTTAGCCTTTACATGTAAGCAAATATTTTCCTTGTTTCCAGTGGAACTGATAAAATATGAGGCCTGATCCTGTAAACCTTTTTACTGCACAAGTAAGGATTTGCAGTACAGGGCCCTAAGGTAGCAAAATCAAGAAATCCTTATGAAGCCCTTTCCTGCAGAAATCCTGCTGGAGACAAGAGGAGAGGAAAACTGCCCAAGGTCCCCTTCATGGAGTTTATCTGGATCAGTCCATTGGATTTTTACCTACCCCCATCCCTCCTTACAAAATAATCAAGAAGTTCACCTACCATGGTCTAAGGTTCTTGAGGAATCTACCAGAGACCAAGGCCTTCTGTGTGGAGGCCCTTTGCTTCTTCAGTGGTTCTGGGCTCTTCTGCAACCTACTGTCAATGGTCCCTGACAGCAAAGTTCCATTGGAGTCACACTCTAACAGCAACTCTTCCATCTGCCACTGCTCAGGAATCTCCCTTAGTGGGAGGCTGGTTCAACAGCACAGAGGGGCTTAGCGGACTAGTATGCACTCTGAGCTTTTAACATTTACTATATTGATGGGGATGGGGCGGGTGAAACATCCAGCTCCAAACTCTTGAGAAACATAACTCTTTTCTTCAGTGCGTGAATCTGGGCCAGAGAGAGATAAATGGGTTTGAGACTTTGCGAGTAATTTTTTTCTTAAAATGCTTCTTGGCTGATTCCAGAAGTGAAAAAAAAATGGCTATCCATGTTGGAAACAATTTCTCTGACTTCCAGGTTGATTTTATAGGGCTGATTAAAGTGCCAAGACATCTGATTGCCAGTCCGTTGCCACACCATGAGCCAGGGCACTTTTCCCATCAATCAAGAACAATATGTCTTTGATCAACATTTTCACATTTGCAATTTAAAAGAAAAAAAAAAGATGTTGGCGTCCTACCTCTGGTGGCTGGCTGTGTTACAGTCAGTCAATCTCAGAGTCAACTCCCACCTTTGCCAGAGTGTGGACACGAAAGAACACACTGTATATTTGTTATAGAGTCCCCTGGCACAATTAAATATGGCCATATTTTATATAAAGTCATTGGTAGTGGAGAGCTTTGAGCTTCTGTATTTCATAAGAGGATAGAAGACAAGTTCCAGTCTCAGATCTTCCAATCCTCTACAGATGCTCAATGCCACACCTGTCTTACTGACTTTATACAGCACACTTCCCCAAATGGCCTCATATACCTGGGACACCTTAATCACAACTGTGCTGTGCAAGGCCACAAGTCAGGAAAGCACTTCTATTCAGGACAGTATTTAGGTATGTACCTAAGTGCTTTCCTGAATTGGATCCCTAGTTCTAAATAGCTGAACTGCTTCAATTGCTGTCTGCAGAATTAAGAGTTAGAGACCAAATCCTGAAATCCTTACACATCATTTCCAGTCTTCACTCAGGCAAAGTTTCCATTCAAAGTCAATGTGCATTTTGTCTGACTATTTTACTGAGTAACAATTTCAGGATTTGGCTGTAGATGAATACAGCTCTCTAACAGTAAATAGGAGGTTTACTTCAGCTTGGAAAAGTAAAGCACACTGCATTTCTCATATTATACTAGTCTACATGCAGCTTTGCTATTTCCATCAGAAGATATATGTGACAATTTCCAGACGTTACTAATCTTGGCAACAGTGAGAAAAATATTCTTTGAAGGTTTCTCTCAGTTTTGGCCTACAGCCCTTCTCATGCCCAATCAGAACTGAATAAATTGATATTTAATTATATTGAATTATAGGAATTGTTTGCTTAAATATTACACACATCAAAAGACACCATCCCTTAGAGTAATACTGAGGAAACAGTTTCAAACATATAGAAGCCTTGGAAAAATGTATCTGTCCTTGCCCTCTTATATATCCAGTACTATTCTGAATAGTGCTCTCATAGGAAGTGCAACAGAATAAGTGAGTGCATTTCTGGGATTATCATGAAGAACTTTTTTCCCCACAACACTAGATCAATAACAGAACTTTTCCAGGTAATCATTTTTTTCTACATGTAGTAAAAACAAATATTTATTGGCTGAAAATAGAACAAATCATATTTAAGACAAAAGACCTTTGTTTATTCACTAAAGGTGAAATTCACCCCTGTGCAGAGGGCCAGCACAAAGACAATGGACTGCTAATTGCTACTTAATCTCTCAAAATAGTGCTGAAATGAGTCCATAGGCCTTAGGGGTGTCCTATACTCATGAGAGAATGTCATCCTGATTGATTAATCCATACATAACAGTTCTCTATCCTCAACTACAAAGTCACCCTCTTTTCGGGGGCAGGGGTGTGTGTGTGTGTGGAATGGGGAGGGAGAGGTAGATCAGGTTATCTAATAAATTTCTCTTCTAGAAAGGATTTTCTTACAGCTGAGTTTTTGTTTCTCTCTCTACAGGATCTCAATTTAGATAGTAGCCTGTTTTCAGCTGTTGACCTGATGATAGCAGTGGGCTCCATCATTATGGTCCTTGGTTTCCTGGGGTGTTGTGGTGCAATGAAGGAAAGTCAGTGCATGCTGATCTTGGTAGGGTCACAGAAAGAAAAACCTTTGCCTAAAATTTTCAAACTAAAGTTAGGGCTGGTGGAAAAGTTCCTTGCAAATGAGACTGGTTGTAATCTGGGGCAGTTCTGCTTGATCAAATGATTATTTGTATTAACTGTTTGGAACCATTCCACCCAGTGCATGGTGGGATGCTTCTCACTGTCTGACAAAGGCAACTTCCATAAGCAGGGTCTGGAGGGTTTCCAAAAATATTGGGCCATATTGTGACTGCTTAGTGGCCTCCCATGATAGTCCAGTCCCAGTCCAGTCCTTTCATTCTTGGAACCGCTAACTCCCATCAAACCCCAGAAGAAGTTATCCCAAAGGATAGTTTACACAGAGCAGGGCTGGTGTATGGGTATATCTGCCAAGTGTCATGCATCTGGTTTGACACTCAAATCATTTCAGCCATATTGAGATGTCATAGGTTCTGACAGCTGTGGGAATGGGCCTGAAGCTGGTCCTGTCTGCCAGGGCTCTGTGGGCACTCTGCCTCTCCTCGCCCTTCTCCCTTTTCTGGATCCCAGAGGGGAAGGAGGAGTTAGTGGCAACCACGTGGGAACAGAAGGTGAGGGGGACCCAGTACTGGGTCCAGAAAGCCCTTAGCCAGCTCCCAGCTTTCTCCCCAACCAACTCCCACTCAGCTTCCTCCTGCCAGTCTTCTCCCAGATTCCCACAACTGTAACTCCCCCACCCAGTCACCTCAGATAGCCCCTAGGTCACACCGGACTCCCCCCCACCCACAGCTTGCCTTACCCAGCACCAAGCCATCTACCCAGCATCCTTAACCACAGGTGTTAACTACTATGAAGCTATGAAACCGGGAGGGGAGAGAAGCACCAGTGAAAGTATACTCACCACAACTTGAAGATTATGGGATTGGTTTGTCCAAATATGCAAATTAATGCATTACATCATTTGCATAAAATGTCACACATGGAGCTGCACAAAACGTTTATACTGGGGAAGGCAGCGATCTGTACCATGCCAATGGATGGAGCACAATATGCAGTCCCCATGTGAACTTAGCAGTCTTCGGATAGATTATGTCTGCATGAGACATAACAGCTCCCAATGCTCCTCCTGGAACAGTGAAACACGACATCACCCCTTACACTGGTCCAGGGCATTTGTGTACAGAAAAAGGGTAATTTTTATCTCAAACTGAGTTAGGATGGATACGTTGATCAGCTCTAACCAGGATGTAAATTTACTCTACCAAAGTTTCCATTCATGTAAATAATAATTTGACACCAATCTGGAAGAAATGATCTTTTGCTGGTCAAAAGTATTAACTTTTTCCTTCTTTGTTTTCTTGCTAGTTTTTTATTGGACTGCTTTTGATCCTGATTCTTCAGGTCGTAGCAGGTATTTTGGGAGCAGTGTATAAGTCTCAGGTACTGCATGGTTCAATCACATTTGCTGAATTCTTTGCAATATTTTACATACAGTATGAACTATTATAATATAATATCGCTTGGATTTCCAGATAGAAACAACACTTAACAAGACTCTCTTCGAGGAGGCAAAGAAGTTGCAAACCGTCACTCAGGATTCTAAAGTATTTCAAGAGAAGTTTCAGAAGTTTGAGAAAATGGTAATTGAAGGCAGGTTTTATCTGTCTCATCTGTTGCATCTGATACAGAGTTAATCCTTGTTTTATCACTATACTGCCACAAAGTTGAGTATCACCCTTCTGAAAAAGCATAAACTGCCCTAAGTGCAGCTGAAAAACTGTACAGGGGGATTCTAGTCTCTTTCTGTGGCTTGGAGTTCTTTCCTATGATGATTTTCCTGCAGCAACGTTTGTGTCAGAATTGGGGGTAGGGGTTTAGCACAGAGACAACCTGTATCTGTTGATAGTGGGGGTGGGGAGCAGAATGAGGGCAGAGGCTTCAGCAGATGCTACTGAGCATGTAAAGTCCATGTGAGCATGCTCAGTACAAGCCAAGCAGCAAATCTGGGGATATACATGACCCCACTTGCCCTGCCCCACAAGTTGTCTCTGGTTTAGAATATTCACTGGATCCCCCGCTATGCAGTTCCCCATGCCCAGTCCCCCATTCCCTCTGCCCCCCGCCATAGGGTCCAAGCCACTGACTAGGGGCTTACGTATGAGTCATCGCTTAACTTTCTGAAAGTATCTTTCTAGAGGAAGTTTGGCATCTCTGTCTTTATCCCATTGTCTTTATTGTATTATCTAAATACCTGCGTGTTGTTAGATCACTAAGCATTTTTGATACATGAGCATGAAGAAAAGCATCTTTTTTTAGGAATATCATATCTGCTTGTGTAGAAATTCCAACTTTGTTATATTCATTTGTTTTCTCTCAGAACGACTGAGCTATCTTTTAGAAGGTTTTATGGTTGACTCATTTACTACAACTATTTGAACTTCAAAGTTCCATGTAAAGTTTGTAAATCACTTAAGGACCATATACGTTTATAAAGTCTGGATATTATGTATCTAAGATCCATAAATTAAACTATCTGGTTCAAAGAACCTAAGTTTGAGCAATATAAACCAAATAACTTTGGTTCAAAGATTACAAAATCTACCATGTGCCTACAGATACTGTAAATTTCTTAATCCAAACACCCTTACCCAAGAAAATTTGAAGCATCCAGCAGTTCTTGTAAGTAACATAGAAAGCCATGAATAAAAAGCTTTCAAGGTCTTGACCGGCTGCCAAGAGAATTTAAAAGGTCTGCAGACTCACTTATTCCTTGAAAGGTCTCCAGCCCCTTCCTGAGGCCCATGTAAGCTCTGCACTCGTTATACCACTATGGAGCTTACAAGATCACAGATATTATCTATTGAGTTTAGAAGATCCAGAGGTATTGTCTCTCTTTTGCAGGGTTTGCATACTCATTCTGTTGATTTTGTAAGCTTTGTTCTTACTGCTATGGAGAGTACAGCGTCTGCAGCCTATAACCAAATACAGACCATTATAGAGATACCTGACCTAAGCCTCTGAATTTGAGCATATCCAGTCTTTGATTCATAGATTCCAAAGCCAGAAGGGACCATTGTGATTATCAGGTCTCCTGTGTAATACAGGCCATAGAACTTCCCCAAAATAATTCCTAAAACAATCTTGATTTAAAATTGTCAGTGATGAAGAATCCACCATGACCCTTGGTAAATTGTTCCAATGGTTCACCTTCACTGTCAGAAATATATATATATTTCCAGTCTTAATTTGTCTAGCTTCAGCTTCCAGCCACTGGATCATGTTACACCTTTCTCTTCTAGACTGAGGAGCCCATTAGTAAATATTTGTTTCCCATATAGCTTCTTACAAAAGTTATTGTAATCCCGGGATGCATAAACTAGGAATCTCAAGTAGAAAGACAGAAGTTATTTTACCTCTGTATTTGGAACTGGTGTGACCACTGCTAGAATACTGTGCTCAGTTCTTGTGCCCACAATTCAAGAAGAGTATTGATAAAGTGGAGATAGTTCAGAGAGGAACCACAAGAATGAATAATAGTTTAGAAAACACGCCTTATAGTGACAGACTCAGAGAGCTCAATCTATTTAGTTTAACAAAGAGAAGTTTAAGAGGTGACTTGATTACAGTCTAACAGTATCTTGGATTTGGATCCAGATCTAAAATTTGTCACTCTGAATAAAATGAAAGACTAAATTCCTAGATTCAAACACTGCTCAAAGTCAGGGAAAGTCAGACAAAGAACCAAACTTTGCATCTTGGAGCTGTCTCTACTGAGCATTCTGAAAATCTCATATAATGCTAGGTTTGTTGACTGCTGTGTCAGTGGACCTTATCTTCTCTGGAGAAAACAGACCTGATTCACAGCTATGATTCTTGATTCACAGCAATGGGGACATGAGGGATACAATTTGAACCCTCTGTGCTCAAATGGAGATTCATCCCTAGGCTAGATTGTGATTCTGTCACCACCTTCTATCTTTAAACTCTATCTTAGAACTTTTATTGGAACTTACCTGCGTAAGGACGCAGTAACGAATAAAAGACTTTAGAATTTGGCCAGAGCTGGGCATAAAATATAAATAACAGTTTCATTTTCTTCTTAAAAATACTAAAGAAATTCTCAGTATAAAAAGTGCCTCACCTGCTTAAAGACTTTGGTTACTCTCTATAGGTGAAGCACTTATCTGTAGCGTCTGTGTTAGTTTAGACTGGCAATGATTGTTCAGTTTCTCATCTAAGTGATGCCTGAAATGTCTCAGTATTTTTCTCTACCTTCAGAAAAACTTCCTTTCCAACACAAACATGATACAGGAGGATGGAATTTAAAGTACTTTGTTTTAGCTAAAATGTTTTTATTTCTTCTAAATACTCAGTGAAAGAAGGAACTTGTAAAGGGGTCCTTAGTGAGCCAAGGAGCTTACTGGTTAGCACTTACTCGGTCATGCAGGAGTGGTAGGAGAGCCCAAGCCCACCCACTACACTGGGCTCTGACCCAGGGTCCTAGGAGCAGGGATGCTGGAACTAGGGGACGGGCAAGGGGACCATGGCCTCCCAATTTTTAACATGGATATAGTTTGGAGGTTGCATTGCCTCCCCAAAACTGCAAGCCTTGGGCAGGCACGGAGTGGTGGCAGCAGGGGCTGAGCTTCCTGGTGCGGGGAGCTGATAAGGTGATCATCTCCCCTGCCGCCAAGCACAGCCCCTGCCAGAGGCACCAGCCTCTTCCCGGAGGGGATGGGGTTGAGGGGGTGCTCCCTTGCCAAGAAGCCCCACCCACTGCTCCTCCTCTTCCCCCTGAGGCCCTGCCCCCTGACCAGGCCAGAACAGAGCTGGGTCGTGATCAGAGCTGCCCAGGGAACCCAAGCTGCTGTGGGGAACCCCAAACCTTTCAGCTGCCATGAGCGGAGTGCCTGAGGGGGCAGGGACATGGGCTGGGGGATGCTTTCAGGCACCCTGACCACCACCCACAGCAGGTGGAGGGTCTGGGGCTTCTCACAGTAGCCCGGTCTCCCTGGGCAGCTCTTACCACAACCTGGCTCCAGCTTCTAGCCTGGCCATGGAGTCGTGCCTCAGAGGGAAAGAGGAGGAGCAGGGTTGGGCCACACGGGAAGAGGAGGAAAGAGGGAAGGGGCTTATGGCCTTCCCACTTATACTGAGGTTCTGGCTCTGTTGCCTAGGAGGGTCACCAGCATTGGGCCTCTGGGAGGGGCCCTTCCCTGGGTCTCTTCCTAACACAGTTTCCTTCCCTCAGCTTCTGATCCCAGATAAGGGGAAAAGAAAAAAGAAACCAAAAATGACCAGCGCCGGCTGAGCTGTGCATACAGCACTGTGCCTTCAGAGAGGCCTCTCCAGCCGCTTTTTTGCAGGATCCTTCAGGGCAGATGTGCATTCTTCCTCAGCCTCCCCTTTCTGAGCTGGGTTGCTCCCTTTTCAACCCTGTCTCCAGTTGGAGCATGCTCTGCACAATTGGAAGGGTGGGGCTACCTGGACCCAATCTAGTCCTTTAACCTCTTCCGTCTCAGTGTGGGGTTTGTATACCCCATCACAGAGCTACGTATCACACACCATTTTACAAGTGTTAATTGAAATTTGATATCTTATTTAAAATAAATGATGATGGATCCAAGTGATGCTGGAATGACGACATAATGGGTTTATGGGAGAAAGCAAACGTTGTATAAAGACTTTATTAAGGAGGATTCAGAACAAAGAACGATAACATTATAACAAGCTCTGCTAAACCTAACCCTCCCTTCCTTCCTCAGTCTGAGGTCTTCACTTTACAGGTCTCTAATGAAGCAATAACTCAGAGCTGGCAGACTCCTGTGTCAAGGGAGAGACCACGCCCAGCATTAAAAGCCTTTCTATCTAAGAGAAGCTTTTTCTCTATCTGGCTGCACTCCCCATTCAAACCAGCTATGGCAGCAACCTAGATATGCAATCTGTATAATCTTTTCAGCACTCAAAGAATGACAGATACTATTTTGCCATGACAAATGTCACCCAATGAGCACCACCAGTGAGATAAGATGCTTTAAAAGAGAGCTGATGGCCATTGGTTCCAAGCTGAAGATATTTTGAAGGAAAGTTGTTACTCCAACCTTTACTATTTTAAAATCAGCCATCAGTTTGTAGTGGGAAATTTACTTGTGGGATAAGGGAGTCTGTCAGGGACTATGTAAGTCATAAAGAAAAATGAGCATATCTTATGGAACATTCACTATGTGTTGCTTATTTGAAATATTTTCTCCCTTATTAGAAAGTCATGTAATGCTATATTTTATTGTAAAAGAGAGAGAAATAAAACAGGATAAAAAGAGAGGTTCTTTCTGTGGGTTTATGTCCAGACTCATATCCATGAATGTCTAGCACCAAAAGGTGGAACATTCAAGATGCGTCTGATCCTGAAAGGTGCCTTCTGAGAAGTGCAGAATGTTCACAACTCCCATTTGCATAAGGGGACAGGCCATTCACTACAGAGCAGCTAGTGCTCAGAATCATTCATTCTTATTATGCCTGGGTGTGCATTGCCTGGTCCATATGAGCACATGACTTTAGGGGATGAGCTTAGAGACTCTTCTTCTGAACACTGCCAGGAATGCTAGAGGAATGGTAGCCAGACATTTAGACAGCTTGTGCTGCCTGGTCCTATTGCTCACCCAACCCATTGCTTATGATATCATAGACAGCCCCCAGGAGGGGTGAGGAGTCTCTCTGGAAAAAGTAGAGGAAGAGCCATAGTGGCTCTGTTTTTTAGTAAATGATTGTTTTATGATGTCACATGCATGTCTACAAGATGAGTGGTTCCAGCTGCCCTTTAAAACAGAGAAGAGCTAAAACCCGAACTTTGTGATGCTCTACCTCCACCCCTGCACTTTGATGGTTTGGATAAAATAGAACCTGAACCAAAACCACACCTCGTTTAGGATTTTAAACCAAAAACAAATCCCTAGCCTCTCTGGCTCATGGCTAGGTTCATGGGATACCCATCCATTAAGGTAGTTATTTTTCTAGCTATCACATTTTATATGCCTGTATTATTTTTTTCCAGGTTGGCTTTTTTTCACATGTGAAATACTTTGGCTATGTCTAACATACAAATATAAAATGCAGGGAAAAAGCATAATTCTGAAAACATCCAACGTTGTTACATGCTATGTCGTGACACATGGAGTCATTAATCCAAAGCCATGTTACCGATTCTTTCTTATTGTGTATTGGAAATCTGTTCTTCTTTATTTATTGACTACAATTCACCTGCCATTCTAATTATTGATAGAAGACACTGATACATGTACACAAAGGGCCTCTTAGATATGCAATGTCTTGGTAAGGTTTGCAAGAGTGAAATAGATTTATGTGACTTGTTTTCAGTCACCATTCTTCCCTTTCACCCCTCCATTTCTCCTCTTTTACAGAATCAGTGCTGTGGTTTGGTGAAGGGATCTGAAGACTGGGGGAGCAATTTTAATTCTCCTTATGGTAATTTTAAGATCTGTGAGTGTGCAGAGAAAGACCAAAATACAGATCTCTGCATCTTTTATTCTAACAGATACATTTATAAAAAGGTAAGTACAATTTTTACATATTGCACTTTCCAAAAAGAGGTTTAGAGCGAGGTTCTGTCTGCTTTGCATAGTCATTAAAGAGCCCCTGATACTTTTGAAAAGGAAAAAGGTTTGTCCTGTTTTCTTTAGTTAAATTTTCCTCTCCTCCAGCAGTTGTGAAGTGCAGAATGCTTGTTGGCTGCTGCCTACTCCCCCTGCCATGCCTGCCTTTCTACAGTGCCCTAAGGACCTCTGCAGCCTGTCTGGGTTCCCAGCTTGTGGTCACCAGTGAAGATTCTGAGTGACAGGAGGCCTTAGTGACAGCTCCATATTGCTATGGGGATTACTCACCTCCTCTCTCACCTCAGGCTCCAGATTCCACACAATAAGATAACTACATTGTCAGACATGTTTGCCCAGGATTTGACCCATAGCTTTTAAAGTACTTAAGAATATTTCAGGATAAAAGGCTTCAATGTAAGAGATTGTTAATCTCTTTTAAAAAGGTTCACGCTCAGTTATAAAATCCGCTGGAAGGAAATGCTGCACGTTTTCTGACAGCACACTTGAGGGGCCATTTTCCCCAGCTGTACCCCTTGGAAAAGCTTTCAGCATTTAATTATAACAGTAAGACAGAGTGCATGATGACAGGCAGCAAAGAGAGATTCAGACAAAAATTTGAGGGTGGGAGAAGTGAACTCAATTCATCTATTTCAAAATTTAGCTGTCTCATTACATGGAAATTAGAACTCTGCAAATCCCGAGGAAAATAGTGAAAACATGCATAAAATGTCTGCATTTTTAGAAAGTTAGTGGTACAACATGTCTGGTTTTGCCATTATCTACATCCACTATATAGCCGATTTCTATAAATATCAAATTTGGGGGCTAGATTTTTATAAATATTGAAGTTCATTGCTAGATTCTGCCATCCTTATTTATGCTGAGTACTAATTCATTCTTCGAGTCACTGAAGGAAAGCTGCTTGTGAATAAGGGTATATTCAGCAGGTGTGTAGGGTGGCAGAGTCAAGTCCTAACATTCAGAAATATGAAATGGTATGTTCCTCTTTGGCCAAAGTTCAGCCAGGGTCTAAATGGACCCAGAGAACACAAGCATAGATGAATTATTGTGGGTGCAAGACAAATTCCCTGTGCAAACCACCAAATTTTATGGGCAAGAGCGGATATTGGCAGGATCCTTGTGAAACAAACCCACCATTTTGAGACTTGCTGCAATAGTGAGTGAGAGCTAAATTTAAAGCCTTTTTGAGCGAAAGATAAACATGTTTATCACTGGGGAGAAAATAAGGTGAAAGAAAGTCCATCCACGTCGGGCAGGGAACAGTGGTGGTGGTGGAGGGTCCCTGTAGTTTTGATGGCTGTGGGCCTCACTTGGTCTTCACCATGGTTTGCAAGAGCAGTTAGTCACCGACTTGAGCAAATGTAGTCATGATAAGAACAGGCATATGTACATTTATAAAAAAGTACAGAGAGGCTCCAACTGGAATTCCAGATCTGAATTGCTCACTCCATCCCACTTCCAGCCTGACCCCCTCGAACATCTGAGAAAGTTTGGATTTAAATGTGGTTCCATGTCCAGTCATCCTGCTCTGAGCCCGTAATAAACCTGACCTGCAACAACAAATGCAAATATCAGTGTAATAGGAAAGTGAGTTACTTCCAGACCCAAACTTCACAGCTTTGGCCCCTCTCTAATTAAAATGGATTAGACAGAGAAAATAAGAATAAATGATATTTTTACTTCATTTTGCATGTGGCAGTATCACAAACCCTAGACACTGAAGCAGTGTCTTTATTCTGAAACTTTACCCTACATGTATATTTGGATACTAGATTCATATTTGGGAAGACAAAGAGCAGATATTCCTCCCAGAGCACAGGATGGTTACAGATGGACTCTTTGTCATTGTAACAAACCAGAGCAAATTAAAACAGCTTCTCTTGCACATGGTGGACTACCTTTTTGGCCAGTGCTATCCCATGCAGCCAATGATTTTAGAGGCTGTATTCCTAAAGATCTTCTATTACTCATAATTAATCTTTTCTTTTCTTTCAGCCATGTAGCGTTGTGGTAATTGATTTCTTCAAACACCATATGGTCATACTCATGGGGATCGCATTTGGACTGGCATTTATTGAGGTATAAATCATTAAAATATTTACTAGATGACAAGCAAAGTGTTGCATTTGAAAGTATGCTGGGACTGGGATTAAAATACCTGGATTACTCTACTATGAGGCAACAGTGAATTGGCTTTAATCTCATCCCTAATTGTACCATCATTTAGTATTTAGGTATATTGCAGTAAGGCTTAAGACCTCAGGATCAGGACCCTACCGTGGTGGGTACTGTACAAACAGGTTGTATGACCCACTTCCTGCAAAGAATTTACAGCCTAAGGGCTAAATCGTAACTTTACAATTGGCCCTGAGCAAAAGCTGATACTTAGCTGCATAACCCCAGCAGCATATTGGGGAGAGTCACAGTCCTCTCCCTATTCCCCCCACTTGCTGGGAGGAGAATAGTTTACTTACTGTGCATCTGGCCAATTACTGGCAGTTACTGGTTTCGAACCACAACAGGAGTGAGGCTCTGGAACAGCCTCCCACTAGAGGTATGGGGCCAAACAAGATAACTTTAAAATGGAGTCTGAATGGGATGATATGATAGAGTTGCCTGCAATAGCAAATAAGTGGACTTGATGAACCAGGAGGTTCCTTCCAGTCCTATGTATGCTGTCTGGCAGTGAAGTGGCAGAATGAGACATTCTCCTGCCACCCCTTCCTTTCCTACTCACTTGCTCACGGTGGGTAGATCTACAGAGTAGCCCCATCATAGAGTTTTTTGGGTTTTTTTTATATTTTTCTTTTCTCACTTTCATGTGTGTTTTTATTTACTGGTTCTTGTCAGCAGCAGAAACAGAAGGGCCAAAAAACCCCAAACAGATGCTATTCTTGTTCTATTTCTGGCTCAACTAGATAGAGGAAATGGTAGAAATTTCACAAGAGAATCCATCCTTACGGGATTTCCAGCTGAGCTGGAAGTTGGTCTGAACTTTGGGATGCTCATCTGAACCAGACTGTCACCCCGAACCCTCTCAATTTCAGCTATTACTACTTGCTGGAACCTGAAATTCAGCCTTTTTTAAAAAATAGCTTTAATGGGCCCTGATTTAAAGTCCACTGAAGTCAACAGACCTTCCAAAGGGCTTTGGATCAGGTCCAAAAAAAGTTATTGACCTTGTCTTTCTAAATACATTGATTTAAGAAAGCTTTGTATTGTCAAGAGTTCAGGCCAGCTACATTAATCTCAATTGTAACTAAGCTGCAGTCCTCACATAATAGAGAGATTATGATGTGGAATTATTGTTCTGAGGACACAGTTCCCCCGTAGAGGAAATTTAAACAGGTAAAGAGCAGAATATACAATTGGAATGTTTGGGCTACTTATTTCAATTGTTCCTTCATTTACTGAACAATGATACAATACATTTTCTCTAAAGGAATGAGGGGGGAAAAGTGATGTTATCTAGTTAACCACCTGCCTAATGTTAGGTTCTGTCTATGCCTAAGAAACAGGGGATTTAATTGCTTTGTCTTATTCCATTATTTTACATTTTTTGTATTACTTCTTTGTAGTTACCGCCCCCCTGAAATTAGATGCTTGAGGATGACAAAGAGCATTTTGCATGTGCTGAATCCATAATTCAGTCTGAAAAGGTTTTTAAATTATAGCATTGCTTTGGCAGAGAATTATTCTCCCTGACCTAATAGTGGGCAGGAGCCCCAGCCTACAAAATCCATGTCCAGGAAAGTAATAGTAAGCAGGAAAGACTCAGTATGGCTGAAGCGCTTGATACGACTTGCAACTAACCTCTTACTTAACATTTCACATAAGGCTGTGTACTCACCATGCATAGCACACCTTTGTGTCAGGGTGCAATGCTGCACGGGATCCTCGTTTCCAGCACTGCCTCCTGACCATCTGCCTCGCACTGGCTCTTCCATGCCTCAGCCCTCCAGCCAAGTCACATAAAGTTCAAATATCCTCCAGGGTAACCAAAAGGTCCAAATGAAAATCCAAATATCTGAATAATTCTTCTGTCCTCTTGGACAACTGAAGTCTTCTGCGGCGTGTAGAACCCTACCTCAGAGCTACTCAACCACAGAAGCCTACTCTGTGGGTTTGTCTCCATAGGAGAGTCTTCTCTCTTGTATGGTCTCTCCCTGGACCTTGTCCCCTCTCCAGGTCCTGCCCCCAACAGGGATCAATTCTATCACTGTGGCTTTCCTCAGTCTACATGACCGAACCCCTTCCCATAGAGAGTGGGAACTCCATACCTCCTCTCTTCTGGGCCTTCTCCACTCAGCTGTGTTTAATTAATCCTCTGCAGGATTAATGGGGGTCAGTCACTTTCACTCCATTACATCCAGTTGGTATCACTAATTGCCCCTCCGTGGCTAGAACAGGGGCAAGGGCGAGAGTAACTGCTAGGTCAGAAGCCAGCTGACAGTCTGCCACTGTTCTCCATTTGGGCTTTGTTTGTTGCTGCTGTCTCTCTTGATCATGAGGGGACTAAAAAACAAACAAACAAAAATCCAAGGGAAAGATCCATCGCTCCATTGATGTCACCAAATCTATGACATTTTATACCCACTGAAGTTCTGCCATGACATGTCAAATGATAGCCATTAAAAGAGCACTTGCTTAACCACCCTCCCCCCCCCAAAACAACCCCCAATCAAATTCAACAAGTGCTTTTCCAAAGCTTCTCCTTGTCTCTTCTTTTTGCTATTGGCACACTGAAACATTTACTCACTGTGATATTTGTATAAATTAGACCATAATCTCCTTGAATTGGGGATGTTGGACCAAAGTCAACACAGGCACAAGTGAATATGCCTATGTGGTTTATACTAGCCACTAATGAATTTGTCTCCTTGTCCGGCTTTAGATCTGTATATTCTCTATGTTCTCCATTGTAAATTTCTTGAAAAAGTTAAACACTGTTGTTTAGTTGCTTCATAAATGAGTATTTGGATCTTTCCTCTTTTTACTTAACACATAAAGGGCATAAGGGCATTAAGGGCATAAGGGATCTTTATGATCATCTAATTGGTTCTCAACCTATTTACACAACCTTCGTGTTATGTGGGCTCCATCAAATATTATCTCTATGACCCTGAGAATATCACATCGGCCGCAGCTCTGTGCTGACTGGGCTGCAAGAGGCCTACAGCCCGCAGGTTGAGAACCATTGAATAATCTGACCTCCTGCATAATCTTAGCCACAGAATTTCACCCAATAATTCCCGCAACAAAACTGCGCCTTAGTCAGATTTCATTTCATTCAGCTAGTTCTTTAATAGATGCAACATTTCTGGCCTGATCAGACTATTGGTAAATTTAAAATATTTGTAATGTGACTATTTAGCACCCAAAATGATAGGGGTGTTTGAGTACATATGTATATAATGTGTGTGTATAGATATAATATAAAAGCTAGTGAAACACACAAAAGGTAAAAATAGAAAAGATAAAAGATGTCAAAGAAACTAAAATCTTGATATACTACAGAGTCTGAGAAGTTATTCCAGAAGTTTAGAAAATAAAAATGAATAGCTGTGTTTAAAAAGCCCACGTCTGAAGAAGGGTCCCCCATCAACACGGGCCATCATCTTTTTTAAACAAAGTTTGTCTTCCATCTTCTCTGCAATCTTACCTGTGGTACATACTGATTTCATTAAAATCCCAATACTCTAGAGTCATGCTTCTAGTGAGAGTCATTGGAAAAAATCTACTCCACCACAGATTTAGTCTGCATGTAAATCCAAGACATTTGCAAACAAAATATTCTCACTGTGTATCAATTCTATGCAGGGATTTCCAGGACTGCCAAGTAATACCATAAATGTCTTTGTTTTCCAGATTGTTGGTTTGGGGTTTTCGATGAGCCTGTACTGTCAGATCCAGAGAAAATGAAACAATGGAAATGTCCTCAGCCAAATCAAAACTTGTATATATAGATAGGTATTTGGCTTGCCTCATTTAAATAAATACATGCATGTCACAAGCAGCTGTTTTGATAAAAGCAGCAGCCCTGATGAATACAGATTCTTCGTGTAAAATGATCTCCTTAAAATTAATGAGATTAATGATGTGAATATGGATTTTTATTTGCAATAAATGTCTTTACAACTTTGATGAGCTCATTTGTGTGTAGATTTCTTTGAGTGATGTTGAAATTTTTCATTTATCAGACAATGTGTCTGCACAGTCTTGCGCTAATCACAGCAGAGTCCTCGGAAAAATCTGCAAATGACATTGTAATGGTTTGCTGATGCTGAGAATCACACGATTCCAGGAAGTATTGCTTGTGGGGCAGTGTTTCTTTTATAACTAGTATCACAGGTCAATTTGACACCACGTAAGGTATTATGGAGAAAGTTTTGTCATTTTGGGGATTCTCAATTTTTTCTCAAATAGGAAGTATATATCTCCTTAGGAATGTTTAAATTAGCACCTTGGCATGTAACATGGACAATGAGAGATCTCAGGGCTGTTTTCCCAAATGAGAAGTTGGATTTAGGGACAAGTATTTTCCAAGTCTGCATAAAGGGTGATATCCTGGTGCCTATTGAAATCAATGGCAAAACTTGCATTGACTTCAGGTGGCCAGGATTTCATTTACAGTGTCTAAGCAAGGCAGCTAGTTCTGCAGAAGCAGGCTGGCAAGAGAAAAATGGGAAAAGATACATTCATTCAGACAGAACACATTACGTGAATATACTTGGCATTAAGTGCTAGTTTTATAAGGTTATTTAGGTACTTAGAGATGCTGATAGGCTCCCTGTGGGATTCTAAAAAGCACCTTGAAATTAATGGGAGTGCTAGAGATTGGGCTATAGGCAGTCTGGCCTGCTGGTTAAAGAGAGAGTTTGGTCTACCAGTTAGAGCTGGGTCCAGGGTGAGCAGAGTCCAGGAACAAGCCCAGGGTCAGGGCTGGAGGGACAGAAGCCAAATGCCAGAGCTGAGGGCAATCAGAGTCGTGGGTCATCAGCTCTGGAGAGGCAGGAACTGAAGGGGAATCAGAACTGATGCAGGTTAGGATCAGGGACTGGAAATCTGCTGCTACAGGGATTGGAATGGTACAATAGACATTGAGCAGCAAGGAAGCTTCAGCTGCTGCTGTGCTTAAAGCCAGCCTGCTGCCCTTCCTACCCGTCAGATCATGCAATCAACCAGGTAATGTATGCAGACCAGCTACGCTTGTTGGATTGCCAGGAGACTGACTCTGCTGCAGCCCTCATCCCAACAGTATCCCCCAGCTAGAGGCCTTGGGGCCTGTTTTCTTTGAGTAGATGCAGTGAAAAGTGAGCAGGAGGTCAAAGTTATGGATGTGTTCTGTGGGTTCCCACGAGCATTCATCAGGGCCATATCACTTCCAGTCAATTAAGTATTGGCGCCTTCCCTGTAGTCAGCGAGAGTCCAGAATTTGTTGAACCACATGTTCTTCCTGACCCTGAATGGTTATTGGTAGAGGCAGGGAAGTGGTGCCATGTGGGAAGATATTTTTGGTATGTGACTTTAACAGGGAGATCTGGAATATGAGATGGACCTTAAGAGATTCTGGTAACTGTAGCCTGAAGGTTACTATATTAATCCGTTCTGTAATCTGAAAGGCCCCTATGTACTGGTGATCCAGCTTTGCAGAAGGGTGAGTAGATCTAAGGTTCTGGGTGGGCAGCCAGACCGTATCCCTTACTGAGAAGCTAGGGGCTGGCTGACGATACTGATCAGCAAATCATTTGTATGTTGCCTTAGCTTCTTCTAACCAGAGTTTAAACTCTTGGTGTATCTGATGGATGCGAGTGATTAGGTCAGCAATGGTGATCACTGGAGATGTGGTGGGGAACTTGGGGTGAAAGCAAAGATGGAATCCATAATTAGCAAAAAAAAAAGAGGTGTGTTGGGTGGAGATGTATAAGGCATTATTGTAGGCAAATTCTGTGGGAGGTAAGCAACAGCCATCATCCTGATGGTAATTAAGAAAGCTGCACAGGTCCTGCTCCAGAACCTGACTGACTTGTTTTGTCTGACTATTGGTGTTTAGGTGGTAAGTGGTCGAGGAACAGGTGTTGATTCCCAGAGGGCACAGGAAATTACCACCAGAAATGGGACATGAACTGGGATCCCCAGTCAGACTCTATGCTTGTTGGTAACCCCTGGATGCAAAAGATGTTTTCCTCAAAAGGGCAGACTTGTCTCTTGGGTGATGGGGAGGCCTCAACATGGTATAAATGCACCATTTTAGTAAGAAGGTCCACTACGACTAGAATCATGGTGTGTCCTTGGGAGGATGGCAGTTCCATGATAAAGTCCATGGCTGGGATGGGATGGGCAAGAGCTGGAGGGGTCTCAGTGGTATTGTATATGTCGGGGGGCGGGGGGGTCTTCGTCCAGGAATAGAGATTTGCGGGATCTCACATAAGCTGCTATGGAAGCACACAGGGCTGGCCACCAGAAGTGCCTAGACATCAGGTCCTGGGTCTTGAATCATGCAAAGTAGCCTGCCAGAGGAGGGTCATGGCAGATAGTCATAGGATTTGGAGCCTGATTGTGCCCTCAGGCATGTAGATGCTCCCCTTGCAATAGAGGATTCCATCATGGAGTGTGAACACCAGGTTCGAATGAACATTGGTATCTTCTAGGGCCCAATGGATTTTAATCATGAATGGATCATTGGGCAGCAGAGACTAGATGGATGGTTATGGACTGCGGTACCAGTAATAAAATTCAAAGGTTTCAGTATCATGCACAGGATTTCCATACCAGGCTCACAATACTTGTCCTTTTGGGATAATGTATTCACCTTCCCATTCCTTATTCTCGGGTGGCAGTGATCACAAAATTGAAGTGTGTAAAGCAGACCAATGGGCCTGCCACTGGTTCAAATGCTGGGCTGTCTTCAGGAGTTCCAGGTTTTTGTGATTGGTAAGAACTTGGACTGGGAATTTAGTACCTTCCAGGAGATGCTGCCACTCCTCAAAAGTCACTCTAATGGCCAATAACTCTTTGTCTAAAATGTCATAATTCTGTTCTAGTGGGATAAGTTTGCACAAATGGAAGGCAAATGGGTGAAGGTGACCATCAGAGTCAGCCAAATGGGAGAGGATTGCTCCCAGCAAAATGTTTGAAGCATCTTTCCCAACTGCAAATGGTCTGGCTGGGTCTGAGTGGATCAATATGGTGGATGACATGAATGTGATAAAATGCATTCTGTGCTTCTGGAGACCAGACAAACAAGGCTGTCTTCAAGAGGAAGGCAGTGTTTGGGGCAACCATACTGGAGAGCCCCTTGCTAAATCACCCGTAGAAGATGGCAAAGCCCAGAAAGCATTGTATTCAATGGATGTCTTTTGGCGCTGCCCAATCTGTGATGGCTGCCACTTCACTTGGGTCCATAGCCAGTCCCTTAGGGGAGATGACTGTGACGGTACCTCCCATAAGAGTTCACGGAAATATGCTTAGAATGTGTTTTATGCTATATATGCTATGTAACATATCTACGTAAATGTTATGATCTACTGAATGTATTAATCCTATTTGTATGCATGTATAATTTTTGTATTTGAAGTTATGAATGTTATGAATGTTGGCTGTTTACTGGCTTGATTTCTAAATAAACTTATTAGAGCATTTGGTCAGTTCCTGGAGAAAGGAATGTTGAAATCAAGTACCTAATCAAGAAACACTTAAAGGACAATGGATTTTGGAATTCTCCAATCCACGTAAGAAGTCTACTTGAGGACATTCAAGATAGCGTGTAAACAATGGATGCTACCGTAAAAACTGTGAGTCATGCATGGACATGTGACTTACCCACGTGACTCTTAAACTCCATCTTGGAGCTGCACTTTGCATAGGAGTGAGGAGGGGGGTCTCCACCCACAAGAGAAAGTCTATTTAAACCCCTGGGAGACACTTCCATTTTTGGCTTCAGCTGGCTAAAGAGAAAGCCTCTCCACCCCCACCCCCAGGATACCTGAAAGAAACTGGAACAAAGAACAGTGTGCAAGGGGGTGAGTGATTGCTGGACCCAGGCTAAAAGGAGATTAGTCTATAAAAGGGAGCATTCTGGAACTGGTGAGGATCTTATCTGTATTCAGTTTGATTAGACATTTGCGCATTTTATTTTTGCTTGGTGGCTACTTTGTTCTGTCGTTAATACTTGGAACACATAAATCCTACCTTTCTGTATCTAAAAATCACTTTTTACTTATTATTAACTCAGAGTATGTATAACCTGGGGGAGCAACAACTGTGCATGTCTCTCTATCAGTGTTATAGAGGGCAAACAATTTATGAATTTACCCTGTATAAGCTTTATACAGGGTAAAACAGATTTATTTGGGTTTAGACCCCATTGGGAGTTGGACACCTGAGTGTTAAAGACAGGAACACTTCTGTTAGCTGCTTTCAGGTAAACCTGTAGCTTTGGGGCAAGTAATTCAGACCTGGGTCCTTGTTGGAGCAGATGGGAGTGTCTGTCTCAGCAAGACAGGGTGCTGGGGCTCGGAACTGGCAGGGAAGGCAGGGGTAGAAGTAGTCTTGGCACATCAGGTGGCAGTTCCCAAGCGGGGTTCTGTGAGCCAACCCGTCATAATGACATAGCCAAGAAAATCCACTGTGTCCTAGGCTGAACTGGCATTTCTCTGGCTTGGCACACAATTAGTTCACGTGAAGTCTTTCCAAGATGCTGCATGGGATCTATAACCTGGTACATGTGTAAGAGGGAGACCCTTCCACACTCAGTTTGGCCACTTCAAATACATCTTTATGTCAGTCAGCCTGTGCAATGTCCCATGGACCTTCCAGCATTTTATTAATGGCATCTTCCAGGACATGCTGGATCAGTTCATCATTATTTGTTTTTGGAGATCAGGTACATCATGACTAGACAGCAAATGTGAAAAATTGGGATGGGGGTGGTGGGGTAATAGGAGCCTATATAAGAAAAAGACCCAAAAATTGGGACTGTTCTTATAAGATCAGGACATCTGGTCACCTTATGCTTCATACATGCTGATCTATGAGTCTTGAAGCGGCAATCGGAGGCGTGTCAGATGCTGGTTTGTGATTGCTGCTGTCCTGACACTGGCATGAGGGAGTCAAGAATTTATAAAGGAGGGAGCAGACTGGTCCAGCACAGGTTCCTTTATCAAGGCTGCCGCCTGATGGCTTCCTTACCCAAAGACCAGACCAGCCTTTGCCGGACATAATGCTGTGAAGTGTCCAGGTCCCCAACAATATAAGCACAGCGCTGATGCTTAGCTTCTGTAGTTTTCTGCTTCTGGTAGACGCCAGCCGACCTGGTCATATTGCCTGGGTTCCAGGTCCTCAAGTGGACTGCGGAGGTGAAGTGTCACAGTCCAGGGTGGTGGCAGGTTTCAGAGTGCTGAGCCATGCTCATCGCACTGCTCAGTCAGGGGGTATCAATTTGAATGAACAAATCAATTAGGTCATCCAGACTGGATGGAGGTTCAGCTTGCACCAACTCCTCTTTAGTGTCTTCATTGAATTCTAGCTGGATAAGGTGACACTGTGCCACTTTGTTCCATTCAGTGTCCACAGACAGAGGGCGGAATTTGACGGTGTATTTGGCCAGAGTTTGACACCCCTGTCATAGCACCTGAAGTGTGGTCTTGACAGTTCAGGCTCAGGGAGGGTCAGCAAAGATCACAGACATTGCTCAAATAGACTCCTCCAACTGGCCTAGGAGGGGGCTGGCCTGTTCCAAGAGGGGAGATGCCCAAGCCAAGGCTTCCCCAGTCAATAAATTAACAATAAGCCCAACCTAAGCCTGGTCAGTAGGGAACTAGTGGGGACATAACAAGAACAAGAGCTAGCACTGGTTCAGGAAACCTCTGACTGTTTTATTTTGGTCTAGGAAATCAGTTCTCCAGCCCATAACACCATTAGAGATAATTCATTCTTTTATAGTTCTTGCCACATGTTGTATCCTATACAGATAAAATATAGTTTGCTGATGTATGAAAATAACTACAAGCCACATGCAAAATAACATAGTTATCAATCTCAGCAAGAGGACAGTCTTATGGATACATTCTTAAGTCTTTGAAATGATTAGTTGCTGCATGTCAGTAGTTAAAGATAAATCCCCTTTATCTGACAGATTTTGTATAGTAACTTGGTGGCCAGCTCAAGCTGAGGCCCTGGGCATAAGCAAAGTTAGGGCCAAGTACTTGTTCACGTTTTCCATACTAGCCTGCTCTTGATCCTACTTATCAGCTGTATCATAGCACTGTCTTCCGCAGTTTGAAAAACAAACTTTCAAGTGCATAGACATTTTGATATTTCCAGGGAACCATTCTTGCATCAAAATAAGAATACACCCTTTAGACTCTTTGGATGAAATTCTTGCCCAATTGAAGTCAATTGTTGACTTAATGGGGCCAGGATTTCACCCTTGGAGACAAGAGTAATGGTAACACTGTGTTCAGGGCTAAGGTGAACATCTTCTATTGATTCATGGGAGCTGGCCAACATTCCTTTCAGACTATGATGAATCTTTACTCATATAATTCATCTGTTGTGATTATATGTTGCTATGATTCTTAATTGGGATGAATCCCCAGATAGCTTTCAATGGATTATCCATCTGTAGACAAAATGTTATTGTGATCATCTTTAAAGGCTTGCCATTTGCCTTTGACCTATATACTACTACTTCAGTATTTGTAGTGCTCCTTATAGCATATATGGGGATGGCTGCAGATACTACTAGGCAGTATCATCTATTTATCTAAGGTGAAACTAGCCAGACATTAAGCGTGACCACTGTAGCATAAGAGAAACAAACAGATCATAGAATCATAGACTATCAGGGTTGGAAGGGACTTCAGGATGTCATCTAGTCCAAACCCCTGCTCAGAACAGGACCAATTCCCAACTAAATCATTACCAGCCAGGGCTTTGTCAAGCCTGACCTTAAAAACCTCTAAGGAAGGAGATTCCACCACCTCCCTAGGTAACCCATTCCAGTGCTTCACCACCCTCCTAGTGAAAAAGTTTTTCCTAATATCCAACCTAAACCTCCCCCACTGCAACTTGAGACCATTATTCCTTGTCCTGTCATCTGCTACCACTGAGAACAGTCTAGATCCATCCTCTTTGGAACCTCCTTTCAGGTCGTTGAAAGTAGCTATCAAATCCCCCTTCATTATTTTCTTCTGCAGACTAAATAATCCCAGTTCCCTCAGCCTCTCCTCATAAATCATGTGTTCCAATCCCCTAATCATTTTCATTGCCCTCCACTGGACTCTTTCAGTATATGACTGAAGGCACTGAAGTCAACAGTAATGGAAAGGTAAGTGAGTAGCTGGACAAGGCCATTTCTCACAGAGACAAGGTGGGTGAGGTAATATCTTTTATATTATGTCACCCACAATGTCTCCCTCATATCCTGGGACCAACATGGCTACAACACTACAAAAGACCCTGTATATAATACCCCACAAGGGGACTCATTAATTCCAGAGTTTGAAGCAAATGTTCCTTTTGCCCAGTATTAATTCAGCCCATTAATGTAGATGCACCTCTGACTAGACGGCCTGCTTTGATTACACTGTCCAAGCTGCAATGTCCCTGGCAAAGCCACTATGTTGTACCAGAGATTTCAGCATCAGCAAAGCAACTCATTTAAATTTCTGCATTAGCAATTAACTCAGTTTTTAAAGCAACCAGAGGCCAATTGCTGAGACCACATCCGCTGCTTAATCTTAATGTCTGGAATATCTGAAAATGGAATTTGACAGTAAACCCTCAATGGAGCAATAAATGGATGTGTTCTTTTGAACAGCAATTACCGGTATATTCAAGGTCATGGTGAACTCTTATGTTGCCCAATAGAGTCAAATAGACAGAGGAAAGGTATGAGGCCAAGACCTAAGCCCTTTGGAATAGCAGAAAACATACCTGCAAATCATATTTTTTCAGTTTATAAGGAAAGGAATGATAAGAGGAAGGACAACAAATCCCTGCTTTTGCCAGGGGAAGGAAGTCACAACTAATAGCCACGTCTGTTTAATATAAACTGGTCATTTATCATATCAAAGCCAAAAGAAATATCTAATTGCCACAAACATGATGTTGAGTATGAGTCAGACTATGTCCAAAGCATAATTTGTTACACTAGTTAAAGGGATTCTAGCAGAATATACTGTTCTCATAAGGGATTAACATTTTTTGGGGGGAAATGCCAAACAAGAAAAAGAAAAGGTTTATAGTTCATGGTAAAATCTGACACAGAAAAGCCTCATCAGGAATGTTATAAACAAGCAAAGGATAATTAATATGTCCATGACTGGAAAGCCAATCAACTGGCAAGAAAGAATGTAACAACATCACGACATAAATGCTGACTGTGGAAAAGAAAGGAAAGAAAAATCGGGCAACCAAAAAAGGTCAAGTCCATTTAAAAAAAAAAAAAAAAAAAAGTCAAGATATGGAGACCACATCCTCAGCCTTGCCAGTGCTCATCTCAGTGTGCAGAAAAGTGGGCTTTAAGCCACCTTTCTGTTTCTGCGGTCCCTAGAGATGTTTGGCGCCAGTTCAACCCGCAGCCTGAAGGCTCTCCCAGATTCCACTGGCAGCTGGGGATCACAGCAGCACTCCAGTCTTACCCCAACATCACCCTTACACCAGGAGCTGAGAGGAAGGGGGTTATAGAGTCAGCTGTGCCAACTGTACACCTGCCCAGCGATACCAGGGGAATCCCCAGGTAGCTGGAACCACTGGGTTTCCAGCTGGAAGGGGGACTGAGGATCTGGAACCACTATTTAAAAATGAGATTGAATGAGGAAGCAGACTTTATTTTTAAGTTAATATGGAGGATTAGCAGTTTCTGAAATAGGATTGAAACCACAAAATTAAAAGTTAGATCCTTGGCTCTGCTTAGGTCCCTTCATGCCACTAAACCTATCCTAAATGTGCAGCCAAGGATTTTCTGGCATAGAGGAAAACTCAGCTGATATAAAGCTAGTGTAGGCTGGATTTCAAACATTTCCAAAAGCTTGGGGCTGTTTAAATTTGAGTTTTTGGTTCAACCAGTTCTAGAGAAAGTTCCTAATCCAGTTGGGCATTCAGATTTGAAACCTTCCCCTTCAAAAGTTCAGATTCAGAAATCCACCTTGGATCAATTTCTACCAGGAAGTGACAGTGGTATGTGGAACTGGAGAAGTGTTCAATCCAGGCTCAGTTCAAGATCTGACTGAAGGTTTAGATCCCTTCTGATTTTATCCAAGGCAGTTCAGTTATAAACCAATGGGCTGGGAGGTTTTTCCATCAATACCAGAATCCTGAATTCCAATCCTCTTTCACTGAAGAGCTCTGGGTTTTGTGCAGTGTGTTTTGATTTACCAGCTTTTTGTTCTTTATTGAGATCTCTTTGTGCAGCTGAGAGATGACTATAAGTTTGATTTTTGCAAGCGCTCTTTCCTCCCTTTGATTTCTTTGGGACTTGGAGGCACTCAGAGATTTTCAGGTTTGAATCTTCCTTCTATTTGCTCTTGGAAATTGTATACGAAGGGGAAAATCATGCCTCCAGATCCTGGTGCAGACCTCTTCCTCTGGCACAGAATGGAGACTCAGCCTCCTCCACAAAAGTAGCCTCTGCTCACTTTCCCAGGAGTGTGAAGGCCTCTTGACTCGTCCAAAATCTATGCAAGGAGGAGCAGGGAGTGAGCAGGGTGGAATAGGAGGGAAGAGGTGACACTTAGGTGGGGGGAAGGTATATTTTCCCAACCACAGCTGCCTGGAGGTCACCTGGAGAAGGTAATAACAACCTGTAAAGCATATTTCACCTCAGGTGCTCCAGGTTCTTCACCCTTGCTAATAAATGAAACCTTTTCACACCTACATGAGGTAGGGAAGGATTGTTAGATCCTTTTCTCAGATGTGGAAACTGAAGTTAAAAGAGGTAATTAACCTACTAGCCCAAGGTTTGGTAGGAAATCAGCAGCAAAGCCAGGAACAGAACCCAGGAGGCCGAATCCTGGACCCAGTGACTTCAATGGAGCCAGGATTTCAACCAACAGTTCTGCTGCTTAGGACCCTGTTTAATTAATTAATTAACTTAATAAACTAACTCTTTCTCTCTCTCCTCCCCCATCCACCCCTTTTAATATATTTCCACACTTCTTTTCTAGAAAGTAAATCTCAAACTTAAATCTCATGATTTCATGATGTATAGTAAGGGTAATTATCGAAGTGATTTTCAAAGAATGCCATTAAAGGAGTGCATCTAAATCATCATTGATTGTTAATATATATAATAGTTTAACAGGTTTTCTATTTAATATATGTAATAGTTTCCATTATCTATAGGCTTGTTCTCTCCATGGTTGTCTGGGGCCTGGTACCTGAATGGTTTGTCAGCTAAGAGAGATCCTGGCTGAAACTGTAAATACTGACTTTGGTGTTTCACTGTGTTTTCTTGGCAAAGGTTTTCCATGCATCATACTCCTTAACTGTAAGATAGGTGTTTCTAACAGACCCTGTTTCATTATAATCATGAATTGCAGCATGGGCTAAATTCTGAAACATCAAAGCCATCAACATTTGACTTATTGGCATGAATTTCTCCGTTCCTAAAGATAAGATAAGTCCAGCAAAAAAATCTTCTGTAGACTTAATTCTACAGTTGAATAAACAATGTATTGAATATATTGAATGAACATCACTTTTTGTCATATTTGCGAATTGTCTGCAAGCAGTTTGCTGTTTGTTATTTTAAAATATTTGTCAAATAGTTTCTTTAGCTAATTCTTGGTCTGAAGATGCTAATTCATGGTCTGAAGATTGTTTGCTAGTGGTTTGTTATGCGTAGTGAAGATCTGAAATTCGTGCTGTTTTGACTGTTCATCTGCGTCACATTGTTTATTTCTGCTCCCAGACTGGATTAGGTTTCCCATGCTCATGCCTCTGTTTACAAGTTCATTTTTCTGTCAATATTCTGTAGTATCTGCTTAAATTTCACTGTTTCTATAAATGTATCTGCCAGGAGACTTGTTCACTAAAATAGTCACAGAAAGTGATTATAAAAGCAGAGCACATATCAGTGAAGCACAACTTACACTCTCCTATCAAATAGGAAATGAACTGCAACCACTTTCCCCGCCACTGAAATGAGGAGCTGTTTAGATACCATGTTGATATATGTCTTTGATATACCATAGACAGACAAAGAGATTGATGGATTAGACCAGACAACACCACTTCAGAATAGGGAATGAATATGAACGTCATATCTAATTGCAATTACCAGGGCAAGAACGTAAGTTATTTGAACTGGAATGTGTCCAGGCAGCAAGACGGAGGTTTTAAGACCCAATCTGATGAGAAGTGCTATGGGCTTTGCATGTTGCACAAGGATTTGAATGTTTGTCAGCTGAAATGAGAGATTGTAAATGGTTTCACATTGACAATTACAGTACAACAGTGTGCACCGTCTAGGAAATGAGAGCTGTACTATGGTGGTTACATTTTAATCTTTTTGAAATATATCCCTCAGTCAGGGGGTACTTCCCATGTTAAAGACAGGAAATTTTCTCTTAGATATAGACCTTTTTAAGTGTGACCCCCATACGGAGCGTTCAGATATATTATTTCTGACGAATTTAGTACGATGGCACAAATTATCACAGTGCATCACCTGCTCCTCATTCCTTACTGCAGTGTTCGCCTCTCATTCCACACATGGAACTCCTGCTGATGCCTGTGGGAGGTTAGCCACCACTGTCCTTGTTTGCACTCGGTGCAATGTCTCAGCCAGTGAGACAATGAGACCTACAAATAGACATACAGAGGCTTACATTTGTTAAATTGCTGCAACATAAGTTGTTATATGTATATTTGAAATACAACATATCAGAAAAACCTTTACTCATAACTTTAATATAGTACACATGCTATACAGATATGCAGAGGAGTTACAAAACTGTGGACAAAAGATTTCACAAGCACTTTCTCGAGTCAAAGTTGGCTCTTTTTCAACTGTTCTTGAAAGACCAGTTTTTGGATGGAAGTTGATTTTAATAATGATTGCTTTAGCTGAAATAACCACAACAATGTTATGAGAAGGAAATGCTTGCCATGGTTTTCATGCTGGTATGGAGAACTTTGTGATCAGGTGGAATGTATTTTATATTTTCCAGGAGGGATGTTTGACTTGTTTTTGGTCATATGGCAGCCATTCATGGGTTTTAAAACAATAGGTGATATAAGCTTTCTATGATTATAAATCTGCTGTTTTCATTTATTTTTTAGTCAGTGATGAATATTGCTGTAACTTACACTGGAAAATAATTGTTCTCAAGAGCCAATGGCCATGTAGGCAGAAACCAAAAGTATTTATAGAACATTTTAACCATAAAAGAATTTTAAGCACTTTCTCAAGATGTTCAAACTGCCACGGTGAAAGTTTGTTAGATCTTTCACTAGGGAAAATGGTTAATGTTCTACACTATGTGAGTATTGATTTCACAAATGTGTTAGTGCATCAAATATTATAGTACATTTTGCTGTATATTGTTAAATAGCTTCTTTGTTCCATTCTGGGCTTCAGTCAAGCCACACACATTTATACTAGATGAGAATCTGGCCTCTGATATCCAGAAGGGAACTTTTCTCCTTCTGTCTATTAACTCTTCTTCTTCTAGCCTTTAACCCTTTATACTCATTGAGTCCTTCTTCTCCATTCTAGTCTGTCTTGAACCAGTCCCTTGGAAACTCCACAACTAATCAGATCTTTTTGTATGACCTACAAACCATCCACCTAGTTATGACTCTTACAACCCTTCTCTTACCCTTGACTTATAAGTTTACCTCCCTCTTTCCTATATATCCTTCCAATCTTCTTTTCACGTGAACAAACCATCTAAGACTGCCTCAACCTTTTTCTAATTGGTACCATCTTCATTTAATGTGTTCTGAACATGGCCCAAACTTGTAACTCCAGTCATCCATCTTAACATTTTCATTTCCACTGTATTCAAGATCTACTCCTATTGCTTCCTCAGTGCCCTAAATTTGAGCCATACCAAAGCATAGGCGTGATTACAGTTTTATAGATCCTTACAATTTGATAGGCATTCTCCTATCACAAATCACACCATTCACTTCTCTCCATTTAGTTCACGCCTTCCTGTTCTGGTTATAAATTCATCATTGAGTTCACCTAGGTGCTTGAACATCTGAACCGATCTTCTGTTTATGAGGTACCTGGATTTTTCAATCAGCCAGTCAGTCTATTTGTTCTTGTTATAAAGGGATCATTGTGTAGAAAAGTTAGAGGAAATCTGAAAAGTTAACTTGTCCTGACAACAAAACTACTGTGCCAAATTCTGCTTAGTTACACCAAAATAAATCCAGAGCATGTCTCCTTCCATAAGAGATACTCTGGATTCACAGTGTACTGTTAATCAGAAAATAATGCGTTCCCCAAGATGCATGGTTTAAAAATTGGCATTCATAGCAAATAAGGGTATTTACCTTAAATAGTTCCATAAAATGGAACAAACAGAGTTTTAAAAAATCATATGTAATTTACATGGATTTTAGTATCGATTCTTTGCCTTTATTTGGGATGACTGCAGAGATTTACAGTTGTTGCATGTCACTAGAGCTGCATTTCTTTGCTTAGAAGCTCTGTGTGAGGTAAAAGCTGTGTTTATGACTTCTTAATTAAAATGAAGGGGTGGATCTGCAAAAGATAAAGGGCTGTGACAGTGAACTCCGTGAACAGGGGACAGGAAGCCGCAACCATGAGAGTTCCTAATGAACTTTTGAGAGCCAGAAGCACCCATAACTTGATAAATTCCAAGAAGTGAAGAAAGATACAGTACTTATGGCCCTGTCAGGGAGTCAGCTGCATTAGGGGCAACACACTGGACACAGCTGATCCTAATAGGGGCTGCCTGATTGATTGTACTTCTTGTTTCGTGGAGGGGCAGAGCTAGCTACTCTTTGATCCAGCAACAGCCAGCACTTGCTGGCTGCTCAATGCATTCTCTGCACATAACTGCCCCCCCCCCCCGTCTTGTGCCTACTTCAGCCCCTCCCCATCTCCATCCTTGACACCCTGGGCTGTGACCCCTAGCTCTACTTCCTGACCAAATCTCTGGCTCATCCACTGACTTTGGCATTTGGCTTCTTATCCGTGGTTCTGACCATTAGCTCTGCTCTCAGTGGCCCCCCCAGTTGTCCCATGGCTCTGATCCTTGATTACAGCTCAGCTCTGCTTTAACCTCCAGGCCTGGCTACCGCCATGGCTCTGGCCATTAGGTCTGACTGCCCACATCTTAGTTATGTCCTTAACAGGCCCTGATTCAACAGCGTACTTAATCATGTGCCTAGTTTTAGCCACATAAGAAGCCCCATAGATTTCATTGGGATTGCTCATATACATAAAGTGAAGCATATTCTTAAGAATTTGTAAAATCAGGGCATATGTTAAGCAGCAACTCTTAACATGTAGCTTTTTTGTGGCAAGTAGTATTATAGTATATGTGGAGCAAAATTGAAGTAGATCCCATGCATGGAAACAGGATTTTATAATCTCTTACTAATTTGTTATTTTGATTTTTCCATATATTTTTACAATCATTAGGGAACAAAGTTAAAAATTGACATTGAAAGCCAGGTGGAGTGATAGTGGGCAATGTAAGATTACAGAAGAGCAAGGAACTAGTTAGATCTCTTAACTCTTCAGTTCCAGACTTTTTAACCAGGTGTTTTTTTAAAAGGTGTTGAGTTTTTGTAAAGAACGTCATTTTGAGGGGTTTTTGCTGGACTCCATAGAAATACTTTTAACATTTATGCTTTTTTAACAAAGTTTTGTTTGAAAATGTATCTGCTTTTCTAATGAGTGCTTAAAAGTTTAAATTGGTTGGCATATAAGGTACATAGTGATGGCAGTGGGGTAGGGTGGAGGTGCAGGCATGGTCTGATGGAGCTTATGACTATGTACATCCCTATAGAAATAACTGGACACAGTTTTTCAGATGGTTCTGTACAATGGTATAATTTCTTTTGCATCTGATTTAGACTAGGATGTTACTGGCCATGAATACTATAAATGAGAAATAAATATATTTAAGAACAGCGGTCTGTAATGAGTCATCTCTGAGCCTGATGAGTACTCTTTGAGCCTGCTTACCTGAGGCCTTGACCTCAGTCAACCAAGGCTCAGCTAATCCACAGGTGAAGGTCTAACCAGGTGACTGCAAGGCCAGGGGTATAGGCTTCCAATGAGAGGCGCCATGCCAGTTTCTGACATGGCCCCGGAAAAGATTCTGAGGCAAGTTCCTATTAACTTCATGCCATTCTATGGAACAGTCATTCACTGGAACTCTATCAAGTAAAAACCTCTCTTTAACCCACAGTAAGATATTGGGCCAGATCCTCAGCTGGTTTAAATCCACATAGCTCCTTGATATTGACATAGTTCCACTGAGATCAATGGAGCTATTGTCAGATCACACCAGCTGAGAAGCTGGCTCATTGGCTTTTACCTCTTAGTTACTGATTTGCCTGACAAGTCTGTTAGGAAGGAAACTGTCTGCAATTTAATTTGTTTCCAAAATTTCATGCAGATTTTTTTTCCCCATGTAGCTTTGCACATCCTTAATTTTGCTTTCATGAAAGATGGCTGTTTTTCACAAAATGCATGTAAAGCTGTGATTGTTCATAATTTTAAGGCACAGTCCCACTTTTTTCAATAACAGGCCCATTTCTTTAAAAAAAAATTACACAAGTGGATTTTCTTTTGCAGAACCCTTCCCTCTTTGTTTAGTTCATCATGTAATAGGGAGAAACTTGAAGTCCAAGTAGTTCTGCACTTTATTAAGAACATTTCACATATTTCTGCTTTAAACATCTTACCTAAATATTTTTGAAAATCCAAGAGAATCATGTCATCTAGGCAGTTTTGTTACTGTTTGAAAGAATTTTTGTAATGGGTTAGAAAGGCATGTTCCTTTTTCTTTTCAGAAGTTACATTAATAAGTGGCCTGGCTTAAATTTACAAAATTCAAAGTTTATCCCTATTGACTAACAGTTTACAATATTATGTTACATTGTTTTAGAACCTCAGAACAGCAGCTGATCTTACATATCACGTAAACTATGATGCTCCTACATGACAATGCAATTATAAGGATCATCACTTTTCATTATGTACAGCATTAAACCCACTCTACCTCCATAGTTTTGGGAGCTGAGATTTAGAAATTACTATATTTCTGTCTGGCATGGTTGAGTTTCTTGCCTATCTTGTTTACTGCATACCTCTGCCATTCTCAGTATTCCATTTTTATTAAATGACATGCTAAATAGTTGATTGTATGTTGCTGATCAGAAGAATATTTTGATTATATTTAACGCATTAGGCCTGCACAAGCATGTTGTCACAGGGTGGGATGGCTCCTCTAAGTGAACTGAGCAAAGTCTCACCTGTAATTAGCTAGCTGCTTCCCAGGGGGGTGAGAGGTACAAGCCCAACAAGCAGCTCAGTTGATAGGAGACTTGCAGGAGGCCCTGGGTTGGGAAAAGGATCTAAAGGTTGAAGGCATTGGCTGAGGATTTGGGCTGTATAGGCAGCAACAGAGAGGCTCTGAGGCAGAGGTTTTAAGAGGAGCCAGAGGACATGGTTGACCTGTTATGATTGATATCGAACTGTGTTAGTATTTGTGATAAATGAAGGGGTGGGGGTAGATACCTTTTATGGACAGCCAGCCAGCCAGCTAGCTATAAAATCCCTGTTCGTAGCTGTTCTCTACTTGCTTTACCTGTAAAGGGTTAAAAAGTCTGACTGCATGCATAGGTAAAGGGAAGTGAGTGGGAACCAGGCCAAAAGAGTCTATGGGAAGGCTAGAACTTTTAAAAATTGAAACAAGACTCCTTTTGTCTGTCTGTGGTTGTTCTCCTGGAGAGGAGACCTAGAGCAGCTATGCTGTAAGAAGCTTTGAGCCAGGTATGAAAAATCATCAAATCATACCTAGAAACTACTCATTTAAAACCTCAGATATATAAGTAGATCAGGAAATGTCTAGGAAGACGCCATTAGGTTTATCTCTTATTTCTTTATGCCTTGTGGACCCCTCTGTGTTAACCCCAGCTACTTTTGTTTTGCTTGTAACCTTTTAAGCTGGACCTCAGGAAAGTTATTTTGATGTGTAATCTTTATAAGTGGTTCTTTTTAAAATTTAGCAATAGTCTGAGTTTTTAGAATTATTTTCTCTCTTTTTGTTTTTAATAAAATGTACCTTTTTTAAGAACAAGATTGGATTTTTGTGTCCTAAGAGGTTTGTGCACATGTTTTTAATTAGCTGCTGGCAACCGCTGATTTTCTTTGTTTTCTTTCTCAGCTCTTCTGTGGAGGGGGGTGAAGGGGCTTGAGGGTACCCCACAGGAAGGAATTCCCAAGTGCTCCGTCCTGGGTTCTCAAAGCAGGGTTTTTTTGCACATGGGTGGTGGCAGCATCTACCCATCCAAGGTAAGAGAAAAGCTGTAACCTTGGGAGTTTAATACCAGCATGGAATGGCCAGTATTAATTTTTAGAATGCTCGTGGGCCCCACTTCTGCACTCAAAGTGCCAGAGTGGGGAATCAGCCTTGACAGTGTTTGAACAATAAATGCATCCCAGGGAAAAGGGAAAAAAATACTGAGGTTGGTGTGGGAGTTGGCCTGCTGGCTTCCATGAGAGTGGAGAACCTGAGGCAGAGGCGGGGTCCGATGTCAAGATTGGGGTGATCCTGTTACACATCCCCATTCAATGCCACTGTACTAGAGTTTGCCAGGGCTCGACCCTCTCCGGGGCGGTGGGGAGCCACACTGGCTCGCTATACCCCATTGGTTCTGAGGAATTGGCCCGGCCATGGGGGTCTGTCCTCAGTAGCCCTTGCAGTAGCCGACTGAACTGCAGTTAGCCCAGCCCGGGCTTAGGGCAGGACAACACTGCGAAGTCTGGGTTCGGACCCTCAGTCAGGGCTGAGCAGTAACAACAGGCTCCGGCCTCCTCAGGCCAGGGAAGGGGGAGTCTGCCATCCAGGAGTTGGGTGGCACGGGGGACGCAAGCCCTCCCAATCCACTGTGTCCCAGGCTGGGGCCCTAGCAGCGGCCAAAGATCCGCCGCTTAGTCAGTGGGGATCCTGGCCACAACACACTGACATAGTCTGTTGTAGTGCTGCAGCCAGACTGGGGTTGGCTGCCCCTGGGCTACCTCCACACTCTCCCTCAGGCCCTACCTGGGTCCTGGTGTTGGCCTCTGTGGGATCCAAGAGCATGGGTTCTTCGGGGCAGGGGTTGATCGGTAGGCTCGGCAACTCCTCTGGATAGCTGACGCGGGGCAGGCCCGGCCAGTCTGGGTGGCCACCTCGGGGCTCAGGAGCTTCCCAGTTGGGGGCTCCACTGGGGACACCAGCTCTCTCCGGCTGCTGGGCTCCTACTGGGCTCTGAGGGCCGGCCTTTATAGTTCCGGGTTGCCGCCTGACCCTCTGAGGAGCGGGCTCAGAGCTCCCTAGCTCCGCCCACTCTGGCCACCAGATGGGCTTTTCCTTCTCCGGGGCAGTGGGGAGCCACACTGCCTCACTACAGCCACCAATATGTCCCATTGAGCACACATCACTATGATCCCAGTTCCTCACTAACACTAAACTGTGGTCACTGCAAGACACTTCAGTTGATTCTTGGGTCCTGGTTGGAGAACTACTTAATCAAGTCACAGGTATGCCTTGCTTGGCTCACTTTGCCACTAATTTTGATTGGCATCATACATATGAGCAGAGGAGAGGTACATGGTGAGAGTATAATGAATCTCAGGACTTGCCTATGCTGGAAAGGGTTTGTCTCCAGTGGAACCACAACTTATACCTGCAAAAGAGTTTATACTGGGATAGCTTATACTTGTTCCCTGAGCAAAACAAACTATCCCAGCAAAATGACTTTTTTGGCCAGCCTAACTACATCTACACTAGGGCTTTTGTCAGCACAGCTGTGTGAACTATGCCAGCAAAAATGTTAAGTGCAGACTAGGCTTCAGAAATGCACACAATACCTAAACAAAGTGTGTGCCTTTTATTTCCTGAGCAAGTCCTACCAAAATACTGCATGCTTTTTGTATGGGCTGAAGACACAGTCATATACCCTAAAAAATCGCCCAAAGGAAGGACTTTTTAAAAACAGCAGGAGGACAGGCTGTGTTTGATGTGCAGTGAAAGTGGCGAGAAAAAAAATCAACCAAATGTTTCAGAATTCCAGTACAGTTTGCTCTGAGTTCTTCACTGTTTCCAAAGGTTTGTGTACTTGTGACAGAACTCTGGTCTGATTTAATATCAGCCAGAAAGAAAACTGAGCCTTAATGTTGATGATACTGAAGTCGTTGCTCATGCCACTACTGATAGTCACTGTCTCATTTACAATCTCTAAAAGTATATTGTTTGCTATAAAAACATTACAGGATCCTATTAGAGTTTGCATAGGCTGCTGCGGAGTAGTAAATCTTTTAGAAATTTGATCTATGGGTTCCATTAACTTAATATAAAATCAAAGAAAATTTTAGATCTGTAACAGGCATGAGTAGTTTCATACGTTTCAGGCAGTACAGTACAGTTTCACTGATTAAAAATACCTGGGTTTCTTCCAAACTTGTCGTCATATTGGCTATACGGCTGTTGCAAGCAGCCTCTCACAAACAGACGGATCTGAGAGTTCAAAGCTTATTTAGATTGAGTGCACTTATAAAGGGGAAAAAAATGCCATTTGTGTTTGGAATAGTGGCTTGTAACTTTTCCAGCACTATTTTTCATTAGTATCACCTGATTCTGATATGTATGCTATATAGCAGACTTTAAATAGGAAATCTGGTACCTTTTGGCCTATTATTCCCATAGCATCTGGCAAACAGGTACCATACAGTTTTTGTAGTGTGACACATGAAATGAAAAAGTCTGATCTTTTTAAAACCACAATAAATTTCCCAAATGGGTTTGTGTGAAATGTTTAAAAGCAGAAGATAGAGGTTTTGGGTTACCTTGCCTTTAATTTGAAAGGGGGAATAAATGGAGTCAGGTGTGCTACTTGTAATATGTGTCTGTGCCAGCTTTTTGAATCTGTGAACGTCACACCTGGATACAGCTGGAAATTGGAATCAATAAATGGTTATTATAGAGACTTGATCATCCCATAACACACAGAAGATGGACCATTTGCAAGGACTCTTTGAAAGTAGGATACTTAAATCTACATTGGGGCAGATGTTCTGGAGTGGCAACATGCTAGATGTCATATGAAAGGAATGAAACTTCTTAATTTCACTGTGATATACTAGAGCATACTTTCTCAGGCCTTGAACCCAGGCCCAGGAGTGCCCGGGAAGTCACTGCATCATGGCCTGTACCCACTAAAAGCTGCTGGGCTGAGAAGCTAGCACGACTACAACCTCAGCTAAGGCATTTACCACAGGAGCCTGGACTGGAGGATTGCCCAGCTCTACTGATGGGTCCAACCATGCTATTTAAGGCAGAAGGAGGCACATGAAGTTGGGATTTCCTCCTGTGGCTGTACTAGATCCTGCTCCTGATTGGCGCCTGCCCCACACTTAGTCCTTGCATCCCGTTTCTGCCCTTACATCTTCCTTCTAAATATTAGTTCCTTGTTCTGGCTCTAACCCTCAGCTTTGATTCTTGGCTGACTCAGGCTTGATCCCTGGCTCAGGTAACTGGTAGTTGAGTCTGGGAGTGACCCTTGGCTTTGTTCCCCAACTTGGACGCCTGTTCCACCCACTAGACCTGACTACTGGGCAAGATTGCCTACATCTCAGTCCATAACAAAAGTATTTTTTAAAATGTGTTTGTTTTTTCCTTTCCTAATACTGTCAGCCTCAGCATTTCTCCCTTTGGTGGTATGGGGCCTGGAATGAGCCAGTCCTACTGTGGAGGCTTCTAATTCTTCATTCTGGTTTATTTTTACACTGTTTGCAAGGTGGGCCTCAGGGTAGGCTCAAGTAGTTCCTTCAAGCAAACAACAAACTCACAGCACAAAAAAATCCAGTTCCTTTCCCCCCTTAGAGTGTTGTCTTATGCTGGCTTATGGCTGCCAGTCCTTCCTCAGACAGAAGTAACCTTGATTGTTTCCCCTACAGGAAGGGGAGCAGCCTTCCATGTAGGAGAAGCCTTTTCTCCCTGCTGCTGCTCATTTCTCATTTCTCTCTCTTACCAGAGGAGAGGTTTTAAAAAGCCACTGGCTGTCTTTAATTGGATTCAGGTGTTTCTAATTAACCTGAGGTAACCTCATTTTAGTCCCTAGGAAAAAGGGCATTCTTGGACTGATATGTCTGTCTTTCTCCTTTCTCCTATTGCTGTCAGGACTGATTCTGTGACACTGCCCATTTCCAGCTCTCAGCTGGCCATCAGTCAGAGGTGGGTGTCATGAAAGACAGACCCAAAACAAAGAGGTTGGCAAAGTCTTTCTTCAGATTTCAAATGCAAGAGACAGTTCAGGAGACAAAATATTATAGTAACCTCTCACAATTAATCTCCCAGACTCATACACACAGTCTTAGTCATTAAAAAAGAGAAGAAATCTTTTAGGATCTTCTGTGTAACCCAAGTAAGAGAACATATAAACAACTGATGCCTATTCTTTGGGGAAAATTCAGCAAGGTCAGTACAAGGTATTATGCATCATGTAAGTCCCATTTAAGCCCTTGAGGTTTATCTTGAGGTTTTATGAGGTGCATAGGCCTTTGTGCTCTCCCTTAGATTCTAAGTGAATTTCACCCTTGATGAGATGTAGTCCACATTATTTGTGCCACAGTCTTCTCCTGCCAAACATTTTGTTATTATGATAGTCAAATCAGTTCAGATCATTATGAAACTTCAGACTTTTAAAGGAATTTAGGCACTGAAATCAGTATTTTAAGTTCCCAAATGTGGGCCTAAGTGACAGTATTATAATGCTGTGATTCATTGAAAGGACAAAAAAGCAAGTTTGGGGATGGAACAATAAGTCCCCATCCATCCTCTAGTCATATTTTTTTAAAGGTTGAGGGTCAATCAAATCCAGGACCTGGAGAAGCAGGACTGCCTAAAAAACAACCCCACTCCGCCCCAGAAAAAAACAACAACCCCGAAACAAAATCCCCAAACACCTTCAAAATGTGTGAAAGAGAGCTGCAAATTACCCACTGTAGATTAGGTAGGATCAAATTCTGACACTGTTACAGGAAATAGTAATTTACTCTTCAAGATGTGATATTGACCTCAGTGAACTGTCCTGTGGAATAAGGTGCTATTCTACTCAACGTGAGTAAGGGTTTCAGAAGAAAAAATTAATACATTTAAAAAACCCCACAAGATGTGGATTTGATCTTCTGATTATGAGCTGTAAAATAATATTTTGGCCATTTTTATTCATACTGAATTGGTGAAAATGCTGCAATAAGGACAATTTTAGACCTCACTTAGAAAATGCCAGTTTCATAACAGCTGTACAGGTTTGTTCCATTTGGAGTATTAATGCTTTTTACCAGCTTAAATATCAGTCCTAGTTATAAACTAGTAGACAAATGTCTAACAGATGTACAAGTGCACATTAGAATGAATTCACCGAGGAAAAATTCTCCCACCCTCAGAATTGATCTGCAAAGTGAATATGAGACATAGTATATTTGTGCTTCGTTAGTAATTAACTCCTTTGTACTGTGGGGGCTCCTTGATTCCAGTCTGCTCTTTTTCTCTTTCCTGTTTTATGTAGTTATTTTGTTCTTTGTTCTTTGTCTCACCAGAATTTTTTTAGCTCCTGGTTTTGTAGATAACTTCCTTGAAGAGCTCTCATAATTTCTTGAGTTTCCTCTTCATACAGTACCATTCTATGCTGATTACTTTAATGAAATTAAACTCTAATCAAGAAGGAAGAATGGTCTTGTAATTAACCAAGTTCTCAGGAGATCTAGGTTCAATGCCTGCTTCTGCTGTACTCTTCCTTTGTATCCTGGAGCTAGTCTCTGTAGTATGCCTGCACTGTAATTGAAGGGAGCAATTGCAACCCATGTAGGCATGATTTCTAAAAGTGCCATAAAGGGGGTGGCAGCATGACCTAGCTGTGTGAGTACATGCATGACTGGAACACTGAGTATGTATTTGGGTGCCTAGTCTATGCTGCTGCCATAGATTCACTGCTATTCTTTTACCACTCTAGCTCAAGTATGCCTATGCAGGCTGCAGTCACACCACCAATGGCAGCGCAGACACCCCTTGCCACTCACTGCCCTGTCTGTTACATGAGGATAATAACACTTCTTTTCTCACACTCTTTGTCTGCTTTGTAAGCTCTTCCCTACAGACCTTTCCCTCCCTCTCACCTGAATCCCTGTGGGGTTTTCCCCCCACTACAGTTGCAGGGCACAGCTACAGCAAAAATCACCAGTGGCCGGAGACAGGACACTAGATGAGGAGGGCTTTGAGTTACTACAGAGAATTGTTCCCCAGCTATCTGCCTGGTGGATCTTGCCCACATGCTCAGGGTCTAACTGATCACCATATTTGGGGTCAGGAAGGAATTTTCCCCTGGGTCAGATTGGCAGAGACCCTGGTGGGGGGGGCATCTTCCTCTGCAGCATGGGGTATGGGTCACTTGCAGGTTTAAACTAGTGTAAACTGTGGAGTCTCTGTCAGCTGAAATCTTTTAATCATGATTTGAGGACTTTAGTAACTCAGCTGGAGTTTAGGGGTCTATTTCAGGATTGGTTGGTGAGATTCTGTGATTTGTGATGCCCAAGAGGTCAGACTGGATGATCACAATGGTCCCTTCTGACCTTAAAGACCGAGTCTATGACCTTCTCCACTGTGACAATAGTATGACTGGAAATCTCCTGGTGTTTGGGCCAGTTTCTGCTGAGGAAAGGTAGAAGGTGGATGGGTGGGAGGGAAATGTCTATCAAAACTCTTTTAAACCGCTGCAAAGCATTTAGGTTTTAGTTTGACTTAGGGATAGACAATAGGTAATTGATGGTTTGTTTACCCACCGGGTTCACCTTCCCTTAATTATAACAAAGATTAAAAGGTGTTCTTATGTATTGTATGTTAGTGAAATAATTCTTGTAGCATTCAGCAATGATGGGATTGGGGGGCAGGAGGAAGACAATGGCTCTAGAACATGAATATTAGGCTATGTTTGCAGTATGTTAATTGAGAAATAAATTTGCACCCATTCAGTTACCATAAGTGGGAGCCCGTGACTGGGTGCATAAACCCTGCACCTAGCAGGAAGGGGTTAAAGAATGGTTTGGGGCTCAGGCAACTCACCTCATAGCACCTGTGACGCCTCCCAGGCTTGGAGGAAGAGCCTTAAAAGGGAGGGAGCCGGCTTTGGGAGATGGGCAGATTTCTCCTTGTTGATGTCCAGAAAAGGGTATGGAGGACAAAGCTTCCTGAGTCTTCCTGTGAACACTGCACTATAGTTTTGAGGCCTCTGAGCTGGGCTGCAGCTCACTAGGTATTTCCTGAAAGGAGGGAGGCCAGAAACATGTCTGGACTAATTTTGAATTTTGTCTTTCCTTTGTTACCTTTCCTCTGACACAGGCTGGGGAAGAAAGCCTACATGGGGGGCTGCAGTAGAAAGAAGTTCAGGAAAAATGCTTGAGGGCTGAAGTTTTAGACCTTTAGCACCTGCTACAAGGGCCCTGGGCTGCAACCCAGGGTTGAGGGAAGGACTGGGTTCCCCTATAGGTCATCAGAGAAAAGCCTAGTGAAGACTGTAGAGATGAGTTGTAAGGACTAGTTGAGCTACAGACCTGGTAGGATATTGCCAGACTATTGTTGGACTGGACATTTGCCCTGAAGACATGGAACCGAGTATGATCTGTCTGGATGGAGCTGAGTTGCCAGACAGGGGACACCACCACCAGATCTAAGTGAGTGGCTGGCAAGGTAACAAAAAGAGCAAACTCCCGTGCTGTGCCCGGCCATAAGGGGACATGCTGGCTGGGGAGTCACTTTGGGTATGTCTGCACAGCAGCTGGGAGGTGTAATTCCCAGAATGGGTAGACATACATGTGCTACTGCTGCTCGAGCAGCATGGCCGTGGTGGCACAGGCAGATGCTCAGGGTAGCCACCTAAATACAATCCTGCCTGACCCTCTGGATATATACTTGCTCAGATAGCCTAAACTGATGTGGCCATGCTGCTATTTGGTGCTAGCTCCAGCAGAACTAGCATGTGTTTGTCTACCCATGCTGGGAATTACACCTTCCAGCTGCTGTGTAGGCACATCCTTTGTCACAAAGCCCTACTGCTCAGCTGGCTTCTGACATTTTTATCAATTAGTTTTAATTGACATACTGGTTAAATCACTGGAAGATGCCAGAATCTTAGCTACATCATGGCTCTCACTGGGTTAGTGGCACCAGTGGTAGCTCCAATGGGAATTCTCTCCAACCCACTCAAGTTCCCTGTTATGGACACAGCCTATGGCTTTAGACTACATTTTCTCCTTTTCAAAAGAAACAGTTAACGTGATGGTAAATCTGCCTGCTACATTCTCAAAGTGTAAGGTTGTATCACATCTGTACTACTTTTTTTAATCATCTATTGGATTTGTTTGTTCAAGTTAATGAAAATGGTTTGTTATTGTTATGCAGTGATGCCAAAACATTTCACCAGAGACTTCATCAATATGTTTGGTGCCTTGTCCAGTTTCATGTAGTTTTACTTTTCTCCCCTCTTGAGGAAGAAGGCTACATGGAACATAGTGATCTTCCAGCGGCTCTCATTGGCCTGCAGCAGTGAACTGCGGCCAGTGGGAGCTGCGATCGACCAAACGTGCGGACAGGGCAGGTACACAAACTGTCCTGGCCCACCAGGGGCTTTCCCTGCACAAGAGGTGGAACAAGTTTGGGAACCACTGCCTTAACCAGCTGAAAAAGAGATAATAAAGACTGCTGAGGACTACTGGGGTTGGGCTCTTGTCTGTATGGCTAATGGTGAACTCTCATTTTCAAAAGGCCATGGCTCATGTTGGTGGGTCTTTACTCTCCAACTGAAATCAAAGGGACCACTTGTATGGGGAAAAGTGCTCCCCACCATGAGGAAGGCAGTCACAATTGAGCCCTCTCAGTTTCTCATCTCCAGAGCATTATAATTTGTTTCTGGTGGCACCCAGAATATGCTAAGTAGCTTCCTCCATTCAAGAGGAGTGGATGGTCTCTTATCCAAAGGGGTTCACAATTTAAGGATCAAAACAGACAAGTAATTGCAAGGGAAATAAATAAGGAAGTTTTATATAATTCTGCTACAGTCTCTGCAGGCAGTGGGATTGCAAAGAAGGGATTAGGTTGGTCAAGAATCTGTCCCACAAAAGTAAATATATTTACCCATTTAAAATTATGGGTTGAATTCTGATCTATTAACCTTTGTGACTTGGCTGTGTAAGTGCCGGTTGAGTGAAGGGGTATGTAATGTGTTTGGTGAGAGGGAGGGTTGGCCTAGTGGTTGAGAGGCCTAGGATATAGGATATCTGGATTTCAAGTCCCTGCTCCACCACAGACATCCTGTATGACCTTGGGAAAGTCAGCTAGCCTCTGTTCCTCAGTTCCCCAACTGCAAAATGGGCTGAGTCTTGAACTGTCTGCCAGTCTGGATTCCAAAGCCAAGAACTCAGCAAAAGTTGGCTCTATCCCACCTTAGTGCTGGAAACAGCAGATGATGATGATGGTAAACTTATGTGGTATTTTGAGCTTCGGAGTAGTAAAATATGTCCTTAGTTACAGCATAAGTCACCTTCACTCATCATTGACATTAGTGGCAAAACTCACTGTCGTGCAGGATCAAGCCGTTAAGCACTATTTAAGGCCTGAACCTACTCCCATGGCATTAAATGGCAGCAGCTAGCCATAGCCACTCACTAATGAGGTTGTGTTTGAGGTATTTTAGGAAAAGCAATTTAGGAACAATTAACAGCTAGAGTGTCAAGTATCAGAGGGGTAGCTGTGTTAGTCTGGATCTACAAAAGCAGCAAAGAGTTTTATGGCACCTTATAGACTAACAGACATATTGGAGCATGAGCTTTCATGGGTGAATGCATCTGATGAAGTGGGTATTCACCCATGAAAGCTTATGCTTCAATAGGTCTGTTAGTCTACAAGGTGCCACAAGACTCTTTGCTGCTTTTACCAGCTAGAGTCACCCTATAGATAGCAATATGAAGTGAGTAACAGACTAGAAAGGGTGGAAGCACAAGTGGTTTTTAAGATAATTTTATTGAATAAGAACTGTCAGTATGAATGAAAAATCGAACAGCTTCCAAAGCAGATCTAATTCAAATAATCGACATCACAATCCATGATGGCCTTTTCCCAGGGTACCTTCCATCTCCTAGCTAAGCCTGAGAGATGTACAGTGGAGTCATATATCTTTTCTTGTCCTCTGCCTCAGCCAAGCTTCTACATATGCAAATTAAGTTAGAGTCTAGATTGTTTTCATAGCCAAAGACCTGAACACCTCAACTCTAGAGAGAGAGACTAATGTGACTCTCCTTAGTAGCTGGACACTAAATTGATCCCTTCTACTCACCTGTTTATTCTCCAATATCTAGAGCAGGAACCTGCTCACCAAAGTGGTAATAACTATAATAAAGCTCAGTGTATTTAGAAATGGATGAATTTTGTAGAGTTCAGTGTTTTGTGAACCCCTCTAACTGTGTTAGGGGCGAGTTGAAAAGCTAGTTCAATATTGCTAACTTTTCCCCCTCTACAACTGACATGCTTGTTTTTCCCCCCTTCCTTCCCCCCAAGTTTAACAATGAAACCAGAAAAAATGAGCTTGTTTCTTTCCTTTGGAAATCTGTATTACATATCACTTGGTTTAGAAAAGACCCCTGGCCGCCTATTGAAATTGAGATGTATGTGCCCTATCAGACCTATTTTAAAATCAGAAGTCCCCACTGATCTCAAAAGAGAGTTCTCTTTAAAAAGCAATGGTAGGATATAGAGTTGGCTGAAAAATTTCCAATGAAACAGTTTGCCACTAGAGAATGCTGTTCTGTGGGAATGTGTAAATTCTGTCAAAAATTCTGATAAAAACCAGGCAGGCGGGTGGGCTGCTCAGCATCCCTGGGTAGCCTTGCTCCAGGCCCAAATTATATGGAAAAATTCTGTTTCCGTTCTTCTGAAATGGAATTCTTCCAAAACGTGTGTTCAGTGGAAAATTTTGCATTTCCAACTCTTTGTTCCAATTTAGAATGGGGTGGGGAAGGAAATGGGAAATGCAAAATTTCCCATGAAATGGAAATACAGTTCCTACACAGTTCTTGCAGGATATGACATGCTGTATTTATTTTGTTTTCCCTTAATGGTTTTTCTTTCTGCCTTTCTGTTCCTTTTATGCAGCCTCTTGCTTTTGCTTTTACTTCCTCTTTTTCTCCATTAATTGTTTTCTTCCTCCCTGCTTTGCAATCTTTTTTAAAAAATTGTCTTTTTTAAGTTAAACATGAGCCCAATAACATCTAAGTTTAATTTACAAACCCACACTGTTTGAGTGGATTTGAAATTCGGCTAAACAGGTTTGCCCATACCAAAAACTAAGCTCTCGACTGAGGCTAATGTTAAAACGTCCTCTTTCTCTATGCTATATATTCTCACTTTTTTATTACCTTAACTTAGTGTTATATGCAAAAACTTTGGCTCATGTAAAAACAATGTCGTGGATTGCCTGGCCTTCTTCATCCTCTGTAATGAGAGATGGTTATTTGACACATAAGATCACAAACTGTGAAATGCCTTGTATATTTGATACTACTACATTACATTACAAGAGTGCCCTTCAGACATACTTTTCCCCTTCAGCACAGCAAAAGTCTTAATTGCCGTTATTAGTTTCCCTAACAGTCACACAGATTGTTTTAATATTGCGGCTTGTAACCTACTGTGGACTTACCTGTGTGAAAAGCCCGGTTGTTAGTGGAATGCAATAAAAAGAAACAGGTATCTCAGAAGAAAAGGGAGTAAAAGGAAAAAAAACCCAAGGTTTTTTTACACTAACGTTAAAGTTTTATAACACAGCCTTCAAATCATCCTTAGAAGTGTGTTTAAAAACATCTTTGAGACAAATTCTGAAGTATTTATTCTACATTTATTCAGGCCTTACTATGGCACTGAAGCAAATGGAGTTTGTTGATTGAGAACTAAGGGTAAAATTGTCAAAAGTGTCTAAGTGATTTAGGAGCCTAAATACCATTTTCAAAGGTGACTTAGGCCCAGATATTCAAAGGTATTTCTGGGCCCAAGCCACCTTTAAAACTGAGATTTGGGGTCTTTTTTTTCAAAAGTGCCTGTAAAAACTGTGGGCCAGATTCTTTCCCCTGGTCCAAGGCCTGGGGAGTCCTCAGCTGGCATACAGCTGATGTACCCAACTCCCCTGTCATTCCTCCCCCCTCCAAAAAGTGCCCAGTCAGGGCATATTAGCTAATCTAAAGTATGGAGGAGCCAGCACAGGACTGGCTGCAGTGTCCTGGTGCCACACTGACTGACGTACCTTGCTGTGGACTGTGATCCTCTGCCTCTGAATCTGTTCTAACTTACACTTGTGAGAGCAGAATGAGACTCTGAGTACAGAGCCTCAGAATTGACTTTTGGCTGCTTTGTGTCTTGAGATCCAAACACTGAGGAACAAAGGGACTTTCCCTGGACAAGGAAAAAAGCCAATACACAGCAAAGGTGTGTGGATGCAATAGACCCTCAGTGGGTGTAACTTGGAACATGTAGCTCTATTGACTTCAGGAGAGCTGCCTCAACTTATATCAGCAGAGAATCTGGCTCACTGTATTTATTATTGCTGTGTCAGCAGTTCCATCACTATAATTTTAATCACATTGCATCTAACAAGACTCCTGCAGCTGTATCATGGAGATTATTTCCTAAGAGCAGCTTCTCTTCATGGCCAGACAGCATCATAATCTTCTGGTATCATTGGACAGTCTCCAGAAGCTGCAAGTCACTGGAAACAGAGGCCTTGCATGCATCACTTGCAGCACAAACCATCTATGATGTGTAGATGAAAACATGAGAGGCAGCAACAGGCAGAAAATTTGGGTGAATGATTCTGAAGGGGGCCTTCTGTTAATATAAATAATCCAAATCTGTTCCCAGTGAGGCAGCTACTAGCAGCTATACCTGGGTTCTTCACCAGTATCTGTTTAGAATTTCATAAAAGACAAGAAAGAAGCAGACATCTTCCATGCCTTTTATGATCCTCCTGACTCTTCTCCCCTCAGAAAGCAGTCATATGTCTTGTCTCATGTAGTCATTCTGTTTGTCTGCCTCCCTCATTTGCAGGAGTTTCAATCTGAGCAGTTGAACAGGAATCTGAGAAGTTTCAGAAACATTGTTTGGTAGCTGAGCCTGTGTATTTTGTGGTACCATGACTGAGATATTTGCAGTGGAATCCACCTCTTGCTGCAGACAGGGCCAGCTCCAGGCACCAGCGAATCAAATAGGTGCTTGGGGCGGCCAATGAAAAGGGGCGGCATGTCCGGATCTCGGAGGGAAGGACCCGCTGCTGAATTGATGCCGAAGAATGGAGCAGCGCGGTAGAGCTGCTGCAGAAGTGCCGCCGATCGGAGCTGTATCTTTTTTTTTTTTTTTCACTTTACCACTTGGGGCAGCAAAAAAGCTGGAGCTGGCCCAGGCTGCAGAACTGTGTTCCTAAAACTAAGCTTCTATTTGTTTCTTTTTGTTTTCTAGCTTTCATGGGTATGAAGAAAATCTTGAGAATATGAACAGATCAGTGTAACTGATTCAGTGTTATCTTCCTAGGTCTACAACAGCCTAAAACAATATCTCAGGGATGTGAACTGCCCCTCCATCTCATTAGGTTACTGACTCTGAATTCTAATGAAGCCAATTTAAATGTCAACGTTTAACTATTTCAATGTTGAACACTTTAACTGAATGGTCCATCTGATGTGCTAATCCCACAGTCTTAGGGCATGGCTACACTTACATTTTTGCAGTGCTGGTAGTTACAACTGCGGTCGTACAGCTGTGTAGGGCCAGCACTGCAGTGTGTCCACACTGACAGCGACCAGCGCTGCAGTGTGGCCACATTTGCAGCATTTGCAGCGCTGTGGGGAGTGGTGCATTGTGGGCAGCTATCCCAGCGTTCAAGTGGCTGCAACGTGCTTTTCAAAAGAGGGGGGTGGGGTGGAGTGTGACAGGGAGCTTGCGGGAGACAGAGAGAGTGGATTTGGAGCGCAGACACTGTGTGAACAGCTCCCTGCCTTGCAAATTCTGGCATATTCCCCCACCCTCTTCCAATCACTCTAAATGTAAAAAGAACTTCGACCAGATAAGCAGCTTCTCCGACGGACTCCTCCCTCTCCCCCCTCCCGTGCTGCTTTGTCTCTCAAGCAAACAAGCTGTGAACATTCCAAAGCCTTGGCTCGCTCACTCCGCCTTCTTAGCAGCAAAGAGCAGCTGTTTTTTTTTTTCTGTTGTTTTTTAGGTAAGTAGCTCCGGCGAAGTACGCTTCGTTTTTGTATACAGGGAATTGTGGGATACTCCTAATACCCGGAGGCATAAACAGCGCTGTTGAGCTTCACACCTGATGAGCAGCGTGCATCGCAGCGCTGATGTTACCCGTAGCGGACCAGTGTACAGCCAGCGCTGCAGGAAGGGAGTTGCAGGGCTGGCTGAGCTCTGTAAGTGTGGACACCTGGTAAGTTGCAGCGCTGTAACCCCCTCACCAGCGCTGCAACTTGCAAGTGTAGCCAAGCCCTCAAACTATTATCCTGTCTTCTCTAAATGTGAAAAGATCCAACTGTCCCCTATTCAAAAGCAAAAACAGACAGCTTCCCCCAACAACTTCTTTGATGCAGTTGTACGAAGTAATACAAACATACACAGCATATTGAATACTAAAAGTGAGGATGCAGCATAATAAATTAAACGCAAGCCCTACTACACTGGTTGTATTACTGATATTCCTATTTAATTCATTTAAAACCTCAGTTTTTAAAATTGAACTAATGCTGCTGCTGTATTGCCCATCTGTCATATTCAAGTATAACAGAATCCAGGGAATTTGCCACAGAATCTTGTCACCGAATAGACGGAGCATTGAGGATTAGCAGTGGAGGACTATTTCTAATTTGCTGGTGCTATTTCTGCTAGTAGACCAAGACTGCAAAACTTCCCTCGACTCTGACAGTTGGAGCAGTGGGGCCCCGTTTATGAAGCAACTTAAAAGTTCAGCCAAGAAAAAAGTAGATGTGTAAGATTATGCTCTTGCATGCTGTGAAAACCTACTTGCTTTAGAGCCATCAGCTAAGCGTGCCTTGTCTCCTTAGTCTTTCTTGCTATCATTTAGCTGGCACTGCTTGGGCTGTTGGGGAAGCACTGCTCCTTGGCCGCATTGACTGACTGCCATATGTGGTAATCAGGGTGGGTGGAGTCCCAGATTATGCCTCTAAGGGAAGAATAGGGTTCCATAGCTGTGTGGGCGCCACCCAGCCCACCTCAGAGAGAGGTTTCAGAGTGATAGCCATGTTAGTCTGTATCAGCAAAAAGAACGAGGAGTACTTGTGGCACCTTAAAGACTAACACATTTATTTGGGCATAAACTTCGATGGGCTAAAACCCACTTCATCAGATGTATGCAGTGAAAAATATAGTAGGAAGATATATATTCAGAGAACGTGAAAAAAATGGATTTTGCCATAACAATTCTAACAAGACTAATCAATTAAAGTGGGCTATTATCAGCAGGAGAAAAAACACATTTGTAGAGAAAATCAGGATGGCCAATTTCAAACAGTTGACAAGAAGGTGTGAGTAACAGTAGGGGAAAAATTAGCATCGGAAAATAGTTTTTATTTTGTGTAATGACCCATCCACTCCCAATCTTTATTCAAGCCTAATTTAATGGCGTCCCGTTTTCAAATTAATTCCAGTTCTGCAGTTTCTCATTGGAGTCTGTTTTTGAAGGTTTTTTGTTGGAGAATTGGGACTTTTAGGTCTGTAATTGAGTGACCAGGAATGCTGAAGTGTTCTCCGCCTGGTTTTTGAATGTTATAGTTCTTGATGTCTCATTTGCATCCATTTATTCTTATGCATAGTGACTGCCCAGTTTGGCCAATGTACATGGCAGAGGGGCATTGCTGGCACATGATGGCATATATCACATTGATATATGTGCAGGTGAACAAGCCTCTGATGGTGTGGCTGATGTAATTAAGTCCTATGATGGTGTCCATTGAATAGACAGAGTGGACAGAGTTGGCAACAGGCTTTGTTGCAAGGATAGGTTCCTGAGTTAGTGTTTTTGTTGTGTGGTGTGTGGTTGCTGGTGAGTATTTGCTTCAGGTTGGGAGACTGTCTGTAAGCAAGGACTGGCCTATCTCCCAAGATCTCTGAGAGCGAGAGATCGTCCTTCAGGATAGGTTGTAGATCCTTGATGATGCGCTGGAGAGGTTTTAGTTGGGGCCTGAAGGTGACAGCTAGTGGAGAGCTCTTACTTTCTTTGGTGGGCCTGTCCTGGAGTAGGTGACTTCTGGGTATTCTTCTGACTTTGTCAATCTGTATCTTCACTTCAGCAGGTGCGTATTGTAGTTCTAAGAACACTTGATAGAGATCTTGTAGGTGTTTGTCTGTATCTGAGGGATTAGAGCAAATGCAGTTGTATCTTAGAGCTTGGCTGTATACAATGGATCGTGTGATGTGGATGATTTTTCCCCTGCTGTTACTTGCACCTTCTTGTCAACTGTTTGAAATGGGTCATCCTGATTATCACTACAAACATGTTTTTTTCCTCCTACTGATAATAGCCCACCTTAACTGACTAGTCTAGTTAGAGTTGGTATGGCAATACCCATTTTTTCATGTTCTCTGTGTATATATATCTATATATCTATATATATCTATATCTATATCTATATCTATATCTATCTTCCTACTGTATTTTCCACTGCATGCCTCCAATGAAGTGGGTTTTAGCCCATGAAAGCTTATGCCCAAATAAATTTGTTAGTCTCTGAGGTGCCACAAGTACTCCTCAGAGAGATGTAGATGCTTTTTTAGATTCACTCATTCCAATGGCTTTAGGATACAGACAGGCTGTGGAAATCTTGTGGCTTTGGCTCTTTTGTTACAGAAATAGTTGCGATGGAAGACTTTAAGTAACTATTGTTATATTTCTTGGGAAATCCTTTCCTTTCTGCTATAGTTTGTTTGATTTTGTAGCTCAGCACAGTTAATCTTTTATTTTTCAAAAAAATCATTTGTGAGCAATTTAAAATAAAAATGGAAAAGTTTTTTAAAAGCTATAAACAACCATTTGGGTTTTGTGGGGGTCTTTTAATTGGCTCCAGTTAAAAGAAAAACTCCTACAGTGCAAGCAGTCAATTTGTTTTGGTTTTATTCTTTGGTTTATTTTATAGTTTCAGATGCTGGGTGGGTGGGGAGCAACTTCATTTTTTCCCTGTTACATCTGTCATTTCACGAGTTTGTTTTTCTTTCAGAAATGGTTGGTGTTGATTTCAGCACTGCTGTCAGTTATTATTCCATGCTGTCCAATCCCTCACCTCAAAAACACACTAACGTAAATTACACTTTGAATAAGAGGACTGGACTTTATGCTTAAAATATCCACAGTCTGTATGCACCAATAGATACCAACATCTTCTGAATAGCAGCATCCCTCTTTCTCTTCCTGCCTGATCCATTCTGATAACCATGGGGGAGATTTTCTTTTGCTAATGGGCTCCAAGTTCTTCCTTTTTTCCCCATCATGAGCCAGCCTGCAAAAATGGCCAATGTCCAGCTGAAACAATGGGCCCACTTCTCTGCCTCATTGAAGTCAATGGAAGAAATCTAGCCTCACTGATTTAAATGGGGCTAGGATTGCACCTAGTAGAGCTGTGCCAGTTTACACAACTGGAGAATTTCGCTCTACATTTCTCCATCTGCTTGGAGAGGTCACTATTTTACAAAAATGGAGGTTGGAAGCTAGTCCCTTCCCCATAATTTAGAAGGGCAGCTGCCAAGATGTCCTATGTCCAGCTCTAGACTATATCTTCTCTTCCTCTGAGTAATTTTGACCACTGCCTTCCTTCTCTGACCCACCCACCCCCAGAGGATTGGGGCTCCAGGACCACACAGAAGTAAACATCGAGGGGGGGGGGGAATAAAGATACTTTGCATTTCCTACAGCCAAGCAACTAGACCAGGGAAGCATGCAGAAGGGGACCATGACAGGAAAAAGAAGGTCCTGCCCATCCTAAGGATGGAACTCTGGTCATAGGCCCTTAGAACAGATCTAGGGAAAATCCTACTGGCAATGCAGAGATTATCAGTTTCCTCTGACACTGCTACTTTCTCAATGTGTGGGGTCCCTGTTACAAGTGAACATCAACGCTATACTTTAATTCAGATAGAGAGTAAAGAATACCATATGCAATAGGAACCTGTGTGTGCTGAACGGGCAAATTCAGGTCTAGTGTAGCCAGCTGCAGCTCCCATGGACAACTCTAAGCCAAATGTAATGGTGATTTAAACAGTGGTGTAAGGTCCATGTGGGTGTAAGTGGGTCAGAAAAAGGGTGTAAGAAGGTGGAGTGGAAAAGCAGCATCATGCTGGCATTCAGTGATTATGCAGAAAATTGCAAAATGAGGTGGGCAGAAGACTAATAGGATGGGGAAAGAAAGTGGTAAAGGGGCATGAGCTGAGCCTATGTATCCTGAGCTACAAAGTCATGCTATCATATACTCTCTCACAGGCGTATCACACCTGAATATGACATTTGGAAACATGGTATTAGCCTTGCTAGTAGGTGAAGGTGTCAGTACAGTCAATGATACAGTTTGTGCCCCATTTATGACATCTTGGGAGTATGCCCACCTCTTTGCTACAAGATGAATTATCCACATACATTGGCCAAGACTGCAGGTCCAACAAAAGCTACAGACGTAAACGTAGAAAAGTCACCTTTCAAATAGCAGTTTGGTTTGTATTTGACTAGAGGGAATAAAACCTTGGAGCTTTTATTTTATATTTAAATGGTACTTCATTAAAGTTTATTTAAAAGACTTGATAAAGTATTTTCTCACAGTGCGATTAAAATATAGCCCATTAATGTGGTGCTGATTTATGTGTCCACTTTGATGGTGAGGAAGTTTAATTAACAATAGTTGTATTTCTAGAAAAGAATTTTAACAAGGTGTTCCGCATATGAAAAATACAGAAGTCCCTTTGTTCTAAACAACCTCTACAGGGGTATACAAGGAGTTTTATTGCTCACTGTACTTGTTTTGATAAATCAGTAAGTTACTTTGAGCAAGCAACCAGAGCAAGATCATAATGTTACAGAATGTCAGACCTTGACCAGCTAAGAGAACAATTTCACCATTATTAAAGGGTTGTCAGATTTTTTCTTACATAGATGTGATATCTTAAACTGGCATTTATTTTGGGAGACACTCTTTTACTTGTTCGTGGAAATAGCATCTGGAAGCCCAGAGTTCAGCAGATGTGTCTTTTTTCTATCTTTGAAATGCTAGAAAGCTTCATCCATCTGTATTGGATATGGACTTTGCCACAGTGGTCCAGCTTCACTGCTATTCTAGGTTACTCTAATAATCATTCTGTGGGCTCCATGATAACTCAAGGGTCCATTCCCAGGAGATTTAGTGGAGGAAGAATAAGATGGGAACATTTTCATTAAAATCTGTTCCCTTTTACCTGTTCTGTGGGCAGTTACTATTTTAGCTAAAATAAAGGAGACAAACAGTTATCCCAGGCACTCCTAATCCTCACAGCTAGTACTGTACTCTGAACAGACATGTTCCAACAACTTCTGAAATATTAATATGCTTTACAGCCTTCTGGGTAACTGCCAAAGTAACTCATGCCAATACATATTCCCACTCTATGAAATAGGTACTTGTCTTAAAAGAACTGGTAGCATTCCATAATAAATCAGTTGTTAGTGAGTATTAAAGTCCTATTGATACCAAAGGATCAAAATAAATTTCTAATATAAAACCACCATATAAAAGCAGGCACAGGAGTCAACAGATACTGACCATGTGACAAGGGTATGTATATAGCCTTTTGGTAATCCTGACCCATGTCATATGACTGATGCCACGGAATAAAGACCAGTCTCTTCCCAGCAAGCCATGTGTCTTCTTTAGGATGCATCCTAATACACTTATCACAATATGAATACAATAAAGCAGCTAGAGAGTTCACATGTTCACAGTCCTTTATCACTTGTCCATAGGCAGTTGTTGCTCTACATGTACTAATGACACAGTGGGGATACATTACAGCCCAGTCCATCTAGGAGCATGGAATTTCTAAGCCAGATATACAGCAACTATAGAATTCCCATTTCTAAGTATCTAAACTACCCCCTTGGCAGTTTAACCATGATATTTCCTAATCAGATATTTAGGCTTGACAGAATTAGAATTTTATTTTTTTAATAATTTTGACAGATGACATCGATGTTTATCTTTTAGCATTTTAAAAATGTTTTATTGATTTAAACATTCACATTTCAGAAAATTATGGGTTTTATTTAAACTAAGTGGTTTTTTTTTCAATTTTTATCAATTTAAATGTTCATAGTTATAGGAAATTATGGACGGTCAGACAATTATTTAATAACTATAGATGCTGAGATTCAAAAGTCAAGCCATTAAAATACGAACTGTCAACATCACATGTCAAAATATACAAAGTAAATATCCTTAAATCAAACTTCTCAAGCAGCATTTTTCTTACTTTGAGTAGCTGTATATTTCATTTATCGGTGGAATTTTTTTGTTGTTGGTTTGTGTATGTGTAGTGAAATTGACAGTTACCAATAAAAGTCTAATCGTTCCAAGGCTACAGCTAATGTACAGGGTGAAGGGCTTTCTGTTCCACAATCTGAAGCAAACCACTACATTTAGTTTGTCTGTTTTCTTGTCTTTTTTTAAACACATCTATTTTTATAATATACTTTTAACAAAGGACAAGACTGCGATTCTGAATACTTCAGCATGCCATTGTATGCCAAAGTTATTTTAGTGTTGCGAGCCCTTGCAATTTTATCATAAACCTCATTATATTGCTGTTTTTCTTCAAACCCCAGCTTATGTGATTCTGTGAGAATTTCTGCTTTCACTTTTTGAAATAAGTTTGATTGTGGAGAAAACCTTGAAAATGCAAACCTTAAAGGTTCAAAAACCAAAAGTCAAATAAAAAAACCCAAGACGTATATAGCAATTTTGCCATTGACTTCAACAGGGCCAGGATTTCCCTCTTGTATTCGGTTTTCAGTTTTACCACTGACCTGCTGTGTGATATTTGGCAAGTTATTTAATTTCTCTGGCCCTCTTTTAGCCCTTCCCCTTGTTTTATCTGTTTTGACAGTAAAATCTTTTGGGCAAAGACTGCCTCTTGCTATGTATTTGTACAGTGCCCAGCACAACAGAACCCTAAACTTGGTTTGAGTCTCTGGGCACTACCATAATACAAATGAAAACAGATACTAATGTATTCCTGAATTTACTGGCACAAGATTCTACTGTACACAATGTAAACTGTGACAGTGGAGACAGAGCTTAAACATGAGTTAATTCTTTTTATTGACTCTTTGTTGAAATCAGTAAAAGGGTTGATTCCAGGAAGAGGGCTATCATTTTTCACAACATGGAGCGCAACAGCTATGCAAGTGTGATACATCACAAAAGCGTGAAGAGTGCTTTCTTCATATAAGTCACCAAATGTAGTTCATGGCATGCAAAACTGAACACTGAAAAAAAATTAGATACAATTAGAGCCTGCTGGTTCTGAATCTCTGTGTCTTACCGTGAGTGCAATGAATCAGCTGTGGAACGAAAAAAAATTCTTTAGGTGAGTATGGGGAAGAGGCTGGATTTTCCCTTTTAATCTTTAAAGCGAGTCAGAATCAGACAGCAGAATTTGTACACCCATAGAGATAATGTTCAGGGACCATTTGAAGGAGCAAGAGGGAAGTTGGGTTTCAATGCCTCCTTTTTTTTTTTTTTTGGACTTTCTGTTGAAATGTTGAAATGTTTCAGAGTAGCAGCCATGTTAGTCTGTATCAGCAAAAAGAACTCGTCTCTACGGTGCCACAAGGATGCCTCATTTTTTTTTTTGTTGAAATGGCACTGATGTCACATATGATCATGGTTTTTATTATGTGAACAATTATCCAACCTTCCAATGAGATATAATGGACCAGATTCCCTGGCATACTGCAGGTGCTTCGCACAGAGCCAGCTCCTCCATCATCACTTTTCTTGCCAGAGGTGTGTGGACAGAGCATTATTATATTCCAACTACTTTCAGCCAGCAGATGGCCCTGTGTATTGGGAAAAAAACCCATGAATTCTTCAGTTTTCCTAAGGGTGAAAGTATAATTAAAAATAAGGATCAATTAGTTTTCATTTGTACTGGAAAGAAAAATCATGAGGCAAATGGCAGTTACAAAAGTTAAACTATGCAGGTGAGATCAATTTGGGAGGTAACAAAACCAAATTATTTATTTAGTGTTCTGAGTTAACAGATTAATACTATATTTGTGCTAGGATTATGTAGCACATTATGCACTGCCATGTGCAGAAGTCCCATTTCTTCTGGTTTCACAGAACAGTGTTTTGCAATTTCATGTCTTATTCTTTAAAGCTACCATAATCTGAAGCATCCTGAATTACTGGGCCAGTTCCAAATCATGATCACCCTACAGCAGCTTGACTTCTGCCTTTAGACTAAGCTATATGCTTTATTTTTACAACTGTAAAAATAGATTGTACAATCCTCTTTTTATCCACCAGACTGATACAACTTCCCTATCAACTGCATCTATATTGACCCAGCTAAGTCCTGAGCTCCATGTGTAACTCTGAGAGAGTAGTTCTAGAGCTTATGTGATTACCCCAGGGCTGGATTTACCCCAGTATGTCCATTTAAACTTTTGTCCATTTGGATGGTCTTTTCTGTTCTGTGAGTCCTCATTCCCTGGTGACACTGGGTACTACCAATTCATAGCTTATATGAAAATATAAATTACTGTCAAATTGCAACTTTTTGCCTATAGATGAAGGTTCCATTTCCATTGTCCATGTCCTGAGAGATCCAACTTCCTCCAGAAGGACTTTTATTATGATTTTTAGAGAAAAGGTGCTGTCTATAGAAAGACTGAAAATACAGTAATGAGAAGCACATCGTTAACCATTTTTGCTCAGTTCTTGTTAATTTTCAGCTGAACTTTTTCAGTTTTTGGCTGAAAATGTTAAGGTTTTGGCTGCTGAAAACCAAAATCTTTTCAGTTTTTCAATGAAAAGTCACAATTTTCACAGGAATTTTTTTTCTAACCAGCTTTATTTCATAAGCAGATAAATCTATTAAAATGAGAAAGGCTCATGGAACTCTTTATCAGTTTTTTATTTCTTTTGAGATTATAGCTATTGTTCTAATTGATACACACATCTTCCATATTAGGGGCTAGATTGTACAATCCATACACACAATGATGAACAGTTGATAGGGCTGCTGGTGTGAGTCAGTGCTCTTTAATCTACCTCCCAAAGAACACTATCAAGTTTGAGACACCAAATCTGCTCAACTGGTTTTAAACCTGTTGCGGGGAGCCCCGGGCCTTTAAATCACTGCTGGAGCCCTGCTGCCCCTACCCTGGGCCTGTGGCAGTGGGGCTCCACCAGCAATTTAAAGGGCCTGGGGCTCTTCACCTGGAGCCTAGATGTCTTTAAATCACCGCCGGAGCCCTGCCGCCCCACCCCAATATAACAGGATTTCAGCTATAACGCGGGAGGGATTTTTGGCTCCCAACGACCACGTTATAGCGGGGTAGAGGTGTATGTTTCAGCTTTTGCTAACAATGGAAATAAATTGCATTAGTAGGCACATTTTATAGAAAGATGAAATTTGCATGAAAGGAAATTAATAAATATTTCAATCTGGGATAAACAGTTGAACTAGTAATGCAGTCTGGACTATTGCACTAAACTATTTGCATGCCTGTAATTATTCTAATTCTCCACTGGATGTCAATAGTGCTTAACACAAACATTGGCTCTGAATTCATTGCTAAAGCAGGAAGAAGCCTGTGCTTTTAAAGAATGTGCTTCACTCTGACTGTTTTAACACTGAGTTATGTAGTGGCAATTGCCACTCTAGGTGAAATTCTGGTCGTCTTGCACTTAGTGGGAGTGTTTACCATTGACTTCAATAAGGCCAGAATGTTATGCCTGCCACTCCCCACCCAACCACAGTTGAGGTTGCAACTAAAGGTTTGTCTTCACTACAGAGGAAAGTCAACCTACGGTATGCTCCTCTAGCTATGTGAATCTACGTATCGTCACTATGCTGCGTCTACAGGAGACGCTCTCCGGTCAATTTCCCTTACTCTTCTCGGAGAGCTGGAATACCGGGGTCGACTGGAGAGCTCTCTGCTGTTGATTTAGCAGGTCTTCATTAGACCCACCAAATCAATCCTTGTTGCATCGGTTGCAGCAGCATCAATCTCCCCATAGTGAAGACAAGCCCTAAGTTTCCATTATAAGCCTGATTTTTTGCCCCTCTCTCTCCAGAATCCACAAACAGAGGAATACCAGCCTCAAAACTAGCAGATTACTTCAGAAAGGAAGGTATACTTTTTATGCCAAATTGAAATGCATTAGAGAAAGGGCTCTGGAATTATGGCATTCGAAAAACAGAAGTTCCCCAGTGTTCAAAATGTCTTCTAATGCTTTTCTCTCTGTTTGTACAGAAAGGCACAGCTCATACTTCATTTACAGGATTCATCTGGCTGTGATACAGTGCACAGAACCAAAGATGAATTGATTAAACTCACATTTCAAGCCGTTAAACTTGTATGGTAAATAGTAAAGTTAGAATGGCTCATTGGCTCAGACAAGTTTACTTTAGAGAGTCACATGACTGCTAGAAACTTAAACTTTCTTTAAAAAAAAACAAACCCAAACACATCTCTGACCCTTTTTCCTGATTAAGAAACACTGCAAAATTACTTCCTTGCATCATCCGCTTCTACAACAGATCTCTAACCCTTAGCGGGCAAGTGAGCGTTGCATAGGCACTGATGGAGGAGCCAATGGTAAGATATTCCTGAAGCAGAACTGGTGCCAGAGGGAAATTAACACCCTGTAACACAGTAGAGGTGGTCAAAGCTCCCATTCCCTGCAAATCTATGAGATTTGAAAGATGTCGCTTGTGGTTCCTCTGATACCCCTAATGTCTCTTTCACGAAGAGAGCATTGCATCAGTAACTCCATGAGGTGAACATGAGCTCTCTATTGCTCTCCTGTTTGTTTTACCACAGATGGGAACTTTATGAAGAGAGTAGAATATATTAACGTAGGTGATCATGTATGAGTTAACAGAAGATGAGAAAGACAAAATGGATGAGGCAATATCTTTTATTGGACCAACTACTGTTGGTGAAAGAGACAAGCTTTCAAGATTGTTGTCTTAGACCAAGAGAAGTTAGTCCAACAAAATATATTACCTTACTTGCCTTGTGTCGCTCATATCTTGGGCTCAGCCTGGATTCAGCAATGTTGCAATTAACAAATATATTGTTTAAGGGAAGAGAAAAATCCAGTACTTTTGTTGGCAAGTGACTGTGAAAGACAACCAGTTAAATATGGAAAATTTAGCAGTCTAAGGGTTTTTTTAAACTAATGTGTAGGAGATCAGCAGAAAAAAAAATTGTAGAAAACAAAATGAACAAAAATGGTGTTTCAGTGATTGAGCCTCCAAAGCTGAGTTGGTGCCAGTGGCACCTCATGCTTCTTATTCTGCCTAACGATGCCTGTGGTATTTAACTTTTATAAGAATTTAATGTTTGACACAGTGACAAGATATTTTTCAAGAATGCATGAAGTGTTTTTTTTATAAACTTTTTGGCATATTTATTCAAAATGAACTTTATTTAAAGTTGTTGTAATCACATACATACATTGGCTACTAGCCACAGGGTTCTAGCTATTAATCATATGCCAGAATCTATGGCAGATGTAAAAATTAAGTTTTATTTATCAAACTTGCTCATTTGAAATAGCAGACCAAGAAATTTAGTTTGCATCTCAGGGGGTTGATTTTTCTTACATATTGTTGGCAATGGATTCAGGGAATTAGAAAGGTGTAAATCATATTTCTGCTTGTTCCAGACATTGTTGGCACAAAGCTAAAATTATTTTTCCATAAATGCGAAACCCATTGTTTTGATGGCCTCTGTTTTCCCTGCCAAATTATACAACTAATGTTATTTCTTCAGTCTAACACTCTTTTCTATTATAATACCATCTTTCAAGTCACAACTGAAATGTATTTCTAGTTACAGACATCAGACCAAAGGCATGCCAATGCTGCCAGATAATTCAGATCCATAATCTCCTGTGGAATGGACAGGGGATTGTGGTTACTATGCTCCAGAAAGAAACTGATGAAAGGGCATTTACCTGACTTCAGAAAAATAGATTTATAAGGCAGATAATTTTAAATTTATTTCTAGTAGGTCATTGGTTCCCTCTGGTGTTTTATCAAATGGGAAATTATGTATCTGCCCTTTTAATTAAGTGAAATAACTTCCCTTGTGTAACACTCCCAAGTCCTAATCTTGAAAAGATTGTTCATATGTTTAACTTTATGCACTGAGAACAGTGGCACTAAAGTCAACTTAGGCAGATGAAAGGTGCCATAGTGGAAGTATTTGCAGGGACCTTGATTTTCATTACTTTGTGTTTTGTTATTCACTAATATATGAAAAACTCCGGCAGTGTGGACTTCCTTGAGTTTTATATTAGAAAAGATTACCCACAAAAGAAGAGGGGGAAACAACATTAACAAAAGTAACATGTCAGGATACAGAAACATGCTCACCATTTGAGGTTTGCAGATTTTTTCTCCTATTTATTTTATTTTTAAGTTGGTGTTGCTTTTTAAAGTAGTATCTCTATATATACACATTATATATGAGTATAAGGACACAACTCATTCCAAATTGTCTTCTGTTTGGAGTGTGTATGTGCAAAACTTACAAAGTTTGGGCTTTATCCGATGTGAATTCGGATTCTAAATGATTTCATCAGACTTCTTATTGCTCTTTAGAATTATGAGAGTACTGTCGATCTATAGTTCTATATAGACTCTTAAGGTGTAAAAATGAGAGTTCCTTTCTTGAACAGCTTATAAACCTTTCAGCTCATATACAGAGGCTATCAGACACCAGTTCAGATGCAGGAAGATGTGTATACCCCTTTGGAGAGGAGATTAGCATAAGAAGGCTTCATGAAGGAAGCGAGTTTAAGGAAAGTTCTTGATGAACAGAATAGAAGGCTGTCCCAAACATATAGGACATCAAGATAGATTAAGCTTTAAATTAAAATATTAAATGTTCTATCCTGAGAAACAGAAGCAACATATGGGTTAAGGTTAATATCATCAGTATCCCTGGGAGTTTCAGCCTCTCTTATTTATTCCAAATATATAACATGGCAGCGTAGCATAGCTCACTGTGCACAACAGGGTCCTCCTGTGTAATGAATAGCTGTTAATAGACATTCGCATTAAAAATTGAAATATGGTTTAAGGAACAATCTGCCTCCCAGCTGCTAAACAGTTCACCAGGAAAATGAGAGGTTAAACCCCAAGATTCTCATTTTGTCATGAGGCATAAATCCAGAGAAGCTCCACAGAAGACAATGGAGTTATTCTTGGCTTACAACAGTCAGCCTCAGATCGGGAGCTGATCAGTGCACCCCTGCTGTTATCATGTGTTCAGGAATCCTCAGGAGAAGGGTTAAAATCATGCACTTTATGCACCAGTATCTTTCAAGGCTGGGATATATATCACAAGTCAGCTGTGGTACTCAGCTGCACTACTGTATCTATTTGTTGGTGAATGCTTATCACAGGCCCTGTGTCTTAAGTTTCTCAACATTCCTTGTGGTTCAGTGTCCTTTTGTTTGCCAAAATCCTATTTGTACTTGAAATGGGTAAGTTTTGTTTTCAGAAATGTTAGCATTTCCAGGGGTCCATCTTCTTCCTTTTTCAATTGTAGAAGTGCCAGCAGAAGGTTGGGTGTCTTTTTCTGGTTCATGTTTCAGAACAGCTTAAAGCACCCCCCCTCAAATAAATAATAATAATAATGTAACAGAAGCAAAAGCTTTTGCCTGAAAGGTCTTGAAAAGCAGAAATTCAGAGAAACAAATGAACTCAGAATAGTTCTTATCCATGCCCCTTCTTCGTCATCAACTTAATTCTCTTTCACTATCTGGTCACAAGTTTGTAATGCAGTAACTGACCTTGCAGCATCTTGTACTATTTTCTACTGAGGTTTGTTCTAAACTAAATACCATCCATCTGCTTTTGTCTCAGCTCAGATGAATGTGAGGGCAGGTATATAATATCAGTGCAAGGACTTCCAGGGTAAAGATTCACATACTTGCCCTGAGCAGAGCCATAAACCACAGCTGCATGTTGTAAAGTTAGCCTAGAGACTGGGGGATGGGTGGGTAGGCAGAAGAGCTGGATCAGCTGTGAGGAATTAAGCACTTCCCCCACTAGGAGAGGAGTGTAATTCAGAACACTTTTTGTTTGGTTGATAATAAAATGGATATCTGAGATCATCCAAGGCATTCCTAAGACTTAACTTTTAAGGTAGATTTTTTCTTTCAGAGGGCCCTTGATTCTGGTACTTGACCCTTCTGTCGATTGGCCAGAGCATGAATGTCAGGATTAGTGCACTTCATAAAGTGTATGAAGAGTCTATAACTGAGGAGAAATGTCAGTTTGTTCACTGCTCTTCTGGTAAATCTCTATCCCCTACTCCAATCTGATTTCATATCACAAAGGGAAACATGGGAGGCCTGCCCTCCTTTTATCCTAAAGTATTTATACATAGCCCTTCAACTTTCACTGTACTAGCCCTTTAATGGCCTCTGTGACTGAGGTTCTCTCAAATTCCCTGGATTCATGGTAAGGTTTCCCATATGCCCAATGTACCATAGTGCCCTCTTGGCTCCAGAGAATGTTAAAACACCAGTGTAGCGCAAATAGCATTCCCAATCAGGAAGATGGATGTCGCAGATGTTTCCACTACAAAGAGGTGGGAGGATAACTAGAAGGCAAGCATAGATCACAAAGATCTGAGAGATTAAAGGAATAAAAGCTGGTAGCCTGGTAGGCTTCAGAAGACTGCTCTAGGTAGGTGAGGGAGAAAGCCTGAAATAGTGGGACAGGGTTTCATAGCAGAGGTAGGGGGTGGGGTTCTGCAGGAAGACAAATCCAAGAGTTACTCTAATGGTAAAGGTGCTGTAATGCTGAGATGTAGGTGGGTAGTTTTTGTTCCTGTAGAGATGTGAGACAGACTGGCACTGAAGTTTCTCAATTCACTGTGCTTCCCTGGATGTTAGGGATCAGGAGGAAAAAATCAGAGCAGGAGGTATGCTAAGGGGTACTGAAAAAGGGAGCTTGTCTTCAGTCCTTTTCAGCAGTAGCAGGAGTTATTACTTAATTAAAAGAGATAAAAATTTGCTCTAACAGCCCCAATCCTGCATGTGCTTAACTTCACCATGGTAAATAGCCCCACTGAACTAGTCGCTGTAAAGTTAAGTATATGTGTAAGCATCTGAAGGGTTGGGCCCTAAGACTTCAAAAGGCAGAGCTGTTTCTTTCTGTCCTGGGACTTCTTGTGTGTGTGTGGCTGGATGGTGCCTGCACAGATCCCGATTATCTTTATTGTGTTTTTGTGAGTGCAATAGTCTAGTCCACCCGAACTTTAGCATCTGCATTTCCTGACTCTTATGGATTTATATTTGCAATTTCAATATTAAAAGAACAAAGGTCAAGTTCATTCAACAGTTTCAGATCTATAGATTCTTGAGGCAGCTGCCTCTCAGTAAGATTTAAAAACAAAAGTCCTGCTGGTATCTGCTACTGAGAGGAAGGAAAGAAAATTAGTTCTGGCTTTCTTTCTGTTGAGGGGAAGGGGAGCAGAAGAGGTTATATAAGGAAAATCTTTTCAAAATGATTAGATCAAAGACTTCCGTGTGCTGTGCTATAACTATATGAATTGATCCCAGGGGGCCTATATTTGTGTGATTAATAATCAAATTATTTCAAGAAAGATGGGCCAAGTAGGATTGATTGGAAAAAATGTAAGTAGTTATAAAAATTATACATACTGTAAACCACAGCTCTTATCTTGTATTTCTGGAACATTATTGTAGGGGTTATTTTACATAAATTGAGAATACAGCCTTTTTTTCCATTATCTGTTTTTACTTTTAATGAAAAGTTGATAACTAAGGCCCCAATCCTGCTAATGTGGGACTCTGCAAAGCCCTATTAATTTCATTGAACAGTTTTCAGACCTGGGGCCTTTATTTGAATGAATACTTAGACAACCTGTAATAGGGACTGATCTAATCACATGAGTAGCTCTATTGATTCCAGCATGTGTGAGTAGGAACCCTCCCCACCGGCTCTTACACATAGGGGAGCCAGGGGGCTCGGCACACTGCCCCCACCCCAAGTGCCAGCTCTGCAGCTCCCATTGGCCAGGAACCATGGCCAATGAGAGCTGTGGGGGTGGCACCTGTGGATGGGGCAATTCGCAGAGCCACCTGGCCATGTCTCTGCATAGGAGCTGAAGAGGGGACATGTTGCTGCTGCTTCTGGGAGTTGCTTGAGGTAAGCACTATCCTGAGCTTCTGCAGCCCTGATCCCCTCCCACACCCCAACCCCTGGATCAGCCCTGATTCCCCTTCTACCTTCTGAACCCCTCAATCCCAGCCCAGAGCACCCTCCTATACCCTAGCCCCACCCCAGAGCCTGCACCCCCAGCTGAAGCCATCATCCTCTCACACACCGCAACCCCCTGAGCCAGCCCAGTGAAAATGAGCGAGTGAGTGAAGGTGGGGAGAGTGAGTGACCGAGGGAGGGGGGATGGAGTGAGCAAGGGCAAGGCCTTGGAGAAGGGGTGACTCAGGGGTGGGGCCTCAGAGGAGGGGCAGGGCAGGGGGTGAGGCAAAGGTGTTAGGATTTGTGCAAGTAGAAAGTTGGCAACCCTAGAGTGAGCTCATAGTTTGGAAGTACAACTGCATGCATATATATATATAGCGACTGGATAGCGTAGTGGTTAAGAGTGCCGCCCTTTGATATGAGAGACCGGGGTTCAAATCCCGGTTGGTACCCAACTTTCCAGTAGGGGTCCTTGGGCAAAAAGACCCCCCCTCCCCCAACGCTTCACCTGCCTACCTCAAATATGAGAGTGATATGAACTAGGAGAGTCATGCTGGCTCGGACGTCACTCGGATTAACAAGGTCCGTGCCAGATGTTGAGGAACCAGGACAATCTGACGATAAGTGGGCTACTGGAACAAACCATTCATGGATGAGACAAGAGAACCTGGAATTGATGGAATGCTACTACAACAGTAGACCTAATGAGAGGGGATATATGAAATGTATGAGGGACCTATGGCTGGACAAAAGACCTACATCCATGCTCACGGAGAAAACAGCTGTTACCCATGCTTCAACATAGTAAAAGAGGAAGCTGCTCTCACAGCTTGAGATAGACCAACTCCACATTCCTCCCAGACTCAAGAAGACCTGGAAGAACAAGTGTGGATGTGCAGCCCACCCTGAAGCTGAAATTTCACTGCCACCCCCCGCATTGCAGAGCACAGCAGCTGATATGAGGCATAAGATCATGGAGAAACTAGCTACAGTCAATCCTCAAGACGGCTTACCAAGGCTCAGTGGAAAGTACCATCAGATAGTATGTTAGAAGATGCCAACAGAGCCCTCATGACAACCCACTACCACCATAACTGTAATCCGGAGATGCTTGCTACACGATCAAGAAGAACAACAGTATGTACCCACCCTGGAAAATGAGGTTGGAGGAAAGATCAAGGTGACTCGGACAGAAGTTAGTCTGCTGGTGAACTACAGAAGGGTGTAGAGATTAAGGATAAGACTGGGCTACTGAAAAAATACAAGGCCTGACTCCATCTGAAGCCCTAGAACTGCTAAACAAAGGCTCACAAGCACTGGGTACCAGGCTAAGAGATACACTAGAGAAGCAGAGGCAAAAAATAAATGCCCTGTTCTCCAAAGAACTACCAAGGTGTACTCCCAACGGCAGTGCAACAACATAATAACAGCAGAGCCACCAGCAGCAGAAACTGAACTGTACTGGAAGAACTATGGGAAGAGAAAGACCAATAACACCAGTGCAAAGTGGCTGCAGGACCTGAGAACAGCAATCTCCCAGAACAGAAACCAGTCACCATCACAGTAGAAGACATCCAGCAGTGGTCAAGAACATGAAGAGCTGGATCAGACATGATCCACACCTACTAGCTAAAGAAACTAACAGCAGGCATGAACGCCTAGCAGCACAGATGAACCACTGCTAGCAGCAGCAGGCTCCCACCAAACTGGCTAACACAAGAAGGAACAGTGCTGATCATGAAAGACCCTGCAAGGGAAACAGAACCGGCCAATAACCTGCCTCCCACATCATGGAAAGTCCTATCAGGCATCAAAGCCGCCAAGCTACAAGACCATATGGCCAGTACATGAGCACAGCTCAGAAGGGCATTGGGAACACCACCAGTTGCTCATAGATAGAGCAGTCACTCAAGGTCTAGACAGACCAATCTGAGCACAGCCTGAACTGACTACAGGAGCCTACGACTCAATGCCGCACATGTGGATCTGTGAATGTCTGGCGCTATACAAAAGTCAACAGGACACTAAGGACCTTCCTCAGAACTCAATGGGACTATGGAAGACAACACTGGAAGTCAATTCAAGTGGCCATCAAGTGCGGCATATACCAAGTGATGCACTGTCCCACTGCTGTTCTGCACAGCTTAAACCCCTCAGCCAGATAATCACAAGGACTGGATACAGATCACAGTTCAGGAGTGGAACTACCATCAGCCACCTCCTCTATGGATGACATCAAGCTGTATGCTAAGAATGAACAAGACATCGACTCGCTAATCCACCTGACGCGGATCTACAGTGAGGATATCGGGATGTCATTTGACTGGAGAAGTGTGGCCGGATGGTAGTGAAGAGAGGGAAGGTAGTCAAGACTGGGTGGTGGAACTACCGAGTGGGCCACATAGCAGACATAAGACCAGCTACAAGTACCTTGGGCGTCCCACAGTCAATGAAACCACGATGAGGAGCAAGGAAGATAGCAACATCCAAGTATCACCAAAGGATAGAACAGGTCTGAAGAGCCAGCTCAGTGGGAAGAACAAGATCCACGCCATCAACAGATACGCCCTGCCGGTCATCAGATACCCTGCCGTATAGTGAGCTGGCCAAAGGAGGACATGGAGGCTGCCGATGTGAAGACCCGGAAGCTCCTCACAATGCACGGAGGTTTCCACCCACAAGTCCAACACGCAGAGACTGTATACCAGCCGAAAGAAGGTGGGGGGGCTTGGTGAGCGTCAAGCCACTGTCCTGGACGAAACCCGGAACATCCAGGAGTACATCCGTAAGAAGCCCCAAAGATGAGCTGCTGAGAGAGAGATGCCTGAGGCAGCAGCAGACATGGGAGAGACCAAGCAGAAAGTGCCATGGCAAAGACAAGACTCTGCATGGGATGTACCATCGACAGATAGCTGAGGTGGCTGACCTTGGGAAATCCTACCAGTGGCTGGAAGGGCTGGACTAAAAAGACAGCACTGAGGCACTGATCATAGCAGCACAGGAACAGGCACTGAGCACTAGATCCATTGAAGCAGGGATCTACCACACTAAGAGAGGACCCAAGGTGCAGACTGTGCAGAGAGGCCTCAGAGACAGTCCAATCACATAGTGGCAGGATGTAAGATGCAGGCAGGAACACATACACTGAACGGCACAACAAGTGGCTGGCATTGTTACAGGAACACCTGCACAGCGTATGGGCTCGACCCTCCAAGACCAGATGGAGATTCCACAGAAGGTTGTGGAGAATACAGGGCTAAATCTGTGGGACTTCCAGATCCAGATGGACAGGCAGGTACTGGCCAATCAACCAGACATCGTGGAATAGACAAGGACCAGAAGACAGCGGTGGTGAATAGATATTAGCAGTACCAAGATGACAGCAACATCAGGAAGAAGGAATATAAGAAGCTGGAGAAGTACCAGGACTGAAAGAGGAACTAGAAGGATAGTGGAAAGTGAAGGCCAAAGTGGGTCAGTGGTGATTGGATTGGGGCTGTGACTCCTAACTGGGTGAGTGGCTCCAACAGATCAGCATCAGAGCTCTCTGTCACGAGCAGTGCTCGGCATAAGATACTGCGCAGAACCCACAACTCCCAGGCCTCTGGAGAAGGACCCGAGTTTGAGGGCACACTACCACCCATAGGGGTAAGAGGGGAATTAGATTATAAACTGTAATATCAGCCCAGGCAGATGTTCTGCTTTTCTTGTTCAGATACTCAAAAGAATTCTAATTAGTGTTGGTTGCAACATTTAGGCTGTCAGCACATGGGAGATTTACATTAGTACAAACTGACACAGGTGCCAGGAAGTGTTTGATGATTCAATAGGCAGACTTCTAGTCTGAGAACCCATATCCAACATGTATAGATGCTTGTCTGACTGTAATAGAGCACTTATATTCTGCTAGAACCCTACGACTTTTTCTATCACATGATTAAGTGTTAGCCCCCATGTTTTCACAAATTCTAACAGGATATGTTCCCATGATCTAATTACCTTCCAACTTCTTATATCTCTCTGAACTGTTGTGAATGTTTGTACGGTTAGACCGCTGTCTGTCACTCCGGATCGTCAATTCTGTGCTGGTCAATTGTTTACCAAACAGAATTGTACCTCTTGGAATCCTCTGATAGATGCTTACCAATCATATAGCCTTGACAAGTTCCCTCTTCTTGGTGATCTGCGCTATTTGGCAGAATTTGCTCACCTCAGTGACTTCCCCTGTGCAACCCACAGTCGACACTCCCTGTGATCAAGAGCTGGGGGGGTGAACCGGCCGCCTTCTCTCGTTCCAGCCCCCAGGGCTTGGATCGCAGCTGTCAAATAAATAGTGCCTCCTGTAACAGTACATGACGGCCACAATCCCTGCTATCTTCCATGCCTCTCAAACACCTTCTTTTCCTCACACAGGACCTCCCTGGTGTTTGATAATGCTGTACTCTCAGCCTCAGCAGCTCTCACTCTCTTCTCAGCTCCTTGCACTTTGCTCCAGACTCCTCAACGCAACCACTTAATACTGGAAGACTTAACTATTTCAGCCAGCCCTTGATTGCTTCAGGTGCCCCATCAATGCAGCTATCTCTGCCTTCTGAAGACCAATTACCCAAAAAAAAAAAAAAAAAACAAATAAAAATCCAGGTGTTTATTAACCTGCGCATACATGTGTCCAGGACTAGGGATTTGGTTTTTTAGCCCTGGGATACCCGTTCCTGTACTTATTGTAAGCAGTCTGCCTTGCCCATCACAACCACTATACAGAGACTGATATAATCCCATGCCACGTGATCAACACAATGATTGAAGACTGCATAATGAAAACCTACTATGTAAGACTGATGACAAAATTAACAAACTGTATTAAGCATGTGGAATCTTCTCCTGCAACACTTATACTGTGTTTAACCTCCTATCATATAGTAATATTGATTCCTCCTAGTGTTTGCAGGACTGGGGCCAAGGTGCCCTGTAGTACAGTTAAACTTATCCTTGGTGTTTCACTTATTTTAAATAAACAAATTCACCGCTTCCCTGAGCTGACTCGGAGAGAGCTCAACTCTATGACTTGCCTAAGATATAAACTCACGCAAACATTCACCAAAACAATTCGCATTTTTTAAACATGGTATTGCCACTAAAGTGTAGTGGTCCAATCAGCGAAGGTCCCCATTGTGCCAGTACTCAACTCTTCAATGGGGAAAAAGTATGCCCTCAGGACACAGGTCTAGAATGCCATTGGTGACACAGCGACGACTCGTATAGAGCTGTACGATAAATCTATGTGTTCTTTGAAGAACTGTTCTATGAACTCTGGGAGGTTGTGCTGTCATAGACAACTGTAATGGAAGTCACTAACATTATTCTTTAGAATTTTAAGGGTGCAGTAGAGGAAGAATGTTCCAATTGCTCATGGATGTTTTTTGCACCTTTAAAGGCTCGGGATAAATAGACTGAAAATATTGGCCTAGTGCTATTGTAACTATATTCCCCTTTAACCGTGCATCTCCAAAGTCACCAGGCCCCCAAAAAAAACCCTGTTCCAGCATTGGTTATAGTGCATATATACTTAATATGTAACTATTACGCCCAGAATGTTAGTAAGGAAATACATCCATTACATTCAATAAAAAATAGATATACGTCTTTATTCAATGCAAATGCTACTGTTTCTACCCGGAAACATAGAAATCATATGGTTTCAATACTTGCCTTATATGACCAAGTAGACGCAACAAACTTCTTGGCAACTATCAGAATCCTAGATATGTGATGGAAAAGATCTCTGGATTAAGTCATTCTCTCTTCAGTAGATAATTACATTGTGTTTATCAGGCCTTTCAGTCCAAATCACTCAGGCTTCCCTTAGAAGTCCTAATGGGACCCTGGCAGGTAGATGAGTCAATTACAGATGTCACCTCCTTAGTGCAGATTGCTGATAGATTGCCTTTTATGCTCGACGAAGTGGTATTCACCCATTAAAGCTCATGCTCCAAAACGTCTGTTAGTCATAAGCTACCACGGTTCTCGCTGCCTTTACCCAGGCCTAAGGCTGTCCATAAATCAGTGCAGGATTTTTCTCATAAGATAGCCTCTACATCTTATCTGGACTGTGTTTCTGGTAACACTAAAAAAAATTGCTTTCTACACAACTTTATTTATTTCTGGTTCTGGATTATAAGATGTTCATTTCTAAGTATTGTAACTAATCCAGTTGTCTTGAACCTGACGCCTTCCTGAACAGCAGCTTCTGATAACTGCCTTGCCTATGTGTACTCTGAAACCTATGCAAAAACTATTCCACTTAGGGCTTAGCTCAACCACTAGCGATGTAAATCTTCACAATCCAACTACTCTCTGGGTAAAAAACTCGACTGTCCCCACCAGTTCCAAAACTCAGATTGCCCCTTACAATTCTGCATCATATGCTTTATTGTTAAAAAACTACAGCATATTATCTAGCAGTATGGACTTCGCCGGAAACCTGTATCCAGTTGTATAGCATGACCTATCCTTGTCAGAGAAAACAGTTCTCACTTTTTGTTTGGTGCACAAAATTAAATACTTTTATTATTTCTCCAGCAATTGCAATCAGAGGGAGGAGTGTAGGGACACAGGTTCCCCAGTCCGACGTCTCTCAACAGGTAAACCTCAGCAGCATTTATACCTTGTTACAGACAAAACAAGCATAATACAGACAATAAATAAGCAACAGGCATTTGTTTATACATAGGTTATCGCTATCCTATTTACTTCTAAGACGCCAGTCCTACATATTTGGTTATATGCAGGTCATGACAACTTACAACAGTCTTTCCATCGCCTCACATCACCTCGCTTCTACAAGTCTGCGTTATTAGGGTACAGCTGGCCCTTACTCTTGTTACGCAGCTTGACTCTCTTCGCAACAGACTGACAGCATTGAATCCACAAATCCTTTGTCATTCTTCATTCACATCCCCGTTTGTACTCTATACAAATCTTCAAACTCTATTGCATGCCATGGAATTCTGAGTCTAGCATCAGATGTTTCAACCTTAGGGATTCACCTGAGTAATGACAATGCATGTACATGGACATAAAGATATTACTATTAGCTCCTTTTACACAACAGTAACTAATCCTACAAACAGCAATGTAAGCAATCAATCTCCCCCCATAGATAATAGAGGTTGTGTCGTTTGGTTACAAAGCAACAACATCATACTTTTAACACAAATAGACACTCTATTACTGTAATGAGGCATTCTTTTCACTTGATATATATTTTTGAAGCCTGTGACTTTGCCCCTTAAGTCAGAATTCTTTGAAACCTCTGGTAACGTGAAAGAAATTTGAAATCCGATCGGTACTAGCGCATCAATTAAAGAGTATCTGGAACTAAGGGGCTACTTGCAAAACTCATCTGCAGGCCAGCAAATGATATATTTCCTGCAGGCAGGTAAGAAATGTGTATTCTTGCATGTGTGTTAACATAATACAGCTATTCATTCAGCTTGGAAAAGTAAAGTTCAGACTCAGGGATAGTTCCTTGTCCTCTTACCCTCCAGCAAACGGTATCATGAACAGTGACAACTTCCCCTGGCTCAGTTTATGGATACACTGATGCCTGTAAGAGGTTTCTAACAGCCCAATGTCTTTTGACTCCCTATTCCTATCCAAAATATCAGGTGTTATTCTAGGGGCCACTGGACTATAAATCAGTTAGGTAATACCCAGTTGTCTAATTTCCCCAGATGTTCGGTGAATAACCAGTCCTATATCGCACCTCCCCATGGACCCATCAGATTCGGTATTGGGGAGCCCACACCCACACTAACTGGTCCAAATGTTGGAAGGATCACTGTGAAATGTCCACACTTTTCCACCCAGAATAGTCCTCCAGTAATGTCTCCATAGCCACTGATGGCAGAGGACTCCGATGTGTCTGTAAAGGGCAGTGGGCCAAGTCTGGTGCTCAAGATCACTCCGAATGCCCTCAGCTGGTCATTCAGGAAATCCTGAATTTCTAAACATACTAGATCCCACTGCAATGTCCTTCCCAGCCTCAGTGAATATTTCAATCCCTCTGTCAGAACTTCTTGGCGTAGAACTAAGGGTAGTGAAAATACATGTAACTCACCAACTCTAGACTGTACTTGGTTAGCTGCAGCTTCAGAAAATAAGGCTAGTGGCCGTTGTCTAATTGGCCGATTTTCTCATAAATGTCTTTGGCCTTTAAAAAGTAATTCCAATGGCTGCTATGTCCTACTTAATTGCCATCCCCATGGGGGGGGGAAAAAAAAAAAAAAATTCCCGGGTTTTTTTTTTTTTCCCCAAGTCCCTCTCTTTCAGCAGGAATAACCCAGGCCTGCGTTGCGCTAACAATGCAGCCCATTGTGAGCAATTTTGGGTATGTTACGAGGTGATCTGGAAACTGATAAGGGCAATACGTAATTTGCAGTCCCTAGTGTTTGTATTAATACAGTCCCATTGATATACCCTAATACATATTCTTTGGTGTAGTACTATATCATATCTGTCGGTTGCATATCGCTTTAACTAATCCTCAGGTCTTTTCAAAGGCATTGACATTATAGCATAGGAGGGGTTTATGCAATAAGGTCAAGGTTACATTATTAGCTCATGAAATGGTTTCAATACATAAAATTTCCAGTGGCAGAACACCACTCTTTGGGTATTCTTTTGATTATTTACCTAATTGGGTGACGCAAATAACAATAAGGAGCTCTTCATGTATCACAGTACAGAATTCCAGAAATCTCTCATTGATATCTACTTCACTATGGAACCCATCAATTTCAATTACAGATTTTGGGGTTTATTTGTAGTGATATCGTAGATTTCTATTTCCACTGATCCATTTATTCTCCACTCAATTGTTCACTTATATGGGATATCCTGAACTTTAAAAATATTTTTCCTTTTTTTTCCCCCCCAAACAATCTTTAAATAAATCACTAAAGTGTGAAGGCCTTGGCCATTGGTTTTATCAAATATATGGCATTGTCTGTATTTGGATGTATTACAGGGGTAATAGTGTAATGGAGGAGATGTGGCAGAGGCAGTGGCAACAAAGTGCCTTTGGTACTTGTCATTTAAAATCCAATTAGAGAGAGTAATACATGCTGAAGTATTTATCCAAAACACAGGGCGCAGCCTGTAGAATAAACCCCAAAATCCAATCAATACCACATTCCCAAGCAGGGTCCCACAAATTTCTTCCTGCCAGTGTATAATTCTTTGTTTCTTCACCAGGATCAGTTCTTAATGTCCTTTCTAGTCAGGAATTCCTGGACTTTGGCAATTTCAGTGGAATGAGTGTTCCTTCTTCTTTCCCAAAACAGTCGTGGTTCAGCATCCTACAGGGGAGAGGTTACCAGCACATCACCCTGTAATGGTTTTGATTCTTCTAGAAAAATCCAAAGGCACAGTAGGTCTGTCAGTGGACAAGGGAGAGGTTACTAGCACTTCACCTTGTCCTTTTCCCTGCTGTCCAGAAGGCACAGAAGAAGAAATAGGCTAATCATCAGTAGGAGAATCCTCCCGAGGTGGAGGGGTCTTTTTTGCAGTGAGAATCATGAGTCCAGCAGTCAGTCTTTGGCACTTCACAGCGGTGTTGGTAGTCAGCAGGACTTAATAAGGGCCTTTCCAGCATGGAGCCAAAGCAGTCTTTTGTTGTGGACCTTTACATAGATCCAGTCTCCTGGTTCCAAGGAGTGGCAGGGCTGCTAGGGTCTTTGGGTAGTGCTTCTTTACCTGTGAGAAAAGAAACCTAACACATTTCATTAGTGCCTGGCAGTGTTTTGCAGATCTCATAGCTGCTTGGGCACATTCAAGCCCCCCTCCTTTTCTTGGTTGTCAGCCAAGTCTTAGCTGTGAGCAGTGTCCTTGAATGGGGCCCAGTGTCTTATCTTTAGACTGAAGATGCTAGCTATTTTTTTCAGTTAATTCATTCTGTTCTTTTTCCTTCTTCCCTTCTTGCTTCTTTTAACCTACAAAGGAAACTTCCACTCTTCACTCATACACCTTTTTCCCAACCATGAACACATAAACATTGCCATTATACTGTACATTAGTCTTATTATTCAATGTATGCCACATATACCTTCCATTAAAATAACTTATTACAGAGCTTTGGAGCAACAAGGGAATGTACAACAACAAGACTTCATTTAGGAATGTTTGCTCTGCACAGAAATTTCTGAAGGAAGATGGATGGAAAAAAAGAAACTAAACCCAGATTGTAAAGTTGAGCAATGTATGAAAGTGCAGCCAGTTTCATCTTTCATAACCTATATCCTGATCTGTGTCTAGGAAATGTACTGTTTAGCAGATCTCCATTTACTCTCAATATAATCAAAATGTATGTTTTCCCTCACCTGTCTTTTTAATTTCTCCTCTGTAAAATATTGGACTTCCCTCCTTGCTTCCTTTGTGTATGCTTTCTGTTAGTTATGTTATTGGATGTTTCATTTATTTTTCTGCCATGTGGACATTTTAATAAGAAGAAGATGCACTGTAATTTTTATATGTGTCAACAGAATTGGTATTTTTCAGTGTAATGGATGTTTGTCTCTTGCTAGAAATAATAGAAAACAGATGTTCTGTATGTTTGAAATTTCAAAATAATAAAATATATGGAGGGAAAAGCTGCCTGAGCAAAACCCATGTGTGATGTAATTCTATCGAACACAATGGATTAACACCCGGGATTAATTTATTTTTGGAAGCATAGCCAGAATAAGAGAGAACTCCACAGATACATTTATGTGTAGAACAACTTCTACAAGGGTGGAAGACTCAGCCATCTCAACTGCTGCTTTTTAAATCTCATTTTATAGTGTAGATAAAGGAAAATTCGAGGTTTTAGAATCTGATTTAACTTGGAGGTGAGGGGGGGAGAATGGTTTATGTGTGACTTTGTAGTTGGCTCCCTAGGTGTTTAAACATGTGGCAAACCTTTACTTAATGGCTTCAAAAGAATTAGTACAGAATATGCATGACTTTTTGTCTGGTATTGAACTTTGTTTAAGTACACCACATTACGCTAAGTGGCTGGTAGTACTTTGTGTAATGGCATGCATAAACAATGCACACATTTCAAGAACTCATTTAACCTAAAATGCACAGTTGTCATTGTAAGGGTTCTATAGATTTGCATAAATCCAGCTTTTAAGTGATTATCCACCCCCCTCCCACACACACACTGTGACAAAGTTCCTCCTCTACCTTGGTGGGTCCTGCGCTTATTGGCAGATTTGTTCACCTCAGTGATCTCCCCCTCTTGTGGAACCCACGGTCTGGGTCAGCTCCTCCTGTGTCTGATCAGGAGTTGGGAGGTTTGGGGGGAACCCAGCCCTGCCCTCTACTCTGGGTTCCAGCCCAGGGCTCTGTGGATCGCAGCTGTCTATAGTGCCTCCTGTAACAGCTGCATGACAGCCACAACTCCCTGGGCTACTTCCCCATGGCCTCCTCCAAACACCTTCTTTATCCTCACCACAGGACCTTTCTCCTGGTGTTTGATAATGCTTGTACTCCTCAATCCTCCAGCAGCTCTCACTCTCATTCTCAGCTCCTTGCACCTCTTGCTCCCAGCTCCTCACACCCCAAACTCACTTAATAACTGGGAGACTTTTAACTAGTTTCAGCCAGCCCTTGATTGGCTTCAGGTGGCCCAATCAATGCAGCTATCTCCACTGCCTTCTAGAAAGATCTCAATTAGCCCCAGGTGTCTTGATTAACCTGGAGCAACTACCATGTGGTTACCATGGTACTAGGGATTTGGTTAGCCTGGGACTAACATACCTGTTCCTTGCTACTTTATTGTAGCCATCTGGCCTTGCCCCATCACAAGCCATATACAGAGACTGATATGAATAATCCCCATTTGCACTGTGAGCTCAACAAATGATTGAAAGACTGCATAAATGGAAAACTACTTGAAACTGTGACAAAACATACATACTGTATGTAAGCATGTGGACATCTTCTCCTGCAAACACTTATACATGTGTTTAACTTCACTATCATAAATAGTACCATTGATTTCCGTCCCTAAGTGTTTGCAGGACTGGGGCCAATGTGTGCACTGTAGGTACAGTCTAAACTTATCCCTTGGTGTTCAACTTTATTTAATTAAATAAACAAATTTCAACCCAGCTTTCTCCTGAGCTGACTCGGAGAGATGCTCCAACTCCTATTGTATCTTGGCCTAGAGATAATACAACTCACCTGCAAACATAACTCAGCAAAAACAATTCTGCATTTTTTAAAAATGGTATTGCAATAAAGTGTAGTGGTCCCAATCAGCGATCAGGTCCCCATTGTGCCAGGTACTCTACCTGCTTACAATGGGGGAAAAAAAGTGATGCCTCCTGCAAGGACCACAGGCTTCTAGAAATGACATTAGTGTGACACAGCAGAAGAGCTCTGTATTCTTAGAGCCTGTTACGCTGATCAAATCTATGTGTTCTTTGAAGACTGTTCTATGAACTCTGGGAAGGTGTGTCTGTCATAGACAACTTGTACATTGGAAGTCACTAGAAATTATTCTTTAGAATTTTTAGGGTGCACTAGAGGAAGAGATGTTTCAAATTTGCATCATGGAGTGTTTTGCATCTCTTTAAAGGCTCTGGGATAAATAGACTGAAAAGTATGTTTGGCCTAGTGCTATTGTAACTATTATTCCCCTTTTAAACCGTGCATTCCAAAGTCAACCAGGGCAGCCTGTTCCAGCATTGTTATTGTGCATATATAACTTTAATATGTAAACTATTAACGCACCAGAACTGTTTAGTAATGGAAAATAACATTCCATACATTATCAAATAAAAATAGATATACTGGGTCTTTATTCAATGCAAAATTTCTACTGTCTTCTACCCGGGAAAACTATGAGAAATCAATATTTGGCTTTCATACCTTGCCTTATAATTGACCAAAGTATTGGACTTGGCCACAGAACCTTCTTGTTGCACTTACTTAGAATCCTAGATACTGTTGATGGGAAAAGATCTTCTGGGATTAAGTCCATCTCTCTGTCAATGTAGGATTATTAATCATTAGTCGTTTATCAGTGCTTTTTCCAGTCCAATATCTCAAACTTCAGGCTTCCCTTAGGAGAATGTTCCTAATGTGGGAACCCTGGCAGGTAGTACTGTCAAATTACAGATGTCACCTGCTTAGTGCAAGATTGCTGATAGATTGCCTCTTTATGCATCTGACGAAGTGGGTATTCACCCACGAAAGCTCATGCTCCAAAACGTCTGTTAGTCTATAAGCTACCACAGGATTCTCTGCTGCTCTTTACACAAGTGGCTCTAAGCATGCTCCATTAATCAGTTGCAGGCCATTTTTCTCATAAGATAGGCCTTCTACATCCTGTAGTCATGGAATCTGTGTTTTCTGGTAACTCACTAACAAAAAAAATTGTTTTCTACAGTCTAAACTTTTTTATTTTCTGGTCTTCATGATTATGAAGATGGTTCATATTTTCTAGTTAGATTGTAAACTAATGCCATGTTGTCTTTGTGAAGCTGAAGCTCTCCTGAAACAGCAGCTCTGATAGCAGACCTGCCTTGTCTATCTGTATGTTATCTCTGAAACCTATGAAAAACTATTCCACTTAGCTTGTTAGCTCAACCATCTAGCTGATGTACTTATCTCACAAGTCCAAACTACCTCTCTGGCTGGTAAAACACTCGACTGTCCCCTATCCAGCTTCCAAAACCTCCAGATTGCCCCTTACAATTTCTGCAATGCAGTTATGCTTTATTGTTTAAAATATCTACAGCATATTATAAACTGGCAGTATTGGGACTGCCGGAAACACTGTATGTCCAATTTTGTATAGCATGGACCTATCCATTGTCAGAGAAAAACTCAGTTCTCACTTTTTGTTTGGGTGCAGCAAAATTAAATACTTTATTATTTCTCCAGCAATTGCAATAGAGGGAGGGAGTGCCCTAGGACACAGGGTTGCCCCAGTCCCGGACAGGTCTCTCAACAGGTAAACAATTACAGCAGCATTTGTATACCTTTGTTACAGACAATAACAAGCATAATACAGACAATAATAAGCACAGCTGCATTTTGTTTATACATAGGGCTATTGCTATCCTATTTTTCTACTTCTGACAGCGCCAAGTCTACATATTTGGTTTTAGTGCAAGGTAATGACAAACTTTTCAACAGTTTCTTTTTCCACTCGCCATCACATATCCTCGGCATTCTACAAGTTTTGCGTTATTAGGGTTTACAGCTGGCCTTAACTCTTGTTAACTTGCTAGTTGACTCTTGCTAACAGACTGACATGCATTGAGATCCCTACTAATCCTTGAATTCTTTCCCTACTTCCACATCCCCCGTTTTGTACTTCTAGTACAATAGATACTTTCAAATCTCTATTTGCATTAAGCCATTGATTTCTGAGTCTACATCAGATGTATTTCAACCTTAGGGATTTTCACTGGATGTATGACAATGCCATGATTAGATGGACATGAAAGATATTACTATTATGTCTTTTACAAACAACAGTAACATAATCCGTAAACAAACAGCATGTAAGCAATAACATTCCCATAGCAATTAATATGATGAGGTTGTTGTTTACCGTTTTGTTACAAGCCCACAAGCATAATACTTTCACAAATAGACAATCTATTTAGCTGTTTATGAAAGGCATTTCTTTTCAGCTTGATAATATTTGACTGTGACTTGCCCTTATATTCAGAGATTCTTTAAACCTCTGTAACGATGAAAGCAAAGTTTTTGAAATCGATCAGTACTAAGGCTGATCAATTAAAGATATCTGGAAACTAGGGCTACTTGCAAAATTCTATCTGCAGGCCGCAATGATATGATTGCCTGCAGCAGTTGTAAGATTAATGTGTATGTCTTGCAATGTGTGGTTTTTACATATATCAGCTTCATTAGCTTTGAAAAAGTAAGTGTGATCAGGATAGTTTCCTTGTCTCTACCCTCCAGCAACGTTTATCATGAACAGTGGAACAACTTCCCTGGCTTCAGTTTATGGATACACTGTGCTTGTAGAGTCAACAGCCAAATGTCCTTTGCTCCTATTCCTATCCAAAATATCAGGTGTTTATTCTAGGGGCACTGACTATAAATCAGTTAGCTATACCAGACGTGGTCTAATTTCACCAGATGTCTCGGTGATATCCAGTCCTATATGCATCCTCCCATGGAACCCATCCGGATTCGGTAGTGTGGGGAAGCCCACCACCCCCCTAACTGTCCAAATGCTTGGAAGGAGCACTGTGAAGATTGTCCACACTTCCACCCAGAAAGTCTCCAGTATGTCTCCATAGCACTGATCAGATTGGGTACTCCTGATGTTGTTGTAGGCAGTGGGGCCAAGTCTGTGCTCAAGATCACTCCGAATGGCCATCAGCTGGTCATTCAGGAAATTCTGAATTTCTAAACATACTAGATCCCACTGCAATGCCTTCCCAGCCTCAGTGATATTCAATACCATCTCTGTCAGTAACTTCTGGGTCATAGAACTAAGGGTGGAAATAACATGTAACTCACCAACTCTAGACTGTACTTGGGTTAGCTGAGCTTCAGAAATAAGGCTAGTGGCCTTTTCTAATTGGCCTGATTTCTCATCATGTTCTTGGCTTTAAAAAGTATTCCAAATGGCTGCTGTACTATTGGCCCCATCCCATAGGGATCCGGTCAAGTCCCTCTTCTTTCAGAGGAAATAACCCAGGCCCTGCGTTGCGCTAATCTAATGGCAGCCCCTTGTGAGCAATTTGGGTATGTAGAGGTGATCTGGAAACTGGATAAGGGCAATGTAAATTTGACAGTCCCTAGTGTTGTATTAATCACAGTCCATTGATATCCTAATACATATCTCTTTGGTGTAGTACTATATCATATCTGTCGGTTGCATACCTTTAACTAATCTCAGGTACTTTCAAGAGGCATTGACATTAATAGCATAGGAGGGGGTGTATTGCAATAAGGTACAGGTTACATTATTAGTCACTGGAATGGTTTCAATACAAGTAAAATTTCCAGAGGCATCGACATTAATAGCATAGGAGGGGGTGTATTGCAATAAGGTACAGGTTACATTATTAGTCACTGGAATGGTTTCAATACAAGTAAAATTTCCAGTGGCAGAACACACTCTTTGGGTATTCTTTTGATTATTTACTAATTGGGTGACCAAATAACAATAAGGGCTTCTTTCATGTATCACAGTACAAATTCCAGGAATAGCCATCAAATCTACTTCACTATGGAACCCATCAATTTCAATTACAGATTCTTGGGGTTTATTTGTAGTGATATCATAGATTTCTATTTCCACTGATCCATTTATTCTACACTCAATTGTTCACTTATATGGGATATCCTGAACTTTAAAAATATATTTTTTTTTCTTTCCAAACAATCTTTAAATAAATCACTACAGTGTGAAGGCCTTGGCCATTGGTTTTATCAGATATATGGCATTGTCTGTATTTGGATGTATTACAGGAGTAATAGTGTAATGGAGGAGATGGCAGAGGTAGTGGCAACAAAGTGCCTTTGGTACTTGTCATTTAAAATCCAATTAGAGAGAGCAATACATACTGAAGGATTTATCCAAAACACAGGGCGCAGCCTGTAGAATAAACCCCAAAATCCAATCAATACCACATTCCCAAGCAGGGTCCCACAAATTTCTTCCCGCAGTCATAATAATTCTGTGTTTCTCTACACCAGGATCAGCTTCTTAATGTTCTTTTTAGGCTCAGGAATTCCTGGACTTTGGAATTTCAGTAGAGTGAGTGTTTGCCTTCTTCTTTTCCTAAACAGTCGTGGTTCACATCCACAGGGAGAGTGACAGCACATCACCCTGTAATGGTTTTGATTCTTCGTAAAGAAAAGATCCAAGAGGCAACAAGTAGACGCGTCTGTCAGTGGACCCAAGGAGAGGATTTACTAGCCACTGTCACTTGACCCTTGCACTTTTTCCCTGGCTGTCCAGAATCACAGAGGAGAAATAAGGCTTAATTCATCAGTAGGCAGACATCCCTCCCACCGTGTGGAGGGGTCTTTTTGCAGTGAGAAATCATCGGGTCCCCAGGCAGTCCAGTCCTTGGCACTGTCACCAACAGCAGTGTTTGGTAAGTCAGCAGGATTAATAAGCCGGCCCTTTCCAGGCAGGCCGAGCCAAGATCTCTTCGTTGGTAGACCCTTTACATAGATTCAATCTCCTGGTTCCAACGAGTGGCAGGGCTGCTAGGGGCTTTTGGTAGCGCTTCTTTACCTTTGAGAAAAGAAACCTAACACATTTCATTAGTGCCTGGCAGTGTTTTGCAGATCTCATAGCTGCTTGGGCACATTCAAGCACCCCCCCCCCCTTTTCTTGGTTAGCCAAGTCTTAGCTGTGAGCAGTGTCCTTGAATGGGGCCAGTGTCTTAGTCCAACCTCCTGCTCAAAGCAGGACCAATTCCCAAGCAATGGGCACTGTTGACAAAGTGAGACTGAATTAAAAGACAAGATATACGCCGTGTTTTTCTCTGAGTATAAGGATAGCCTTCTAGGGGAAACACTGACCTTTCCTAGGGTGAAAAAAGCAGGCCTAAGACCAGTTCAGTAATGTAAATGCAAAATAAACTAGCAATTTGATGCTTCCTTGTTTTGTGAGCCATAGATGGAAATGGTCAAGGATGACAGAGAAATTACGTATTTCCTAAAATAATCTCAAGTGGTTTTTTGCCACTGAAGGCCCTTAGTCTTTGCTACTCCCTGTCAACCCTTCTAAAATCTTTATATCAGAATGAATGTTCATTATTATTTGCATTACAATAGTGCCTCGAGGTTCCAACCAAGATCAGGGTGTTATACGAACACGTAGTAAGAGATGGTACCTGACCCAAGGAACTTTATCTAAAGAGACTGGGAGAGAAGCAGAGACACAGATAAGAGCAGTCACTTGCCAAAGATTTGTGATAGAGCCACAAATAAAACTTTCATCTTATGAAACTGAGCCCTGTGCCTTACCCACTAGTCCATGTTGCTATGATTGAGGAAAGAAGGCTCTGCCAGCTATTGGGAAATTATTGGTTCTAGGACTAATATCTGGTTACAAGCACATGTGAGTGTTCAGAGAGAGGAGTAAAGAGACGAATCTGGGACTAACATCAAATCATGCTACAAACGTATGCCTAATGAGTAAGGCTGATGAATGATGAACTGTACACTTTATATAAAACTAGGTGAGGGTTGTAATTTTTCTTGTGCATGGGCTCAGGAAAGTCACTCTTGGGAGGATTGTTTGCATTTTTAGGCTTATCTCTATTTTTAAACCGTCAATAAATTAGTAGCAAAAAAGCATCCAAAGAGTTGCTAAAAAGCTGCTAAAGATGAGAGCACATGGCCAAAGGACATAGACAGCTGAGAAAGTAATTAAAGGAAGAGGTGTAAATGTTTTAATATGAAGGATGCTGTGATACCACCAGAGAGGAGGAGGAATTACATAAGTTGTGTGTGGAATAATAAGGTGGAAGGACTGTAAGCTGGAAAAGAGGGAATTTAAATCAGCATTCAATAAATATTATTGAATATATTAGACAGTGGTACAACTTGCCAAAGGAAACTCATGGAGGTACCATTACTAGAGGCAGTCAACAATAGAATAGATGCAATCGACACAATCCATCCCACTCCTATTGAAGTCAATGAAAAAATTGCCACTGATCTCAGAAGCAGGGTTGTGCAGATATGCATTTAAGGACAAATCTTGCCCCTGTGCTGCAGATGTGCTGAGTCTCCTGACAATAGAACCAGCATGGTTCTACTGTGCGAGGGGGGACAGGATTTGAAGGAGTGGAATTCACAGGGCCTGTGCAGTTCTGCATGGCCTGAAACTCAGCTCTGTGGCAAATCTCTGTGGGCCAGGGCACAACAAGCAGGAGCTGGGGAAATGTGGTGTCAGAGGATCCTCACTGCCCCACAGCAGAGGGGAATGCAGTAGGGCTTAGCATTAGCCGCCTGCTGTGATAATGCCTACTTCTCTCCCTCTGCCCTCGTCACCACATGTTTTCATGGAGATACTCTGGGCAAAGCCTGAATACAGGGTAAATTATACATAGGACAATTCTGCCTTACTGTAGCGAGAGAGAGAGACGAGATGACCTAGAAAATGCTTTCCAACCCTCTCATTTGAATTATGAGGCTGAACAATAATATTTTGATAGGAATCCATGTATATTCATATCTCATAATCTGTCTGGAATCCAATTTACACACTTTTAGTAGCTAATAATCAGCTAATCAGGAACTGAACTGTGGTTCTATTATTCTTGTGCCTTCATTCATAAATTAGTCTGGCAGAAAAATAGGAAGGTCATAGCTTAGTGCTGGACACAACTGATGCCAAACTCACAATGTTAGTCATAAATCATTCTCAACATGAAGAGGCCTATAACTTTAATGTTACCATCTATAGATGAATGTAGAAGTCTGCAAATGCGGACAAGAAGCAGGTGGCATCTATGCTAATTGACTGGCTGCCTGCACGCATTTCTAGGTTTTTGTAGTAAGGAGATTGTCCCTTCCAGCCCTATATTTTCATGCTATAAAATTTAAAATCTTCTAGTCCCCAGGAATCTTCTGCTGGTGTAGGGCTCAGATGTCTGAGCAGGTCTTGAAGAATAAGGATTCCAGGACAGCTTTCTTTCATCTATCCTTTCCCTAAATTACCAACATAAACTAAATCAACACCACACACTAATTAGTTAGTTAAGCCAGTGCAATCCTGAGATCTAGACAAGGGTTCAGAATATCTTTTAGTTTCTGGTTTGTTTTAATAATGGGTTGGTGCATGTCAAGAGAGTTCTGTAATGGTTTGTAGGAATGGATACTCATCATGGGCTTCATGAGCATGAATGGAAAGACCTTATGAGGCTTCAACAACACTGGATCAAGAGAAATTCTAAAATACTGCTGGTGTCTCATGTCTATTTAGAGGTGCTGTACCTCAGAGAAAGCTAGAAGACTGGTGGACAATTCATAATTCAAGTGTCAATCACAGAGGCTGGAATTCATTGCTTCAAAGATTAGAGGAAACACAAGCAATGGAACACACTGATTGGTGGGATCTCTGATCTCCGGAACAAAACCTTTATTGTAAAAGGATGAAGTGTATGCATGTTGCTAATCTGAGTGATGGTTTTTGCTGACGTTTGATATTTAAAGTAACCCTGATGAGTGTGCAAGTGACTGAAGGCCTTGCATTTGTGGTATAACTGATCAACTAACACTCAAGGACAAGAAGTGTGTCGAGTGGGCTGGCCATAATACTTAGCCTATATATAGTCAGTATATTTGCATAGTTTGTTCACCAATATCTCATTTGTTTATCAAAACAAACAGTACTGGATTCACTGACAATTCCTAACATTTAATAAATTTAGGAGTATTTTTAGGGAGTGTTGATTTCTCTAAATCATGAGATGATTAATATAGAGCTTTTGAGCTAAAGGTGAGAGAGACACTATATGTTACAAGTTACTATGAGCTTTCCTGCGAACTAATGCCAGGATTATCCCATCAAGGATTGCTCTTGCTCAGCAGATTCAAAGAATGTGTAATAGGATCTCACGCAAGTGAAAAATTATCATGATACTCTAAAAGGGATATAATTGCATTTTATTACTCATTTGGGCAGCATGAAGCAAAATCTCAGATGTTTTGACCTCCTGGTCTCGGTAAAAGATACCCTTTAGTTTAATAAAATGTAATTATATTCTATTCAAGTTATATTAAAAAGTCATTACTAGAATGGTGTGGAGAAAGGTAATCCATTTTGTGGAGGATTTTGATATTTAAAAAATTGTTTTCATTCTGATTTGGAACAAAAACAAACAAAAAATCCTTTGAAATTCTCTGCAAAAGAAAATAGAGCTGTGGTCCCAGGGCAGTCCACCTACTGGACCCTGGAAGGTCTGGGATTTCCGACTCTGAGCCAGTAAGCCAGATGGGTCTGCCAAGAAGCCAGGTGGCAGAGCTGGCAGGAAACCAAGCAGTGTTCTATTGAACCCCAACCTCACTTTTGGAGAAACTTAATTGAAATCAAAGAGTCTCTGCAGAACTTTTTTAAAAAAAATCAAAATCTAAAGTCAGGATTTTCTCGACCAGCTGTAGTCAATACTCATTGAAATTTGCTGCTCATTACCTTTGCCTGCACTCAGGAGAAGCCCTCACTCTGCAATCCACCTCTATTTAGCAAAGCACAGTGCTTAACGTTAGGTATGTTTTTAAGTACCATTGACTTCACTGGAATTAAACACATGCTTGAAGTTGAATAGGCATGGATTGAAGTCTGTGCTTGAAGATTTCTTAACCTGGATTCTTGGTGTCTGAAAACCAAGCAATCTCTTCTGAGGCTGAATCCCATAGGTATACAGGAGAACAAGCTGGGCTGAGCTAATTAGAATTGACCCCTGCTTGAAACAGGCAAATTTCACATCATTCAATTGGTGCAAACTGACTAGTCCTTGGGCGCTCGTAGGTATCAGCACTGGTACAAGTACAGTAGAGCCTCAGAGTTATGAACACCAGAGTGTTCACCAAATACTGAACCGGGGCTACTCCAAAGTGCAGATAATGCCCCATACATATACAATTTTGGATAGTGGAGTTGGTGTGGGTATATGAGGGAGGGACCTAAGGTTCTGCCATGTAGCATCTCCAGCTTTCCTTTTTTGAAACCTATATATTTTACCAATTGTGGATGAGGTTCTTGGGGGAAAAAAAAGAGACAGAGAAACTCTCAGCATGATCATCTTCCACCAACATTAAACATGCTGTCCCTTTAATCTGCTTCACCTGCATTGGCTGCATACCAGACAACCTATCCCTTAGCTGGCAGTACACCAGCCACTATTGCACTACCATGTTGGCTCAGTCAAAAGCATTTTTATTAGTAACTAATTTACTGTACAACATAAGCAGAAGAATGAGCTTTCAAAAACAATATAAATCTTCAAAGATTTATAATCTACAAGAGGCCGCAAAATATGCTTTTGTACATAAACTCTGAATACAAAGAGATTGGTCTTGCCTCAAGATCTACGAATAATCCAGGAGGTCCTGTAGGGTCAGGTTTTTTTCAGCTCTGGATTTTCTAAGTGAACAATGGCACTTAAAGGCAGTTGACTTTTATCTTATTAAAACAAAAAACATATGTGTTGCTTCTCACAGGTCTTTTATTCTGGTAGAGTAAGGAAGTGTTATTGGCAGGAATTTGCTATGGGGTCATATCCAGTTTTCAAACATTGCTTTAGAATATTTTGGGCACATGAAAGAAAAGTAACTCTTACAGATAAGAGGATAAAACATAACACAGAAATGGCACGATCTTAAGCAAAGAAAAATTTAGGACAGATAGAGAGAACTTCCTAAATGTGAAACAACTGCTTTCAGTCTTTGCATGAGCGTATAAAGCAGAGAGGAAACAAAGAGTCTTCTGTGATGGGCTTGATAAAAACTGCAGTCCTTACTCTCCTAAGTAGGGCTAGTAAAAAAATATTAATCATTTGTCTTTTGAAGGATTCTAACCCTGTTTTCCATTTCTCCTCCTCATCCTGATGAGCATATCCACCACCACAGTAGTCAGTAGTATGGAGGGGAGAGTATATTTTAGCCCCTCAAGGGGTGTAGCATTGGGCATACTTCCTCCCATATGCTTTGTTGCTCCAGGAGGCATTGTTGTACCTGCCTGGGTTGCAGTAGCTCCTATATCTCGCATTTTGAGCCGCTGCACCACCCACACATTGGGCCAATGCCTCAAAAAACAACTGAGTCGATTTTTGTACATTAGAGAGCTGAGCAGCTCTGTTGCTTGGCCATTAGAAAGTAGACTTGACAAAGATGTTGAGAATGCAAAGACCATTGCTCTGTTCCCAGGGGGATGAACCAGAAGTCTAAATTTCAAAAGCTGTATAAGCAGTGTAGCTTAATTTCTCAGCAGCTAGACTAGATTCAGCCAGGGCTAGATATCTTCAGTCCCAACAAAGTAGTGTTGGTTTCGGGGTGGGGAGGGAAGGGGAGGAGTGAGAGAGAGAAATAATTCCTACCCCCGTAACTGTGGAATGCCACTATTCTGGACTCTTATCACTTCTAGGAATATATCCTTGTAGCGGCCTTGGCCGGGGCTCAGCTCCGGGTCGCAGGGGCTGAGCAAATGGAGGCTGTAGTCCGAGCCCTTGGGTAGGGCGGGACGGCGAACAAGCAGCGTAGGGGCTCTGGCCCTTTGTGGCAGGACAGAGCAACAAGCAGTTCAGGGGCTCTGGCCCTTTGTGGCAGGGCAGAGCAACAAGCAGTTCAGGGGCTCTGGCCCTTTGGGGCAGGGCAGAGCAACAAGCAGTTCAGGGGCTCTGGCCCTTTGGGGCAGGGCAGAGCAATAAGCAGTTCAGGGCTCTGGCCCTTTGTGGCAGGCAGAGCAATAACAGCAGTTCAGGGCTCTGGCCCTTTGTGGCAGGGCAAGAGCAATAAAGCAGTTTCAGGGCTCTGGCCCTTGGGACAGGGAGAGCAATAAGCAGTTCAGAGGGCTTCTGGCCTTTGTGGCAGGCAGAGCGAATAAGCAGTTTAGGGGCTCTGGCCCTTTGGGACAGGGCAGAGCAATAAGCAGTTCAGGGGCTCTGCCTTTGTGCAGGCAGAGCAATAAGCAGTTTAGGGCTCTGCCCTTTGGGCAGGGCAGAGCAGGGGACCAACTGGGAGGCGAATCAGGTTAAGTAAGGAAGGGGGGAGTCTGCCACCCTTAAGGGTGCAGGGGAACGCAGGCCCTCCCATCCACTGCGTTCCAGCCAGGGCCCTAGCAGTGCTGTCGCGCTAAGCGGTCAGTGGGGATCGCCCGAAACACACTGACCGGTGGGCAGCAGGTTCCACCAAACACACTGACCGGGTGGTCAGTGGGATCCTGGCCGATGCCACGGCCATCGGCTCGGGCCTTCTGCTGCTGACTGTAGTCAGCCGCCCCCGGGCTGCTTCCAACCTCCCCTCCCGGAGTACTGCCCTTGCCGCGTCGTCAGGGTTCCAGATCATAGGTTCTCAGCCGGCTCGGCAGCGGGCCCAGTCCAGTCCTCAGTGTATTGGGATTCGGGCGGTCTGGTCCATCTCGGGTACGGGGTCCAGGCGGTCCGGTCCAGTCCTCAGCGTCCCGGGATTCGGCGGTCCGGTCCAGTCCTGGGTACCGGTCTAGGCAGTCCGTCCAGTCTCAGCTCCCGGGATCGGTGCGGTCTGGTCCAGTCCTCCACAGGCGAACGTCCGAGGCTCCGCCCTGCTCTGGTACTGGCCCAGGGGGTCAGGCCAGGACCCCTCCGAACCAGGGGTGGGTAGCGGACCAGAGGGACCTCGGCCCCACGTCTGCTTCTCCAGCGGCTCCTCCTAACTGAGGGCTGACCGGCGGCTTTACACTTCGTCCCGCCCTGACTTCCTGGGGCGGGAGCAGGCAGAGGGGGCATTGAAACTTCCGGTCCCGCCCTTGGCTTCCTGGGGGCGGGGATAGGCGGCGGGCCTCGCGCCGGGACGGCAGTTTCTGGCATTTACCTGTCTCAGAGCGTGGGGAGGGGAAGCCCCCTCGCTACACACACACCCCCTCAAAGCTGACCCCGGGCCCTCGAGGGCAGGCCCCTCCATCTCCGCAAGGCGGGACATGAAGTCAGCGTTAAGATGCTCCTTACCGGCCCGGTGGCGGACGTTGAAGGCATATTGCTGTAACGCCAAATACCACCGCGTGAGCCGCATATTGTTGTTTCTCATCTGGGCCAACCAGCGGAGCGTGGAGTGGTCGGTAACCAAGACGAAGGTTCCGCCCAGGAGGTAATAGCGGAGGGCATCACAGGCCCACTTCACGGACAGGGCTTCCTTCTCAACCACGACATAGTGTCGTTCCCGTGGAAACAGCTTCCGACTCAGGTAGACAACGGGGTGCTCTTCGCCCCCCACCTCCTGAGACAGGACCGCGCCTCGTCCTACCTCGGAGGCGTCGGTCTGTAGGATGAACCCGCGGTGGAAGTCCGGACTGTATAGGACGGGTTCTTGGCAAAGGCGATCTTTGAGGGTCTGGAAGGCATGATCACACGCAGGGGTCCATTCTATCCGACGTGGGCTGTCCTTGGTGAGGAGGTCCGTTAGGGGGGCTGCGATGGAGGCAAAGCTCAGGATGAACCTCCGATAGTAACCTGCCGACCCAAGGAAGCGGCGTACCTGTTGTTTCGTGGTGGGGGCTGGGCAGGCAGCCAGGGCCTGGACCTTCCCAACGAGTGGCCGCACCTGTCCGCCGCCGATCGTGTAGCCGAGGTAAGTGGTTTCTTGCCAGCCGATCCGGCACTTCTTCGGGTTGGCGGTCAGTCCGGCGTCCTGTAGGGTCCGCAGGACCGCGGCTACCCTTTCCAGGTGGTCGTCCCAGGACTTGCTGTAGATAATAACGTCGTCCAGGTAGGCGGCGGCGTATTCATGGTGCGGACGAAGGAGACGGTCCATCAGTCTCTGGAATGTCGCCGGAGCCCCATGGAGGCCGAAGGGCATCCGAGTGAAGTGATAGAGGCCAGAGGGTGCAGCAAACGCGGTTTTCTCCCGGGAGTCAGGGTCGAGCGGGATTTGCCAATAGCCCTTGGTGAGATCGAGGGTGATGAGGAAGTGGGCCTCGGCCAGGCGGTCCAGCAACTCGTCCACCCGCGGCATCGGGTATGCATCAAACTTTGACACGGAGTTAACACGCCGAAAGTCGATGCAAAAGCGCTGGGTACCGTCAGGCTTGGGGACCAAAACCACGGGGCTACGCCACTCGCTCTGTGACTGCTCGATGACGCCGAGTTCCAACATCGCCTGTACCTCCTCCTCTATGACATGTTGCATCTGGTGGGGTAGGGGCCTGGTTGGCTCCCAGATCACCACTCCCGGTTCTGTCTGGACAGTATGGTGTTCAAGGGTCATGCAGCCTGGCTGGGTGGTGAAGGTCTTGCGAAATGCCTGCAGGAGACAGGCTGTCTGCTTCCTCTGCTCCTCGCTTAGGGCTTCCCCAAGCTGCGGTGCCGTGGGAGCGTCGGGCGGCCTGGCCCGGGGTCCCAGTTCAGGTTCGGGCGGGGAGGTGTCAATCAAGAGCCCCTCTCGCTCCTGCCATGGTTTCAGGAGATTAACATGGTACTGCTGGGTTCTTTTTCGGCGGTCGGGCTGGTTGACCTCGTAGGTGACCGGGCCGACTTTCCAAAGCACCTCATAGGGTCCTTGCCAGCAGGCCAGCAGCTTAGACTCTGTTGAGGGCAAAAGCAACAATACCCGGTCCCCGGGTTGGAACTCGCGGGCCTGGGCCCGTCGGTTATACGTCTGGGCTTGGGCCTCCTGGGCCGCTCTCAAGTTCTCGCGGGCGAGCGCCCCTACTTGGCTGAGCCGATCTTGCAGCTGGAACACATACTGCAGAAGGCCTTGCGTAGGGGACGGCATCTGCTCCCAGGTTTCCCGCATGAGGTCCAAGAGGCCCCTCGGGCGACGGCCATATAACAGCTCGAAGGGTGAGAACTTGGTGGAGGCCTGGGGCACTTCACGGATGGCCAAGAGCGGGGGTGGAATTAACTGGTCCCAGCGGCGCAGGTCCTCGGGGCTGAATTTGCGCATCATCTCCTTCAGCGTCCGGTTAAACCGCTCCACAAGGCCATCGGTCTGCGGGTGGTAAACCGAGGCACGGAGTTGCTTGACCCCGAGCAACGTGCAGATCTGCCGGAGCAGCCGGGAGGTGAAGTTAGTTCCCTGGTCAGTGAGTAACTCCTGGGGTAGGCCGACTCGGGCGAAGACCTTGATTAGTTCATCAGCGATGGCCCTGGCGGTAATGCTCCAGAGCGGTATTGCCTCAGGGAAGCAGGTCGCATAGTCCACTATGACCAGAATATAGCGGAATCCGGCTTGGCTTTTCGGGAGGGGTCCCACTAAGTCCGTGGCCACCCGCTCAAACGGAGTCTCTATAATGGGCATTGGGACCAAGGGGGCTGGGGCCGTCCGAGCGGGCGCTGCCCGCTGGCACTCAGGACAGGAGGCACAGTGTTTCCGCACCTCCTGGTGCACCCCGGGCCAGAAGAAGCGAGACAAAATTCGGGCGAGGGTCTTCTCCTGGCCCAAGTGTCCGGCCGCAGGGACATCGTGAGCCAACCGCATAACTGCCCTCCGGTGACACCGTGGTACTACCAGTTGTGTCCGGACCTCTCCCGTGCGGGAATCTCGGTCCACGCGGTAGAGCCGATCTTGCTGCAACTCAAACTGGGGCCAAGTTTGCACACGACCTGGATCGATCGGCGCCCCGTCGACTGCGGCCAGCTGGTCGTACATCAAGTTCAAGGTGGGGTCGCCCCTTTGGTCGCGGCAGAAGTCTGTGGTAGCCACCGGACTCTCAGGTATCCCCAGTTGGGGTTCGTCCCCTGCCTTGACCTGGTGGTCCGGCTCCGCCCTGCCAGAGTCTTCGGTGGCATCCGCCGCAGCGCGGACACCTTCGCAAGCGGGAATAATCTCTGGGTCCTTCTGGGACTGGGACCGCAGAACGTCCACAAATTCAGGCCAGTCCCGTCCCAGGATCACCGGGTAGGCGAGTCGTGGGGCCAGGCCAACCATAAGAGTCCGCGTTACCCTGGCTACTGACAGGGAGACTCTAGTGCTGGCATATGGTCGTACGTCCCCATGTATGCACTGCAGGTGGATCGTCCCGAGCCACGGGCCTTCAGACACTCCAAGGCTATGGCGGACCAACGTCTGCCCGCAACCGGAATCAACCAGGGCGCACGTCTGGCAGTTGTTGACGACTACGGGCACGGTGACCTTGGGCGGCTGCGGAGGTCAGGCCTGATTTTCCCCGGCACAGACCTGCCCGAAGTCGCACTCCATGGCTGGGCAGTCTCGTTGGAGGTGTCCACGTTTACCGCAGGAGAAGCAGGGACCGATCTCGGGCTGCCCGGGCCAGGCTGATCCATTTCGCGGATTCGCGGGCGGACTCCGGGACGGACGTTCCGCACGGGCTTCAGGACGGACAAGGCTTCGAGGGGTCGGGCCCTCAGGCCGTCATGGGTGGAGCTCCTGTCCCCGTGGGGTGGTTCGAGCTTCATCGCGGCCGGTTCCCCTCCTGTTCGAGGGGGCCCGCTCGGACCCGACGGGATGGGTTCGCGGTGGTGGCCTGACCGGGGTCTCGGCCGCCAAGAAGTCTTCCATGAGGGTGACGGCGGCCTCAAGTAGACGATTATTAATATAATATAATAATTAAAAACATTTGTATTACTGTAGCGTCTAAGAGCACTAGTCATGGAGCAGGACCACACTGTGCTAGGGTGCTGTACAAACACAGAATAAAAAGATGGTCCCTGCCCCCAAGGCATTTATGATCTAAATATGGAATTCCAGGAGCCTCAGTAGTTCAGCATTTTCAGATAGGAGCTTTTATTAATGTATTTTCCTAATGACCATCACAGTAGTATATGAATGCTGCAGGAGGAGAATATGGGCTTATCTGAACTTGTCTGTTTTAGGTTGCATGTAAAATCAATATACTTTCAGTAAAATAAAACTTCATTTGTATGCTCTGCATACCTTCTCTTCCTTTCTCTTCCTGCAGTCCCAGTCTCCAGCTCCACACACAATAATAATAATAATCAATCATTAATAATACAACAGACTCTATACCCTTGTCTCTGCCTAAGGTGAATCTGTTACTTAGATTTTCAGGATTCATAGGGCTCCTCAGTGAAGTAACTTAATTCCCATATCCCAATAATTTATTTAGCTTTTGAAAGTCTTGAGCTGATGTCTCATTTTACTGGAAATTGTTGGAAGGAAAAAGAGAGATGTGAAAGTAATAATATGACTAAATATGAACTTATATATCTAGGAATAAAGAACATAAGCTGTACTTTCAGGATGGAGTACTCTATCCTGGGAAACAGTGACTTTGAAAACGGTTTGGGGGTTGTGGAGGATAATCAACTGGACATGAACTCCCAGTGCAATTCTATGGCCAGAAGAGCTAATAAGAACGCAAGAATGGCCATACTGGGTCAGCAAATGGTCCATGTAGGCCAGTATCCTGTCTTCTGACATTGGCTGGTGCCAGATGCTTCAGACGGAATGAATGATACAGGGCAATTTATTGAGTGATCCATCCATCCCCTGTTGTCTAGTCCCAGCTTCTGGCAATCAGAGGTTTAGGGAGACCCAGAGCATGGGGTTGTGTCCCTTAGCATTTGGCTAATAGCCATTGATAACTTCATGGAGCATAGGTTTATCTATTTTTTTAACCATGTTATGCTTTTGGCTTTGATAGCATCCCCTGGCAATGAGTTCCACAGGCTGACTGTGCATTGTGTGAAGAAGTACTTTCTTATGCATGTTTTAAAGCTGCTGCCTATTAATTTTATTGGGTGACCCCTAGTGTTATGTGATGAGATAAATAAATATCTCCCCATTCATTTTCTCTGCCATTCATGATTCTATAGACCTCTATCATATCCCCCCTTAGTTGTCTCTTTTCTAAACTGAACAGTCCCAGTCTTTGTAATCTCTCCTCATATGGAAGCTGTTTCATACCCCTGATTATTTTTGTTGCCCTTCTTTGTACCTTTTCCAATTCTAATCTTTTTTGAGGTGGGGCAATCAGAACTGAATGGAATACTCAAGGTCTGGGCATACCATGAATGTATACACTAGTATTATATTTTCTGTCTTATTATCTGTCTCTTTGCTAATGGTTCCTAAAATTCTGTTAGCTTTTTGACTGCAGCTGCACACTGGGCAGATGTTTTCAGAGAACTATCCAAAATGATTCTGTGACAGAGTACACCCTTCATGCCATTGTAATAATCTTTGTACAAAGTATGCCTTGTAAGATATAATTTGAAAACTCATAATTTGCTGGTCAGTATTGTCCTGCTAAAATATAAGTAGCAAAATTGTTTGTGATGCTATAATATTCCCTTGTATGATGTTATTGACACATGTTCCAAGCCCTCCCACCCTGCCCAAGCAGAAGTGGAATGTGCCTTAATTTGCGTTTAACCCATAAACAGAGTTGTCAAGCAGGAAGGAAAAATAAAGGAATTTCAAACAGGTGAACAAAACCCGTAGGGAACATCCTTCTACATAGATTCTTTGTCTCCTGGTTCTCAGCTGGAAATGTTTTTTGAAGGGGGCACTGAAACTATTAAAAGGAGGGACAAACACCCCAAGGGACCTTTTTTCTCTTTCCCTGCTCATTGCATTCTCTGCACCTGAGAAGATGAGAGGAAACAGCCATTAGATTCTGCAGGAGGGGTTCTGACCTAAACAGTTAGTAATCTGCTGGAGCATGTGGTGAGAAAGTTTGCTTTGCAACTAAGGTAGTTTCTTAAGAACATGTCTGCAAGTGTTTTATCTTTATTTTTCTTGTAACCATTTCTGACTTTTATGCCGCATTATTTATATTCAATTAAAATCTCTCTTTTTAGTTAACAAACTTGTTTTACTGTTTTATCTAATCCAATGTGTTTAAACTGAAGTGTCTCAGTAACTGTTCAAGGTAATGACATGGCATATTATTCCCTTAATGGAATAACAGACTTAATATATGTGCACTGTACAAGAGAGGGTAGGACAGTACAGGAAATACATTTCTGGGAGAAGATCTAGGACTAGGAGTATGCTGGAGTCACCCTTGGTATAACCAAGGCTGGTGAAAGCCAGGGTATAGTTGGCAGGCTGCAGTTATACAGAGACACTCAGGATGTGGCTGCATGCTGGAAGTCTGCTTTGTAACTCCTAGGTGTTAACTAAGGCCTGGCTTGACAAAGCCCTGGCTGGGATGATTTAGTTTGGGTTGTGTCCTGCTTTGAGCAAGGGATTGGACTAGATGACCTCCTGATGTCTCTTTCAACCCTAATCTTCTATGATTCTATGATACTACAGCAAAGCATTGTAAGGCACTCAAGGTTGAAGGGCAGGGGTGACACAGCCCTCCACTAGTCTGGATTGTGTCCCAGTATGTCACATATTCCAAGATCTTTCTTGGGTGGTAACAGTTAACTTAGAGCCCATCATTTTATATGCATGCAATCCTGGGATGCATAAAGAGGAAAAATTCAATCAGGAGTACAGAGGCCATTTTACCTCTGTATTGGCACTGGCGTGGATGCTGCTGGAATACTGTGTCCAGCTCTGGTATTCACAATTCAAGAAGGATATTGATAAATTGGTGAAGGTTCAGAAAAGAGCCAAGAGAATGATTAAAGGATTAAAAAACATGTCTTATAGTGTTAGACACTTTTAGCTCAACAAAGAGAAGGTTAAGTCCGTAAGTACCTACATAGAGAACATATATTTGATTATGGTCTTTTCAGTCTAGAAGAGAAAGGTATAACATGATCCAGTGACTGAAAGTTGATACTAGAAAAATTCATACTGGAAATAAGACATACATTTTTAACAGTGAGAGTTGTTAGCCATGGGAACGATTTACCAAGCATTGTAGTGGATTCTCCATCATTGACAACTTTTTAATTCAAGATTGGATGCTTTTCTAAAAGATCTGCTCTAGGAATTATTTTGGGAATGTTCGATGACCTGTGCTGTACAGGAGGTCAGAGTAAATGGTAAACAGTGATCACTTCTGGCCTTGGAATCTATGACTCTATGAAAATATCAGCCATGCCATTCTTAGAATAATCAATTATTTGAAATTCTGGGAAGCCCTATGTGGCTGAGCTGTGTAGGCACCAGAGATCTGAATACATTTTGGTGTTGAGCCATCAGGTGTGAACATTGGTCTGACATTTTTTACTGACTGCTGCCTAGCTGCTCGTCTCAACCACAAACTAGCAATGCTTACAATAAATCTGGATTAAGAAAAGGCTGTCATTACAGGCTACTTAGGCCTGTAAAGCCCCAAATATCCTATTCTGTTGGGCAGACCCTGAAATGCTGACGCTGTGATTGTTTTGGAATTGATAACCTTGGATGACTGCATTCTGTCACAGATCAATGTGGCGAATACAAGGCTAATAATCTGAGACCCAGACTACTCTACCCATTGAAACAACCTCTGCTACTTGGATAACAGTGCTGTGTGTTCAGTTGCTTAAGAAGACCCTTGGGAGACTTGACATCTGACTACACAGTAGGTCTGCATATACCACAAGTCTTTCTGCAGTCTATGTGGTCACTGGTTGTGTTTGTCACACACCATATAGGAAGCTATACCCCACAAGCAAACAATCAACCAAAATTTTATTTCCAGTCAAAATGGCTATGTAGAATAATGTTTTACTCTGCTGCTTATCCGATCAACTAACAGATCTTCATAGTTTGTGATGTGGATACCACTATATTTCCTCCTTCTATCAACAAACATTAAAAATTTGGTAGGGCATCAAAGCCACAACCCACTTGCCAAAATCGGGGTCATGGGCATGCTATCCAGCCTGAAACAATAGTATGCTATTGTCAGAAAAAACATTACCAAAGAATGTTAAACATATTTTATGGTGATTAACCTAGTACTCATTGATTTATGTGAATGAATGCCAAGCATACGGGAGAGAGATAGCAAACAGGAAATCATTAATAATAAAAACATTATCTTATTGTAGTCCTCGTCCTCCTAGCCTCCTGTACAGTATTTCTAGGCAAGATTGGACATGTCACAGCCATGTTGCTCTTACACACAGTGTGCCAGCAGCTATTTTCCTCAACACTTTCTGGCTCCCCCACCATTGTTATACAGACTAAGTGTTAATCTTTCTTTGGCCTTGTCTTCGGAAGCCTCTGCAAAGGGACAGCGTAAGCCAGTAACCATTCCAGCTTCACTCTGTTAAAAGGAGATGTTTTGCTTTGCCTGTACTAAAGAAGACAGAAGCCATCAGCAGCATTAAATATTCATTCACAGTTAAGCATGTGGTTAACTTAGGTAGAAAATAATGTAACTTGCTCCTACTAGCCATAGCTAGCTTTCTGTTTGGTGACCATTTTCAATGGTGTTCTCTAATTGGAGTAGGTACACTTCAATTACCAACAATCTCCAGTACTGAAGTTGTTCTAAAGGAGCTGTCCTATTTTTAGCTGATTGTATAAAGTTATATGGGCAAAGGAAATTGTGTTCCCATTGGAGACATAACTATGCATTTCCAAACAGACTGTAAATGGCTGACTACATAGTGTTCACTTCACGGTCTAATGTTAACACATTGAAATTTAACTCCATAATGGAACTGCTGTGTCCCTTACTGCCATCGGTAGCCACAGAGCTTGTGCTTATGTCTGTGGGTTGTATCTTCTGCAAATGGAAGAGGTGAAGAATGTAGATGACTTAACAGAAATGAGATGCACCAGGATATCTCTCACTGATCTGTTTGGAGATAGGGGGTTTTCCACCAACTATGGACCAAGCAATGTTTCTACATACATAGTTTTCCTTGCAGAGACAGAACTGATTTTTGGAGTTCATATGCAGTGTTGATGTAGCTTTGTCAGCCCCAGGATATTAGAGAGTCAGGCTGGGTGAGGTAATATCTTTATTGGGACAACATGTATTGGAGTCAGAGACAAGCTTTTGAGCTACACAAAACTCTTCTTCAGGTCTCGGAAAGGTACTCAGGGTATCACAACTAAGTATAAGGTAGAAGAGATAGTGTAGCAGAAGATTGTTGTAATAAGTCATAAGTCCAGTGTCTTTATTCAGACCATGATTTTTGGTGTCTTACAAAGTTATGAATTTAAGCTCCCAGGCTCATCTTTGAAAGTGTTATGCAGGTTTTCTTTGAGGATGAGGACTCATAGGTCAGCTATAAAGTGATTGCTCTGTGAAAAGTGCTCACTCACAGGGGAGAGGATGTTTTTGTCTATTATCATTTGAGAGCTTAGTGATTGTCTGCTTTCACCCACATAGTTGTTGTTGGGGCATTTAGTGCTCTGGTTGAGGTACACCACATATGATAGGCATGTGTGGGACCCATGGATCTTGAATGATGTGGTGTGGGGGGGGTATTGATTATTGGGGCAGCAGAGCTATGTCTGCAGGTTTTGCATCTGTTGTCCTGGCAGCATCTGGTGTTGCTTCGAGTTGGTGTGTCCTGGTCTGTGGGGAGCTTGCTTCTGATGATGAGCTTGGAGAGACTGGGGGGTTGTTTGAAGTCCAAAAGAAGTAGTTCAGGAAAAAATTCTTTCAGGATGGGGTTCCCATCAAGTATGTGTTGTAGTTGTTTGATGATACCATATGTCCTACACATGTCTATCACAACATGTGGTGTTTCTCATTCAGTGCACTGGATTTCCCAATAATAACTGTGTGAATGAAACCAATCACTATGCTCTCAGATGAACTCACATAGGAAAAAGATAAAAGACAAAAATACATATCACCTGTGCGTGAGCATAGTTTGGCTATAGAGTGATCGCTTTGTGAACAATCGGTCCTCATCCTCAAAGGAAACCTGCACAACACTTTCAAAAGATGAGCTGGGAGCTTAAATTCATAACTTTACTACACTCTAAAAATTATGGTCTCAGTATAAAGCCATTACCTCACCTACCTTGTCTTTAGAGTTCGTGATAGTTAGTCTTTGCTTTGCTCCTTATGAATATGCTACACAAACCATGGTAAAATGCAATGAACCTGCAGGCTTCCATTTCTTGTGGGTTTTTGTTTTTAAATCACCAGGAAAACAGAGACTGTGCCATAGGTAGAGCTAGTTGAAATTTTTTTACAAAAAATAGCTCTTTAACTGAGCCCCTGAGGATGGAGAAATAAGTGACTTTACTACAAGAATAACCCAGGAAGGGTCTGCAGTGGGAACCCACGAAAGGCTAGTTTTGCCATGCCCATTGGATCTGACGACAAGCTTGTGGCACCTTTGGCACGACAAGTTTATTGTTCCACCTGTTCAGTGACACACTGAAGGAGTCTTGGTGACAACTGTAAGCCTCAAAAACAGACCCCCTAAGTTCTCATAGAGTTAGCCAAGCAGCCTTTCCACATTGCTAGAAGATGCCGATGCAGAGGGACAAGTTTGACAAATTCAGTTAAATAATAGGAATTATACACCACTACATTAATCACCTCTTGTGCCCAAATTACTGCTGCAAGGTCTTGTCAGCTCTGTCCCCATCAGTGGAATATACTGGAGATCTGTGCTGGAAGATGGTTCCACACTTGTAGGGTGTATTCTCCTCTTGTTGCATGTTTCACTAGGCTTTCTTGTTGTTGTTAGTCTTACCGCTTTGCCTCTCCATCCTTCAGTTGAAGTTCAGTCTCCATTTCTTCAGTGTTGTAGAGCAGCTTCTCCTTTTTTTCCTCCTGTCTTCTTAAAAAAAACTCAACAGAACACAATAAACTTTACTTTATCACAATAAAATAATCTGTCCTAAAAGTCCAGTCTTTGACCAGTAGAATAGATGAAGTTCTCCTTGAAAAATTCAGTGATGGGGTTTCACTCTTTCTGAGTCTCCATGTGAAACTGCTCCAATGAATAACGTTGAAAGCAACAGAATGTTATGATCAAAAATGTACATAATGTAAAGATCAAAAAGTATACTGTCAGGACAGGTTTAAGTCTTATAAAGAAGTTAAGCTTTATGAACTATAAATAAATTGTATGATAGAAACCATCTAGGCTATTTATTTACCTGCCAGTATTCCTCAAGGAGAAAAATAAATGGGTCAACAGGCTTTCATGCTTGAATGCCAGTCACAAAAAAATCACAGATGTGCAACCAAAGAGCTGAGGCACAACTGTGGCCCCATGAATAATAATATTGTACTTCTGTCTAGATTGCAGCCTGAAATATTTTTGAAATGTAACATGACTTTCTAAAAGCCCCAAGATCTTTCGTTGCCTATCTAAAATGAAGGAATTAAAGTCCTAGACACACAATATATTGTTTCCACAGTACTGGACGTGGAAATTGACAGAATAGATCTGAACACTTCCCTACAAATCTGAGGTGATCAAGAAAATCCCAAACTCTCTTCCTGCTTTAATCAAGGGATCCTTCCTAGTTAGGACATAGAATGGGGCATTCAAGGCTTTGCATAAACTTGTGATTAGATAATTAGTTTGAGAAGCTTATATAATGAATAGTGTAGACAAAAGTGGAATCCAGTCTCTCATAGGCTATGATTTCAGAAAATGGGAATCTTGCAAATGGAGGAGGAGGGATGGAGGAAAACTGGGGGTTCTCAAAACTAGTGCCTAAAATTGTAAGCTCTTTGGGGCAGAGGCTGTCTTTGTTCTGTGTTGGTCAAGTGCCTAGTACAATGAGGTCCTGCATTTCTGGGGCTCCTAGCTGCTACAATAATAAAAATAATTAATAATAAACAAGCAAAGGGCATTAAACAAGAACTGTCTACTAAGAAAACAATGAAATGCCTAAAATAAAATAAAAAATGAATAAGCCATGGTGAAAAGTCTGGTATGTTCTTTAGTAGTTAATAGAGAAAGTGTGTAATGGGCAATTTAAGATGACTTTAACAAGGAGGCAGCAAACAATGGGTTAGAACAAATACCCAGTTGGAAGGAGTGATGTTTAAAGTGGTGGTGAGAGGGAAGACATAGGGAGACCGCCAGTCAGTTTTTTCTCGATGGTGTCAAGGTTCCTCCCCCATTCTGAACTTTAGGGTGCCGATGTGAGAACCTGTATGGACACTTCTAAGCTTAATTACTAGCTTAGATCTGGTAACACTGTTACCATCCAGAAATTTCAGTGTCTGGAACACTTCCTGTCCCCCCAAAACCTTCCCCTCCCTGGGTAGCCTTGAGAGGCTTTTACACCAAGTTCCTGGTGAACACCGATCCAATCCCTTGGATCTTAACACAAGGAGAATTTAACCAT